>NC_142347.1:5012229-5330844 GCF_054954075.1 Amborella trichopoda | reverse complement strand
ATGGCTATGTGGAATTCAAGGCAAATAAAATAAGAAATTTCTCTTTTCTTTTATTAATCAATCTGAATTCCATTTACAAGTGCCACAAAGACACTGTTGTGAATAAGAAACAAAACCCTAAATACAACCTAGGACCTTTCCTTTTATTGCCATTTATTGCCAAATTGAATAGACAAGCCAGGAATGAAATTCAAGCTTCCACTAAAAATTTAAGCACAAGTAATGTTCCTAGAATTACATAATAAATATGCAAATATGACTGTAAAATAAAAGCCAACAAGTGGTAAGACTTACTCAAGTGTGGCTAGAGACACCCCCATAGGACTTAGTACATCCCACACCCGATTTCCTAACGGACGACACACTTCAATCCTATTATTGGTCTTGCTGAATTTCAGAGCAAGGAAGCTTCTTAGGCAATACCTCTCAAACTAGGATTTTAGAGAGCATAAAACATGATTGGAGTTTATTGGAACCTCTTTTAGGACAATTAGGGCATGCCACAAAAGCACATCCTTTTTCTAGGGCTGAGCATGACCCTTTCTCTTCAAACCCTCACAAGGGTGGTGCATGCCACCCCTTCTATCTTATGGGGTGACGTGCCACCTAAAGAGAGAGAGGAGAGAGATAGATAGAAGAGTTGAGTCGAGCATAGATGCGTGAAGGGGAGAGAGAGAGAAAATAAGAGAGACAGGCTAAGGAAGTTGTTGTGTAGAAAATGAGGGGTTCCCTTCGTTATATAGGCCTCAACAACCCCCCCCCCCCCTCCCCAACCCCAAAAAAAAAAAAAAAAAAAGATATGCCTATCCAATTGTGACTCACCTTGACCAATAGGAATGTCGGAAATCTGTGAGGTGAGACAATTAAATCTGAGCCATCCATGATATAAATCAGATCAGCCATCATGATTTAAGGATGAATATTAGAAACTTTATCCCCTCAATATTTGACCATATCCAATTCAAGTCTAATTAGGACCAGACCAACCTAAAGAACCTTCTAAAACTTATTTAACTCTTTAAAATTGTAAGAAGTCGAAATAATATTTTTAAGTCAAAACCAACTCCCACAAGATAAGCACATATAATATTTTCTTTTTAAAACATTATCTAACTAACTTAAAACACATTTTAATTAAAAACAAAAATCTAAAACAAGCAAGGAGAGGGTGTGGAACCCTATGGGCGACATGTGGGCCCCATGGACCCCACACCCCACCCATGGGGTGTGGTACACATCTGGGGTTGGACCCATGGGCCCCAAATGTGGCCCTACACGCTACGATATTTTAGAAATACCTTATTAAGGAATTTACAGCAGAAATTAGCTTTAAAAAAATTCTTAAATTTTCTAAAATTGACAACAATATTTCTAATGCTGAAAATAAAAATATCTAGAAGTCGACTGATATCAATGGGTGAAAATAAGTGATTGTAAGGGCACTTTACCCAACCCATTGACCATGATCCACTACTAACTTTTCAAACCAATCCAACAAAACCATAACCCACAGTCTCATTGAGAGAGTTCATGATTGACTCGTCAAAGCAGGCCAATAACCAGTGGAACCACAATCCCAATGTGGATTACAATTCCCCGCCTTAAGAGCAAGTCAAGCACATGTCGCTATAGTGTAAGGGCGACTCTACCTATACACGTATCCCTTTTTAGGGTTGCTTCTCATTAGTGTGGTTGTCATATGTACACTGCCATGCGGAAGTTTATTGAGGATTTAGCCCACGCTCTCACAAGCCTACATTTATACATAGAAAGCCACACAGCTCTCCCAACCTACAATCCATCCCTAGGCATCTCTTCGACCTTAACAAAGAATGACCTTCTATAAACCCTTTTCGGTAGTGCCACACTGCCCAGGCACACTCCCACCTGAAATGTATAATCCACTATAAATTTTAATTACATGCTCTCATGGCCTTTAACGCCCACAAACCCCAACAATTATTGGAATCAATTATACCATGAGTACAAAGTTCTCCTAATAGCCATTTGTGTATTTCTATACATATGCTTGGCAACCAACCAAACTGTATTTTCTGATTCTGATAGACTCGTCAACTAGTTGCCTGATCTTGCATACTATCTGAATCCAACTACCATTTCCTTGTACACAATTTGGGTTGGTTCCTTAGTGATTATTTCAAGAACATGAATTACATCCTAAGTGACCTTTTGCCTTCTCGGGCGAGGAAGTGAGCTCATGATCAAAATATCAAAGAGAGAAGTATGATAAGTGCAGAATATGATGCAAATGAAAGTTGAGGATGCAAAGAAGTGATACTTTCTTAATTGGATATAGGACTTTAAGATGAATTTCAAAAGTAAGGTTTAACGAGACTTGAGATGGAGCTAAGTGAGAAACCAAGTCATGATTCAGGGTACCCACTAACCCATGGCTAATTTAAAAGTTTTGCCAGATGCAAATGCGTCGTTATGAATACCACATGTCGTTCTTGAATTTGAGGTCATCCATCTAAATATGAGAGTGTGTGTGTTGAGCATACAGCAGTAAAGTTAGGGATATAATTGAAATTGTGGAGTCTACAAGGTTATAAATTTGTACAAGGGCATAGCTGTAATTTTCTATCTTTTAATAATAACATAAAATATATGAATTTCCCAAAAGGGGGTCACGTCACTTTCTCTCTTGCACGCAACTCTCTCTTTTCTCTCCCTACATTATGCAATCTCTCTTCTCTTTCTCTCTTCTTGCACCCATTCTACCTCCTTAATTCTATTCCTCCATAAGGCAATTGCTAGTTAGACCATTATAGAAGATATAACTTGAATATTTTTCAACTTGGTATCAGAGCAAGGTTGAGAGTCAGATGGTGTGAAATATTGGCCATAGAGCAACTAGGTTCAGCAGTATGGCCACTCGATGGAAGAAAATTGAGCAATGAAGAAACCCTAAAAAGGCTACCTTTTGAAGATTGTGAGTTACAAAAAGTTTTCTTTATGAAAGAAGTGTTATTTTTAATGGTTCGTTCTTGAACTTGATTTTTCCGGCAAAAGGTATAAATTTTTAGGGTTTGCTCCCACAAGGAAAAACAAGGAAAGGAAAAATTAGGTTTTTTCGTGACCCATTAAAAAGATAGGAAAATTAGGGTTTTCGTGACCCATTGATTAAAAGGAAAATATTAAGTGTTTTGTGACCCATTGATTAAGGTCTTTTTTATGTTTCTTTTGGTTTTCTTATGAGAAACTTGAAGTGTATATCAAAATTTTATGTTTTGGGAACAACCCAAAGCCGTTTGATGCAAATTAAATAGCGCATCAGCCATGGTACATTTGAAATTGGTAGCCACAATTGTATAATTGATTGGCCAATGCACTGTTTAGTGCTTTTGGTATTTATGAAGAGTGTTTGGAAAGAAATTTGTGGGTGCATCCAGATTTCAGCAACACCGTAATTTGTTTTTATTGTGCCTTAAAAAGGAACAACGTCACAACAAGCATCAAGTCCGGAGTACTTTGGGCTCCAAATCAGTACAATAAAATTTGATGACAATAACTATTTGGATGGGGCCAGAACTGTGAGGTTATTTCTTGAAGGCAAGAAGAAGTTGGGTTATATTTATGGTCATGTAGTGAAACCAGATGTAGGAATCCACTTATGCTGATTGGGAAGCTGAGGAGATGATTATTATGAACTAGACTTTGAACTCTCATCATCATCATTGTAGCCTTTTCCCAATTAATTGGGGTTGGCTACATGAATCCTGGTTCTCCATTCTGTTCTATTAAAGGTCATATCCATTTAAACTCCATACAATCGAATTTGAGCTGCACATTTATGAATTGTAACACTTCAATGGAGTTACGAGATGCAGTAACCGACCTACTCTCAAAAAAAGAATATACAAAAATATATAATTTGGAACAACAAATTAGAAATTCTAAACAAAAAAGACTTATCAGTTGGTGATTATTATGATGCATTACAGAGTTTATGGGATCAGTTAAACCACTACCAACTCATAAACTGCTCCCATGGTGGGAAAGAGCATAGAGAAAGGTTGAACAAAATAAGATATTTGATCTTTTAGAGGGTGGAAAGCGTTTTGCCTTGCTTCAGCATGAAGAAACTCGATGTAAAATTATGGTTGTACCTATTGGTGAACCAGAAAATGAGCTTTAACTTCCAACTCTTTCAATAATCATGGTGGTGGCCGTAGTGTGGTGGTCGAGGTGAAGGACATAGTGGTGGCCAAAGGGGCTTTACAGCTGACGAGAACGATAACTTGAAATGTATTCATTGTGGGAAATCTCAACACACTAAGAAAACGTGTTGGAATCTTATTACTCGGCCTAGACAGAATACATCTAATGCTTATGGTAAAGTGACTGACGAGGAAACTACAATGCCTCGACAACAAGATAGTGCTAGTTATTCAACTTGTGACTGAACTTCTTCTTTACCCGAGGAAGATTTTGTAACCATGTCCAAGCAAGAGCTTCTGGATCTCAAGCAGCATGCCTTCACTCATGATCTGGAGCCCTTTTCACCTTCCTCCAATTCCCATCTTGCCCAATCAGGTACATATGCATCTGCTAACCATGTTTCCATAACTTCTTAGAATCCTTGGCTTATTGATTTAGGAGCTACTGAATATATGATTGGTATGTCTAATCCTTTTTCAACATATACCACCTGTTAAAACCATGAGTCTTTAAAGATTGTTGATGGATCCCTTGTACTCATTATTGGGAAAGGGATTGTTCCAGTAATTCCTCCATAGACTTGGTGTCCACTTTACATGTTCCCAAGTTATCTGATAATCTCCTGTCTGTTAGTGATGTTACAAAAACATTGAACTGTTGATAACCTTTTTCTGATGTTATTGTGTCGTTCAGGACTTGGTGACAGGGAAGATATTTGGGTGTGGTCGTGAGGATAAAGGGTTCTACCTTCTAGTGACATCACAACCGGCTCATACAGCTACTCGAACTACTGCCGTGTCAAGCACTGCCAATAAAGAACTGGTGTATTTGCGGCACACCCATCTTGGCCATGCTCCTCCATCTGTTTTGCATATCGTGTTCCCAAAGTTTTCCTTTGTGGGGTCACGTTCAATTATATTGTGAGGTTTGTCAACTAGTGAAACAATGTAGAACATCTTTTCCTATAAGTAATAAAAGTAGTGCAGTGATTCTCCATTTTCTATTATACATTCCGATGTATTGAGGCCTTCCCCAATTGTATCCTTTTTTGCTCGTTTTTGTTACTTTTGTGGATGATTGTACCAGACTAACCACGCTTTATTTAATGAAACATACGGATGAAGTTGCAACAATTTTAAGTTTATCATAAAATGGTCAAAACACCATATAATGCAAGTATTAAAGTTCTCCATACTATAGTTACTTGAATCTCTCACCAAAGGTCACAATTCTGATTCAGAACCCCAACTCGGCGATTTTGGCTAGGAATCTTCATGGAACCCGTTTCTATAAAGTCTGGATTATAGATTCCTTATTTAGGAAATCTTGAGTCCAACACTTATAGAATCTCGTTTCCAAGATTTACTGATTCTTGATACTGCAATTGGTGAATCTCGATTCTACACTTGTTGAAACTGGTTTCTACATATAACGATAGTTAATTCGATTATTTTTTAATCTAGATTCTTAAACAACAAGCAACGTGTTTCGTAGATGCAACAAACAATGAACTAATCAAACTAAGTTATAACTAATCAACTAAGTTATACATACTAATATTTTAGATGCATATATATATAACTTATAAATCGGCTGAAAGATTTATGAATTTTGATTTGATTTATTTGGAAACTGGAACTGGAGACGATCATCTTCCATAGTTCATGTGTGCTCCAAACAATAATCTGATGAATGCCTTGCCGAAGTTTTGGTTCCATTCAACATTCAAATACCAAAGTCTGAGGTCAACTTCTTGAAAGTTTCATTCGTTTGCTGGTATCAATGGCAAGCATAACTTCTTTTGCAAGGCCTTAGAGTATTAAAACAAGAAAACTTGCCCTTGCAAGATTAAAAATTGAGTACTCCATGCCGACACCTGCAGTATCAAAGGCACATACCGCTTCATATGGGTCCAAATTCAAATCCAAACTGCTTTGAATCTCGATTCTAATCTGGATCGAAACTCATCCCATGTTAGTGATTTACTGATTTAGCTTCTGAAATTCTAGAAGTCTTGATAGATTAGTCATGCTAATGTAAACGACTGATGAAAGAAAAATACAGCCAATTCTGCACCTTACAAATTCATCCCATACAGGCATCAACACCGCATTATAAAAGCCCAAAACACCAAAGCTAACAAATTTTTCACCATCAATCCAAAAAGTCCTTATATTCCACAAGAAATATTCTTTTTATTGGCATGTTGTTGTAGTTGTTGCTGTTCTTGTTGTTTTTTTTTGTTGCTGTTGCAGCTTCTACTACTACGTTGTTGCTGTTGAGATATTGATAGTTTACAAAGGCTCCAGTAAATGCAGTAAGATCATTATGAAATAGCAGGAGCAGTTTCCAATGGATTCAACACCAGTCATATTCCAGAATGAGAGGCTCATCTCCAATGTGAGAAGATGAATAGGAATTTATAAGCAATACAGAGGATAGCAAGAGAGAGAGAGAGAGAGAGAGACCTGAGGTGCTTTGTCAACGAGCTCTTGAACATAATTCTCACCAAAGGACCAGTGCCCTGCATCGTAGACCTGGCGAATGAGCTCAACTGGCTTCGTCTTGCTCACTGCAACCAGCCTCACCTGCCCAAATCAATCACCACAAACCAAATCAATCCATGCTTGTACAGAAAGAAGAGAGAGAACGAGAGAACAAAGAACAAGTAGTGGGAGACAAATACAGCAGAGATTTTGAGAAAGAGAGATTGTGAAAGATAAGAGTTCATCTTCGCATGGAATAAATTTGTTTTTCAGACTGACGGATTCATCTGATGTAAGAGAATAGGGAGAAAGGAAAAAGAGAGACAGAGATCAAGTGTTAGAGAGAGAGAGAGAGAGGGGGGGGGGGTTAAAGCTTACTTGATCGGAGCTTCTGCCAGACCTTTCGGCGGCAATTTGGACGCGGGAAATCACAGAGCGGAGCGCAGTCACAGCGGCGCTCTCCATTGCTGAAACCGCCATCCTTTTCCTCCCCTTCCCTTTGCTTCTTCCACTCAGTTCATTTGTTTACATTATATTGGAAAAAGCTCATATAAAGTTGAGCCGTCGAGGCCCAAAACAATCCAATTAAGGCACACCTCAAAAATTCATATGTTTATATTTATATTTGTTTATAAGTTTTATTTTGAATGGATGGCACAAAACCTGCCATCTTTATTTATGACCACGAGAAATAAAAATTACCAAAAGATTTTCTACTCCGCTAGAGTGCTATTCATATACTGTCTCGGCCAAAACATTAACTTGAATTATCTTTAGAACATACAATTGAATTAACTTTTAGATCCCAAAATTTGAGATGTGGAACTTTAGTAGAATCATGGTTAGTAAGTATGGGAATATCAATATATTGGCTCACCATAAAATTAAAAATAAATTGGTGTTGATGAAAATATTTTTCAAAAAAATATCGATTTTTTTTTAAAAAGTCAAGTTTAAAATGACGACTTGCTAACTATGAGCACAACCCAACAACTAACTTCAAATAAAAAAATAATAATAATTCTCCCTCTATGTGCCTAAAAAAAGGTGTGGTTTGTATAAGGTTGTAATTTTGAACAATCAAATTAAGGTGCACCTCCAAATTTTATTATAAATATAATTTTGTTGTAAAAATTTTGTAGGATGGTTTGACAATCTATTTTCATCTCTAATTATAAAATGTTAAACTCCAAAAATAGTTTAAATCAAGTAGATCTATAAACAATTAGAAAATCTTAAAAATTAATGGTCCAAAAATATTTTGCAAGATATATTATTTTTAGGACTCGAAATCTTTTTTTCTTTTTATATTCATACATCTCGATGTCAAGATGATCAATTAGAGAGTTTTCCAACATCAAACCAATTTTTTTATGATGGATTGGTTAGGTGCACTTTGATTCTAGGTTGCAACCTTATATAAAACACTTTTTTAAAAAAAAAGTCATTTTAAAATGGAAAAAGTTTATATAAGGTTGCTACCTTAAAATGTAGAACTATGGATGCACCTCAGAAATCCATCGGAAAAGGTTATTTTAATGTTGAAAAACCTTTTGATTGATCATCATGACATCAAGATTTATAACTATGAAAAATAAAAAGATTTTGAGTCTCAAAAATAGTGCATCTTACAACATATTATCTACACCGTCAATTTTCAAGATTTTCATATGTTTATAGATCTACTTGATTTTAACCATTTTTAGAATTTAAAATTTTATAATTAGATATAAAAATAGATTTTGAGATGATCCTAAGAACATTTTACATCAAAATTTTATATGATGATAAAATTTGAAGGTGCACCTTAGTTGGATTGTTTAAGATTGCAACCTTATGGAAACCACACCTCTTTAAGATCGTACTAGAACTTTCTAATTTTTTGAGAGAATGATCTAGATGTTCAAGAACTCAAAATCCAAATTTGTTTTTTATGGAAATATTCATCTAGTCATAATTAGCTGAATTCCAAAATTTCAAAAACAAAATATTCCAAATAAGTATATGCCCTAGGGAGTAAATACATAGTAAGCTCCCAAGGGATAATAGTACATGCTCCCATAAAAATTTGGACTTTACATAAGTGGTGTTTGATAGCATGATTCTTTATTTTTCTCTTTCGGTTTTTTGATGCTGAAGTCCGGGAAAGTTCTATACCGTTGATTTCCAAAAAGACGTACTTTCGGGTGGAGGACAAGGGCCTCTAACCAAAGACTAAAAATTCCCCGGTATGATTCAGGAATCCGAATCTCATGTGTCAAACTTATTAAAAGCTAGGTGATTCCAAAGTGAAAAGCTTAAAAATGATGGATTGTCTCTTTTTTTTTTCTTTTTTTTTTATGACAATAAAATTTTTTACTAAAACTTTTCTATCCCAACTTGGGCGAGATCCTAACTCGGACTCGCCCGAATTGGCCTAGGTGAGTTGAGAACTAGGACCCAACTGGGTCCTACCCAAGTTTGGTTCAAACCCTTAAAATTAATCCCAACAAAAACTGTTTCTTTTTTAGTATATTATAAGAGTTACTATGATCCATATTGGTGGCGTCCAATATTACCGCTGCAGGCCCACCCAAATCAAAGGAGGGAAAACTTCTATGTGACAACACCTACGTATAAATTATATGTGACCCCAATTCTCATCCGTTTGATTTAATTAAAGAGCTAGGATTACTTATGTCATAATGTCATGTAAAAATATTATTTAATTTAATTTTTTTTTTTTTTTACAAAACTTGTTCAAGTAAAATTTGGGGAGTCTGTCACATCTTCTTATTGGGGAGCACCTAGCAAAAGGAATTTAAAAAATATTTCTCTTAAAAAACAAAAGACCAAAATGTCCCCAAAAGTTTCAGGGGTATTCAGGTAATTTTTTATCAAAGGATATTACTTTTATCTTGTGTGCCCTTGCAAAATGAAGAATAAAAATGATTTATAGATTAAAGATTAAAAATAAAAGATTATGTGCCACTGTATGGCGCTAAAGAACCAACTTATGACATTAAGATTCAAGTCATACTGGTCATCTATTTAAATCTGAGAGCTGAAAGCAGGGATACATATGCTTTATATGTGGGTGGAGTCATGGATAAAACTTTCCCTTCAAGGGGAGGCGTGTCTGCATGTATCATACCCCATGCCCCAGCAAGTGAACACAACTACCCACCATATTAAAATGGGCCGGGCACCGGTTCCCTTTGAAAAGAAATGAGGCGTGTTTGATTGCATGAAATATACATTGCTCTAATATGCTTTCCACAGTATGGTATATTTGCCCTTTTATTTCGGGTGAGATATCCAGGTCGTGGTCTCTCATGTCTCCATTAAAATAGGAGAAGCTTAAGCTCTAGGGGTGATAAGAACCTTGGAATATACTAGTTATGACAATTAGAAGGGACTGCCGCTCAGATATGGCTTTCTCTTGCTTGCTGCTGCTCAAATCTACCCGTTGTTTACTCATCATATTTGCTCACTGCTCACCACGTCTCTTTAGACCGGCTCACCATTGCATCTCATATCATTTTGTTCGTTGCTCAAGCCCTAAGTTCCCAGCTTGCTGCTACTCTTATTTTTCTTTTTGATATGTCAATTGTGGGAATGGAGGGTAGGATGTTATGTTGAGGCATCCACCTCCCTAACCACTGATTCCTAGCTCGCCCGCTACTCATGGCCTTGTTCGTTGCTGCTATAGCCCAAATCAAGTACTTCTTGGCTCTCTAGTTGCTTGAGCCTTGTCACTATTCAAGCCCAGTCCAAACTGTGCTCGTTGCTGCCTAAGTTGCACAAGCCCCAGCTGTTGTCCAAACCTTGCTCGTTGCTGCCTAAGTTGCACAAGCCCCAGCTGTTGTCCAAACCTTGCTCGGCGGCGCCTAAGCTGCATAAGACCCAACCACTGCCCAAGACCTACTCATCGTAAACTGATCAAGCCCTATCTGGTCTAGCTCTTGTATCCTTAGACCCTTCCTTTTCTCTTCTTCTCTCCATAATCCAGTCATACTTTTGCACTCTCCCAAACGCTCTCACGTTTTCTAGCTCTTAGTTTCTTGTTCCCCTGACTCTCCCTCCTCCCCCTTTTCATCTCTTCACTCCACTCCTTCCACCTCTCATCCCCGTTTTCTATCCCTTCGTCTTTTGCCCAGGATCTTTCTGTTTTTGCCGTATTCCGTTTTCCTCAACTCTCTTCTCTCTTGGTAGATTAATGCCCAAGATGGGTTTGGCTTTTTAGTGTGCCAAGTAAGCCTGGTCACCCTTTTTCATGTTTCCTTGTGAGGGCCTGAACACCTTGTGTGTGGCCAAATAGGGGGAGTTGTCAAAGCTGGTATGTGCTTCCAGGGGGGCTGGTATGTGGTTCTTAGATCCCCCTCCGCTTCCTCCGGCTCCTCTTATTTTATTCCCCTTTCTTTCCACTATAGCCCTTTCACCTATCCCTCTATTTTCTGCTCTTGTTTGCCACTTCTCTTTTACCCAATCTTTAAGTCTGGGTCCTTGATATGTGTTGCCACCCTCTGGTGCACTCCCAAGCTTTTACTATATTTCATATAGGTGCTGCCGTTTTTGAGTAGGTTGTGACGCTGCCTCAACCCCATCCGTGCGGAGATTGCAGAAGAGATGATGCTATATAGGGGTGTCTTTGTGAGACGCTTGGGTAGGACAAAAGAGATCGTTGGGGAGGATGTCTCTTCATTAGCAGTCGTTGGTGTAGGACCTTTAAAGGATAAAGTTAATACCATATTTGTAAGTGATGGATGATGATACCCTCAAAGTGGGGAGGACATGCTTGTATCCCTCTATTTCTTCCTCTCCCTCCTTGTATTGTACACTTTTAAGAGCTTTTCACCTTTTATTTAAAGATAGTAAAGGCTAACATTTCACAAAAAAAAGAAAAAAAGAGGACGAAGGGACAATAAAAAATGACAACATGCCTTACACATTGCGAACGTCATCCCAAACGTACTTCGAATATATATATATATATATATATGAAAAATATTGAGATTAACTTACTAGCTCATATGAGTGCAACGATCCAGATTGAATCTAAACCGATCTGACGGTCACGACTTTATTTCGTGTATATACATATTGATGCAAATTCATACCCGGAAACTGTTAATTTTTATGATGCAAAGTAGGCCGAAAAATTCCCTCCAGACTTGAACGCATGGCTGGACTGCATCACATATTATTTGGAATTAATTTCCTTAAAAGCAGAGCGTACTAGTATCTCATGTTAGGCGCATTCTCTATATAAGACTCGAATGAGGAGGGCAACCTAGCTTTACAAACATGGTCCTCTCCAGTATACAAGTTCATAACAGTGATTGAAAAATCCTCCACCGAGTAATTTCTACTCGGGCTCGGGCCGCCGAGTTGAGTAGAGTGTCCAACTCTAAGATATTAAAAAAAAATTCAAAAGAAAATCATAAAAAATCCTAAAAAATAAAGAATTTATTTAGAATATATTTTTTTTGTTTTCTATCATTTTTTGACAAAGATTGAAAGATGTTTTGGCCATAAATATTTATTTTTACATTTACCTATATTTTTAGATTATTTTGAAAATACCCCATCACAAGTTGATTTTTAAAATCTATTTTTTACTACTTTTTAACATCATTTTGAAGTATTTTACTTAATCTTACTTTAAACAAATATGTCTTATTTTCTTGAATTTTATTTATATTTTGTATAATTTTTTGACTCAGCTTGAGTAACTGGCTTGGGCTAAGACCGTTTACTCAGTTCGAGTTGCAGGTTCTTAACACTGGTTCGACACAAGCCGGGTTGAAATAGGCAAATAGACAATGGACCAATTAGGCCAGAGTTTCAATCCTGAATTGAAATTATGAACTCAAAAAAGAATACACATCCATCAGGTAAAATACATCACGTAACATGATTTTGATGCCCAAATTAAAGAATTTACAATTTTACATCCTTCAGTTCTTTGTTAAATGCAATAGTGTGGGGTCATTTGATGATATTTACAAATATAGCTTGACATATGCTACATGAGAAATAAACAAAATTCTCTCCACCACTTACTCCTCCCTTGGAATCCACCTGCTCCACCAGAAGCTCTTTCTCCTTTGATTCAACTCGTCCATGCTCTCGTTGATCGTCCTCACGATTTTCCTCTGGAGCTTCAACAGAGAGGCCAAAACATTGCGTTGAACGTTCGCCTTCTTTTTGGGCTGCAATTCCTGCACAACCAAAATCATAGTTAACAAACAAACTGAAAGAAACTTTGGACAATCAATTTTAAATCCATAAAGGAAATTACACTGTACTTGAATGACAACGGAAAAACATAGTCCAAACATGAACTTTGGAAAATCAAATGCTAAGCTCATTAGGGAAGGTACAGGATAATTAAAATGCACCATGGAAAACCATTACTCAAACTTGAGCATTGGAAAATCAGTTGCTAAGCTCATTAGAAAAATCCCCCCATAATCTACAGGCCCGTGGAAAACCATCTAATGACAGAATGGATGTCGACTGAGAGAGAGGCGACTACAGCAGGATATGATCAATATGACAGGTCCTCCCCTATTCATCACCTTACATCATTTCATTGGATGTTATTGGCTCGAATGGATTATAGTTTCCCATAATCCATTGCATTATTAAATATAATTTACCAACTCAAAAATATGGCGCTCATCGAAAACGTAATTATCATGGATTATTTCAAGGTTTCAATGAACTAACCCTGAGCTCGAGAAGTTGAGCTTCAGTGAAGCCGCCTTCCTTCTTGGTGCCAGACTTTGCCATGAGCCCAATCACCCATGTAGCGGCCTCGCTGTAATCCTGCTGAGTAGCACGGAAGAGTTGCAATCTCAAGTTCTGCATGAAGGAGAGACGCTGAAGGCCCTCTCTATCAAAGTAAGGATGGGCCAAAGCAGCTTTGGCACTTGTTCTCCGTCGGGCTTTGTATCGAACCATAGATAAAAGGAGCTCCCACCCTATTCCTCCATCTAAATCCAACAATTCAAAGCCCCTACGAAGCTCTGGGCTAGCTCGAGGCTCCATGGTTTTTCTCCACTCAACCAAGTCATATCCACACCGCTTAAGCTGACGGTTAAATTGTATGAGGCTACTGTCTGTTCGTAATGATGGGAATGCCTGGTTCAGAAAAACAGCCAACTCGTAGGCACACACCCCAAGAGAAACCACAACATAAGTATAAAGAGCAAGTAAAGAATATAGGTTGTGCATGCTGTAGCATACGTAGAGTTTCTATGCTCTTGCACATGTAGCATACAGAGTGTCTATGCTCTAGAATGCACAGCTGGGTAAACACCATTCATATTGAATAAGCAGGCAGTGGAGATGAACTGCAGGTCTTGTGATTATGGGCCATTCTTGATCAAGGAGATCTGTGGTTCATCTTCAGTACCTATTGACTGTAACAGATGGTTGTAATATACTTTCCCTAGGCATAATTGGCCCATGACTTACCATCTGTAAGAATATGAGCCCTGTGCTGTAAATATCGAATCTATCCGGTAAGTTCAGCTGTAAGAAGAAACAAAAGAATCAGATCATGCACTGGTAATTTAAAGCTCAAACTTAGACCTAGCCAAAATCCTCTCTCACTCTCTCTCTCTTTCTCTCTCTCTCTCTCTCATGCACTGGTAACTTAAAACTCAAACATGGACCAGCCCAAACCATCTGTGTGTGTGTGTCTAGACATTACTTTCCACTAAGTACGAACTTGAGTAAGTCAGCCGTAAATGCTGTGACTTTTGAGTCGTCTAGAGTTTAGTGTTTATAGCTTATGAGGTAGCGAGTTGAGGAAACTTAGGCAAGTTGACTAAGCAGGGCTAACCTCTAATTTACCACTTATATTGCATGTAAACAGAAGGCTTGTGAATGTTTTTAAGGAGTCGACCTGCCAAAGAACTGGAGAAAGGGCAGTTGCCACTGGAGCTGAGGGTGCAGACGGTGTCTGAGTGCTCATGATATACTGCTCTGGTGCCGCATACCTACAGTTAAAAGCACCATGTAAATTTTTCCATATGAAGCTCAGTGATCACTGGGGGAAAAAAAAAAGAAAAGAAAATCTGAAAGGTAAATTCTTAGGAAATTCTTACAATAGCATGACATGAGAACACATCCAAACCAGAAACTAGACTTCGAAACTAGGCCGAGGTATCACCTATGCAGTTGAAATAAAAATAAAATCTGAAATCTGGGACAAATTTGTGCAGAAATATTTTATAAAATTGCTAATAGCCTCTAGTTATACATTAGATCAGGTATTAGTCATACATTGCATCAGGTATCATATTATGCTTACCTAAATCACACACAAACATGTTTTTCAGATATATGAACTTTCTAAGGGAGATCTACCTTCCAATTCATCATGGTTGGTGAAATATTTAGATGTAGACCTTCTTGAGAACCTTAGAGATACATTGCATTAGGTATCAATTTATGCTTACCTAAATCACACACAAAAATGTTTTTCAGATATATGAACTTTCTAAGGGAGATCTACCTTCCAATTCATCATGGTTGGTGATATATTCAGATGCAGACCTTCTTGAGAACCATATAGAACTGTATATGATTTGAATACTTACAGAATTGAAAGGCAGAAACAAGCATCTTTTAAGAGGATATAGCATTACGAGGGGTAACAGCTGGCAAAGATGCACAAGCTCTATAAAAGACAATGACAACCAAGAATCCATAGTCATTAGGTCTCCCTGGCAGCTCAAATACTATGTCAACAATTATATTCATCGATTTGAATAAATGAATGTCAGGAATGGACCTCCTGGCTCGATGGTTGGAGTGAGAAACCACTTACTGACCCAGAAAAAAAATACAAATGCAAGTTATAAATGTGATGTGGATCGAACTTATTATGGTGCTCCAACAAGTCCAAGAAATCTGAGGGATCCATGATGCAAATGTGCATATAATATATAAATATGCACTTGGAACCAAATTTATAAGGGCTTTACTGCCTCAGTTAAGAAGTCCAGTCAACTTGATTTCTTCTTCAAAGTATCACTACAAAAGATTAGCAACCTACATGCACAAATGCCCATAAGATTATTTTGCAAAATTTATGTAAATTAGGGAAAAATTACAACATGTCACCAACGTCCAAGCTTAACTGAATTGTTCCACAGTCCAATAATCAAGCCCAAGCATAACCAAACTTGGTTAAAATTTCCAAATCAATTAAACAGCTATTTTGGCAGCCTTCTAATAGATATTGATGTTCCTCATAGGCAAGAGGTCTGATTGCTGGCAATTATAGAAGGGAACAGCTATAATGAACAAGCAATCCAATTTAAATGCAAAGAGCCCTGGATGGAGCAAGATATGGTCCTTTTCAATAGATTACCAGCTTAGGAATCTGGACTCACAGTAGACTAGCTCAGTCTATGTAGCACATTAATAATGTGCTCAATTTCCAAGAAATATATACAATGATTTAGAATATCATCATTGCCTTTTCCCAATTAATTCGGTTCAGCTACAAGAATTCTGGTCTGTCATTCTGCTCTCTATTAAAGACCATACCCACAATGAGGCCATAAATCCCCATATATTTTCGGACTACTTTCAACCACATCCTTTTGGACCTACCCCTTGGCCTTTTCAATCCTTCCACCTGTATTAACTCGCACCTCCTAACAGGTCAGATGATTTAGAATATCATATTTAAACAAATTAAAAAATAGACAGGAGAAAGGGAAAATTTGGTAAAAACAGTGTGCACAAATGCAGACAAACTTTGCTAACTCACCATTGTTAATTGACTCGGACAAATTAAACAATTCAAGGGCTTGATGTGCTCATCTCAGAGAAATAGTGACACGTTGGTGATGAGTTGAGTTGACGTAATATTCGTAGACAACTTTAAAGAGTGAATAAATTATTGGGAAAATATCCTATTATCCCCTATTTTTAACTTCTATATCTCATTAGACCCAAGAATTGAAAATATTACTTGTAAGCAAAAGGACTCCATCTTTTCTATCTTCCAACCCCCTAAACCCTTTTGACCATTTATTGGTGACCTCAACAACTTATGAAATGACTATCTCTCTCTCTAAAACTCCATCTCTCTCTCACATCATCGTCTATCTCTCTCAAAACTCTCTCTAAAACCCAAACTCCATCTCTCACTCTCGTCTCTCTCTCTCTAAACTCCATCTCTCCCTAAAACCCAAACTCCATCTCTCTCTCTCTCTAAAACCCAACTCCATCTCTCTCACACACATAAGAAGGTGTGCTCGTGTTTGAGCTCAAGCTAAACCCCTTGGCTGGTAAACTCACCGAGAAACGAAGAGAGAGAGATGGAGTTTTAGAGAGAGAGAGATGGAGTTTTAGAGAGAGAGAGATGGAGTTTGAATATGGTGTCATTTTAGTATTTGTTTGGGTCAACAATTTATGGTCAAAGGAGTCCAGGGGGTTGTAAGAAAGAAAAAATGGAGACCTTTTGCTTACAAGTAATATTTTCAGTTCTTGGGTCTCATAATATATGGAAGTTAAAATAAGGGATAAGGAAATATTTTCCCTAAATTATTTTTCCTTTTATATCATATCGGGATCATCTAAGTCAATAAATAGCAAAACAAGAAGTAACTGGAAAGATAATATCAATATCCCTTTCTGAATCATCAATATGCCTTCCATGTCATTCTAATAGAGATCCTACCATCCAAAGAATTGTGATATACTTTCCATACCTTGGATCCAATAGAAACTCCTTTGGAATGTAATTAATGCCAACTCGCAAATCAGCCGCAGCCCCAAGATCAATGATTTTGAAAATACGATCCTCTGGTGAATTTCAATATGGCGAGTCAAATTTATAGGAATTGATAAGAATTGAAAGAAAAGGAATCTAAATCACATAAATATTTAACCATCAATTAGATATTACCTTCTGAGAAAATAATATTTTGGGGTTTAATGTCCCTATGGACAATTCCAGTTGAATGGAGACCATCCAAAGCAAATAAAACTTGTCCTATTATTGTTTGAATGATCTTGTTTTCCCTCTCCAATCCTTTCTCCAAGCCTTGATCCTCCCCAAGAATCATCCTCTCCACCTAGGATGAGTTGGTAAGGTTAGAAACTTGATATCTTGAAAGAACCAACCAACATAAAATTGCTTTTGCCAAGACAAAAAATAGGCTTCAAATAGTTCCATTTGTCAATCAAATAGCATCAAAAAAGAAATGCATGTACCCGATGGCATGGTACAGGCAATTTTGTTTGATGATATTAATTTCATTTAATTGTTCTCGCAACCGTGAAATATCTTCCTAGATGCATATGAATATGATGATACCACATTAAGAAGTAGAAGATAACATCTCCATGACCAGATCAATTTAATCAATGAGTGAAATCCACTTAGATGTGGGAGCTAATACCACCTACTTGGTTCACGTTTAATAAAAGAAATCAACCTAATGTGTTTTCAAACAACATACAGTAGGTGCCCCCAAAATTCCACTTACTTCAGGTTATCATTTTATTTGTGTAACACAAGTTGAAACTAACGAAAAAATCCCTATAAACTACCAAAGAACACTAATTTTCTTAAGGGTGCGGTTTGTATAGAGCCTAGGCTCTAAACAATCAAATTAGAGCCTACCTTCAAATAGTGTCAAGAAATGCGGTTTCAATACTTTGTGATAGCCTAAAAATATTTTTTCATGTTTATTTATAAACTTTTAAGCTTTGAAAATCTTGAAAATTAACGGTCCAAAAATGTGTTACAAAATACACTATTTTCAAAACTTGAAATCCATTTTTTCTCATGTCCATGCATCTTGATGTTATCAATGTGAGGATATTTGAGCATCAAAACAACCTCTTCTACTGAAATTTTTGAAGCAGGCTCTAATTTGATTGTTTAGAGCCTCGGCTCTATATAAAGTTTTCCCTTTTCTTTAATAATCGAAATCCTGCAGAAGGCTCGGAGGAAAAGTCACACCCATCGAACACAACAATTTAGATGAAATGTTCCTTAATTTTTTGGCATAACAGATGTTCCTCAATTTTAGCTTCCAAGATATTATAGAACTAGCTTAGTCCGGCTATGACATGATTTTAATTGTAACTAACTATACCAAAGGAATGAGGGTATTTTAATGTTAACCATTACATAAATAAGACTCGGAATTAACAACAACTAACTTTCTAGTGATCAAAACATAAAAAGAAACCAAAAATAGAGAGCAAAAAGAGTAAACAAACAAACAATTGTGGCATGAATCATTAGGATGCCCTGTCTGGTGATGGATAAGTCCAAATAGAACAAGTGAAACCTTCTGTGAACTCATCTTCTGGAAGAAAGTTTACACTGATGAATCATGATTTTCATGGTGGTCAATCACAATCAAATCAATGCCATGGATAAGAGGGAGTTGATTGACAACACAATTACACAAACCAAAGGACGTGTAGAAGATTTTAAAATATTGGTTGATTAACACAACCATCAAAAGACATTCTAATATTCTGAGGATGATTTGGAGAATCTTACTAGCTTTCATGGAATAATCCATGCTTTTGTTCTACAAGTTATGATCTCCAAGCAATCTCTTACACCAGTACAAATCAACCAGTGAGTTACGAAACTTTTTAAAGTTTAAAGTTACCATTAAGGAACTAAAGTTTGGATGGACTGCATAACATAACCCATTTAGGAATTTATGTTTGCGACTGATCATATGGATCTACCCCCAATGCAACAGAAGAAAAAGGGCTAGGTTAGCTTGTTAACTTGTTTGGGCTTTTGAAACAAATTTCAAGGATTCGAATGCCTGGCCTCCCTTACTCAAACAGATATGCCTACCACTAAGCTGAAGCCTAAGGGACACCACATGCACAACATTGGTAATTGAAATCGGACAGTCCAAGGTTGTCCACTGGACAATAAGTCCTAAACATAAACCAAGAGAAATCCCAGCAATTGTATGCAGGACTACTGTGAGGACATATCCACCGATGTCAACCATGCATAATTGTGATTATGCATTCTATAAGAAATTGGATCACACTATGATGACTTTGTTGTTACCAAAAACATGAAGAATGGTAGATAAGGATTTGTAACTTCCAAACAAGTAATTTGAAATAATGCTCCTGATTTAGAGAAGCATGAGCAGGATTATGTCAGTGATCACTATGGTGGCTAGTCACTCACTAATTGTCCACTTGCATGGTAGTGGTATAATGATCATCCAACCCATTGTCCACTTGCATGGTAGTGGTATAATGTTCGATAGTGAGTTCAGTGTGGGAAGAAAAGAACCCAGGTTGGAAATCTCTAGGTTCCAACAAAAAACATAGTAAAATATTGGTAACCAGCCAGACTTTGCCATTTCCCATGGGTTCGGTTCGGAATTGGGCGTCTAGCCTAGTTCAAATAGCTCAGGCAAGTCCAAGACTCTGACTTAGACTAGTGAGCTACACTGATTGAGACCGGAGAACAAGTCCAGGTGAACTATTTCCCTTCTTCCTTCACAGCCCCGCTACTAAGCCACCAGTTATAGGAAAGAAGAATTTGGATAATACAAGTACCTCTTTTAAACATTATAGAGAATATTACATAATTTGTGGGGTAAAGTGAACTTTGGACAAACCATTCACCCATTTGGAAAATGAAACATCTCTAGTTTTTAGAGCTATGTGCTACCAAGAGTTTAGAGGGGCAAAAAATACCAACATTGTATGGAAACTCTTTACTCAGCATCAGGTCTGCAAGGGTAGCCTCCCCTTCATAGCGCCATATAAGCCAATAGGCACCGCCTTTTCCTTTCGAGGAGCTCTGTAATCATGAGGAGAGAAAAGAATTATCTCTCTTTTTTCATATCACAGTAATATGGTATCAATATACTAGCAAGAATGCACCATCAATCTAAAGAAAACAACAGTTAAAATGTGAGGTTCCCAAAGAAGAACACCTCAAGAAAACCATACACAAAATCTGCACAGCTATTCGCACAAGCTCTCCTCACACGTTCATTCATCCAGATCTCCACAGCACCATACTCAGTAGCCTTCTTTAACACCAAATCACCATCCTTCAAAAACAGATAGATAAAGACTAAGATACTCAACAATGACTTGGCAACCCATTTTTTTGAATAAATCACAAAAAACGACCACCTTAGAGAGGCCATTATAACGAGGGAAAATTAGGTATATATCCGTTATAGTTTTCGTTATTACCAAAATAACAACTAGTTACCATTATTACCAAAATACCAAATAGTTCCTGTTATTATTAGAATGTCCATTTTTTCACTTCATAACGAAATTTTTTTTAAAAAAAAAGACTTTTTTACCCTTTTTCAGTTTTTGAACAACCGAATTCGCTAAATTTTCGGTTGTTCAAAAACCGGAAATAAGCTCATTTCGGTTCTTGAATAACCGAAAATAGCGGGGCTCATTTAAACATTTGAAATATTTGTTTATTTATCAGCGTAGAAAATAAGAATGCAAATTCCAAGCTTCTATCCTATGTTTAATTGTTCAACTGCCGAAGACAAGACATTTTCGGATGTTGAACAACAAAAAATGTTCTATTTTTGGTTGGTGAAAACCGAAAATAGGACTGCGTATTCCAGCAAGCTTTTGGAATACACAGTTTTTGCGTGCGGAAGTTCTAAACCCGACGGGTTGATTTTTGGCAAATAAAGTACGAGAAAAAGAATCGACAAAAAAGAAACAGGCAACACAAATAAAACAGGAAATAAATAACAGAAACAGAAACACCAGGATTTACGTGGTTCGTCACGATTGTGGCTACATCTATAGGCGAAAACGATCGATGGTTTTCACCAAATCAAAGAAAGAAAATTACAAGACAACTTACTTGAGAGAATAGAGACGTAATCTCCCACAAAGCCTTCTTCTCTACAATTTTCTCTCGCTGCAAAAACCCTCAAAGTTATCTCTATTTTTCTTTATGCACTTTCTCTCTCTACAAGAGAGGACAAACCCAAAAGTGCACCTATCTATGGCTTATTTTTCCTTCTATTTTTTTCTATGCACTTTCTCTTTCTACAAGAGAGGACAAACCCAAATGTGCACCTATGTATGGCTTACTTTTCCACACATGCTTTCTCTCTCTAGAAAAGCATCTTTTTATAGCGAGAATAAAGCCCCAAAGATAAGTACGTCAAACCAATCTCAACTTTCCTAACTATATCAAGAATTCAAGATAAATATCAACAGCAATCCTATTTTCGACATTTTCGGATGTTGAACAACCGAAAATGTCATGTCTTCGATTGTTGAACAACTGAAAATAAGACTTATTCCAACAAGCTTATGGAATATGCAGTCCTAATTTCAGTTGCTCAACAATAAAAAATAAGACATTTTCGGATGTTGAACAACCGAAAATGTCCAATTTTAGAATGTTGAATGTTCTATTTTCGGTTGTTCAACAACCAAAAAGAAGGATGCAAATTCCAAGCTTCTGTCCTATTTTCGGTTGTTCAACAACCAACGAAGAGTAAAAAAGTCTTTTTTTTAAATTTTCGTTATGAAGTGAAATAAATGGACTTTCAAGTAATAACGGAGACTATTTGGTATTTTGGTAATAACATAAACTATAACAGATATATACATAAATTTCCCTTATAATAATCATCACAAAGCAAGGACTAGCATAAAATTTTTCTAAGCCCAATGAAATCCTCGGCCCAAATTGGATGCTCTTGATTGAGAAATCAGAGTGATCTGGATAAGTTACAAAACTTTTGCAACCTCAGTAGCCCGAGTTTATTTCAATTCAAAACCGGAGGAATGAAGAAAGGCAAATCAGTCGTTATGATATCGACGAACCAAAATGCATATGACAACAAAAAAATATCGTAATAAATTAAAAAAGAAAAAGAAAAAATTGAGTTTGAAAATACATCCAGAGAGAGAGAGTTCAGAATACCATTCCAGGACCCTTCTTAGCTGGGGAAACTTTGTAAACCACCCCAAATGCCCCCTCTCCCAGCTTCTTACCCAGAACAAAATCATCCTGCAAAAAACCACCAGATTCAACCAAAATAGAAAAATTAAAAATAACTCATTACACGTCTGGAATTAAAAAAAACGACAATCTCAAATCACTAAAACCAAACACCGAGGAATAAAATTGACGAAGAAGCAGAGCAGTTGCAGTGATGAAGAACCTTTCTATAAGTTGGGCGAAATAGTCTTTCAACGAATGCAAGAACAAACATGTCGAAGAAGCCAGGGGCCACACCAGGAGTCGCCCAAAGATAAGAGATGGCACCAAGAGCCAGAGCAACACCAGGAGCTGTAACGTTAAGGCCATTAGATCGAGGAAGAGTGCTTCTGTATATTATGTCTCCACACTCCATTACAGTGCAAGGAAGCCCCACCCCAACACCCAAAACCAGGTTTTGCACCATCTCTCCCCACCCTGCACGGACCCCAAGTCTTCTTTTTCCTTTTCTCCCCCGACAATCTTCTCTTTCTCTCTCTAACCATGGCTTTCTCCCCAAAAGCCGCGGGTTCTCTGAAGGTCCATATTTCTTTGAACCCCCTGCTGCTCTTAACCTAGGTAAGCACAGAAGACCCTCTGCAACTGCGGCCATGACGCCAATTTTCTCTCTCTAAATTCACCACTTCTTACTGAAATCCCATCTCTTCATTACACAGAGAGACCTTCTGAGTTTCGAGAGAAGCCTGTGAGGCACAACCAGTGCCGGTTTGCATTCAGTTTTGTGATCTGGTTGTGGTTTTGAGTTAGAAATTTGGATTTCAGTGAATGAGTAATGAACGTCTCTCTCTCTCTCTCCTCACACTCTCTGAAGTTTGGTTAATATTTTAAATTTATTATTTGAAATGTTAATATGTGGTAGAGAATTTAAACTCCCCTGGTGGATAGGAATGTGTGGGGTGCCTGACGCCGAGTTCTTATTATCTTCCATCGGGGTGAGAAATTGGTGAGGCTCTCTTGATGCCACGTGGATTTTATCGAGCGACAAACGTCTGTTTTTAATATAAAAAAAAAAATTATGAGGTTCACATCTTAAAAATGCACAAGGAAGATGTATTCCTTTAGATATGGTTGAGATAAGCGTAAATGGGGATATGTCTTGATAGGGTAGAATGATGGATCAAAATTCGTGTCATCAGTTTTAATTAGTTGAAAAAAAAATTATAATAATGATGAAAATAAATTCTTACACCATCTTATGAATTTTTTACACCAATTTGCATATCATAATAAAGTCTGGAAGTACACATTAATTTGATTGTTTAAAGTTACAACCTTATGCAAAACCACACTTATAAAAAAAAATTATGGTAATTTACCTCTTAAATGGGGAATTCAAAACAAATTGTATGTTTCTCCCTTTCTTTAATTTTCATTCTCTTTCTAACCTCACATCTCTTTTCATTTATAATTGAGGTAGGGTGCCTCAGCCTAGCCATGATAGAAGCATGGTCGGGCATAGGCTGGCACTAAGGGGAGTAGGGTCGGGCCATGGCTAGCCCGATCCAGGCTTAGCCTGTTACCTGCCCCATTCATTTCAAGTGGCTTTTATTCAAATTGTTGAGATGCGTCCTCTTCCCGAATATATCTATGGTTTATTTGGATGAGGATGCACATCATATATCATCATCATCAAAGTCTTTTCCCAACTAATTACGATCGGGTACACGAATGCTGATCAGTCATTCTACTCTATTAAGGGTCATACCCTTAGTAAGGAATGCACATCATGTATCTACTGTTTATATGGACAATGGGTGCACATCAGGAAGGCAACCTAATAATTTAGTTCCTTGCCTCAAATACATGAATTTTTAGGACCATTTACCTTTCGATAAGTTGTATATCAGGTACCCTATGATCTTTATATCAAAAGTAAATCACATCTCTAAATTTTGCTTTGATATGTAGTTTTGATGTCGGAGACCTTATGATTGATTGAAAATCAACTTTCATATCTAATTATGAAATTTAAAATTCTAAATATGGTACGAATCAACCAGATCTATAAACGCTTCAAAATCTTGAAAATATGAGGTCTAAAAATAACTTCTTAAAAGATGAACTATTTTTATAACTTGATATTCTTTTTTTCTTCATGTCCATACATCTCAAAGTCAAGATGATTAATCGAAGGGTTTTCCAATGCTAGAACGCTCTCCTCCAGAGGATTTTTGAGGTGCACCTTACTTCAATAGTATAAATTAGACAACTTATATACATGTTTTTGCTTTACTTTTGGTACAATGTTGTTACAATAACTCTTAGCCATTGGACGTCAAATCCGACAACTTAAATGTATCTCAAAATTTGGGAAATTTATTTTGAGTTTTATGCCCAATCGAACACATAGCCCCAACAACCCTATTTCATATCTAATGATCAATAGCAAATTTGATCTCTTTGTACTGTAAATAAATGATCTTATTGTATAGTTTTCTTTATGTAAAATAAGTTTTAGTTTAAAAGGTGTTGGTCAACGGTGACAAAAAAGGGAATCGGTTGATGGTTTCTTTGTCATATGAAAAAATCAATTTTTATTTTTTCCTCTACTATTGTAAGGTAATTTGTACATACCCCAAAACTTATAATTCTTCTATTGATAGTGAATTATTTCTTTGTTGGTTTCCCTGTGGATGTAGGTCGATTTTGGTGAATCACGTATAATGTGTATTTAGGTGCTTTGATTATGATTTGTATTGTGTGGTTATGCTATTATAGTTTTTATTTTACTTTCTCTTCATTTTATCATATTTTTATCAAATTTACTACACCATATCTTCGATTTTTAGGTATTGGATTTCTTGGAATCAATTTGCCGGTGATTCGTAAGATGGTCTTGAGGTATGAGATTGTTGCAGTGGGGGGTTCACTGCAACAGGGGGTAATCGAGGTAGCCTCAGTTCCGAACAAGTAGGTATCAGAGCACAAAGTGTGTACAGGGGCTAAAGCTTGTATGAAGAAAAAGATGAACCGTGAAGCTAAATGGATTCATAGTTTGAGGTGGACAAATATGAAGGCAAAATATTTGTGAAAATTCTACAATAGAGGCAAATGAAAAGAAATCATTTCAATGAATGTTGGCAAGACTATTGTGGTGATTTTACTATCAAGGTGGAGATTGTTACGATTGGTGATAGCTAAATCCTTATATCTATATTTTCCTCTAAAAACTAAGGGTATTATGGTAAAAAAAAAATAGGCTTTCTTAGAAAGTAAGAAAGCGATACCTATATAAAGGAGTCATGGAAGACATAATATTTATCTTTTTTAATGTCACCTATTTGAGATTATGGGAATGGATCTCCAAGAAAGAGAGAGAGAGAGAGTGAGAGAGAGAGAGATATAGCCTCCAAGAGAGAGCTGATATTTATTCTCATGGGATTTTGGGTTCGTTAAGTTTTCACTTTTAGAGAGAGAAAATCTCTTGATTGCTCTCAAGGTGCTCTCTTGATAGCGGTATGGTGATGGGAAAGATGTTGATCGACGATGTTGCTCGATTGGGAAAATGGGTTTAGAATGGAAGATGGATGAGGATTTTTTTTTACTGATATTTAGAGAGAGGTATTATATCTTGTAACCCAAAATTATAATCTTGATTGAGATAGTGGATTTCTACTTGTCGAGGCCGTGGATGTAGCCCTATGGGTGAACTACGTAAATCATGTGTTTTGTAGTGTGAATATGTTTATTAATTTATTTCTTGTACTTGATTTATGGTTGGATTCACATATTTCGTATTTAGACAATTATGTACATGATCCTGATGTTTGAGATTCCCAGTTCCGCAAGTGAGGGGTTTACGAGGACCTTACACATACTGCCTTAGACGTAGAGGCCTAATATTTCCAAGCATGCGTCTATTATGTATTGGGTGAGGTTTGTATAAGGTGGCAAACTTATATTATTGAAGGTGCACCTCAAAACTATGCTAAAATGGTAGTTTTGATGCTACAAAGCGTTGGGATAATATGAAAATCCCCCAATTATGAAATTTAAAGTTCCAAAAATTGTGACGATCAAGTAGATCTATAAACACTTAAATTTTTTGAAAATGGACGGTCCAGATAATGGGTTAGAAGATGCACTATTTTTTGCACTAAAAATTCCCCTTTTTTCATGTCTATAAATCTTGAAGTTGGGATGATCGATTTGAGGGTTTTCCAACATAAGAACAACTTTCTATGGTAGGCTTTTTAGGTGGACCTTTCTCATATAGTATATAGTTGACGCCTTATATAAATGTTTTCCTTATGTATTTGGCTATTATAGTTGACCGATTATTTGCACAGTGGCCATATCCCCGTTTCCTAAAGTCAAGCTTATCTTATGGAAAATTGTCAATTTGTCCCTGACCCCATATGAACAATAGAGCCTTCAACTGTAAGGCCATGGTAGCCTAAACCAAACAGAAACTTATGGCTACAACAAAATCATGAAAACATTTTGAGGAATTAGCTCAATTGACGTACTAAACCTACTAACACAATTTAAAGAGGTTATCAAAATGACATCACCAAGAAATCAAAGATTATACAATTGGGAACAACCATCAGAAGGCTTTTTAAGTTGAATTTTGACCCTAGCTCCTTCAAAAACACAAACCCAGGTGAGGTTAGAGGACAGATTGGAGACCATTTAGAAAACTATATCCTCAGCTATTCAGGGCAGTACTAGAGTGTTCAACAAACAAATGTGAGGCTTGAACAATCCTAGAAGGTCTGCAGCTGCTAAACGATGGATCAAGAGTGCCGGTGGTGGAAGGAGATTCATGTTATTCGATATATCAGAGTTGGCTAAGGAATATGGTCGAATATCGTACCCGTAGTTGATGAAATCAAAGACATTTCTAGAGGTTTGGTGGTCTCTTTCAATTACCTTTACATAAAGAAAAATGAAACAAAAGACTGCTTAGCTAATGAGGGGGTCTTTGCCTCTTTTATAGTTGAAAGGTGTAGAATTTATAATAAAAGCAATAGAGGCGAAAGAGAGAGAAGAAGAACAAACAAGATATATGCAGTTCGGCAATGGTGCCTAGGGATTACTCTAATTTACTAGATATTTATGGAGTTACAATTCTTGCCTTTTGGGAAATAAATCTTACTACAATATCCCACAAAATAAGAAACTTAAAATCTTGTAATATACAAGATAGAAAACTCAATATCTGGTTTCTATAACTATCAAACACTCCTCCTTAAGTTGGTGCATAGATATCAATGGAGCCCAACTTGGACAGTATATAATGAAACTTTGTCTTCGCAACAACTTTGGTAAACATGCCTGCAAGTTGGTCTTCGCTCCAAACATAATGAGTACTAATAATTTTTTACTGATCATTTTCTCTCACAAAGTGACAATCAACTTCAATATGCTTGGTTCTTTCATGAAAAATTGGATTCGAGGCTATATGCATATCAGCTTGATTATCATGTAACATCTCCGTTGGATTGACTGTTGGGAACCCCATATCTCAAAGTAGGTATTTTAACCACATTAATTCACTTGTAGTTGAAGCCATAGCTCTATATTCGGCCTCTACACTGAATCGTGCAACGACATTTTGCTTCTTATTTTTCCAAGTAACTAAGTTTCCTCCGACCAAGGTAAAACAACCAGTAGTGGACCTCATGTCAATTACACTACTTGCCCAGTTAGCATCAGAATAACCAATAATATTAGTGTGACCATTCGGTTTCAACCAAATACCTTTACCTAGTGATGACTTAAAATATATGAGAATCATATGGATAGTCTTCATATGACGCTATCTAAGAGCATGCATAATTTGCTTACAAGACTAACCGCATACATTATATTTAGTCGTATCATAGTTAAATAAATCAATCTGCCCACAAGTCTCTGAAAGCGGACCACATCTTCAAGAGGTTTTCTATTTGTTGAATTCAACTTGCAATTAATATCAACAGGAGTGTCAACAGGTTTGACTCCCAGTTTCTTTCAACAAGTCTAATACATATTTCTTTTGAGAAATGAAGAGTCAATTTTTTTAATGTGCTACTTCAATGTCGAGAAAATGCTTTAGTTGACCAAGATCCTTGATGTCAAATTTTTTGTGAAGATAACTTTTAAGCTACATGATTCTTTCTTTATCATCACCTGCAACGAAATATTATCAACATAAATGAGTATGACTGTTGTACCTGAAGTCCCTTTCTTTATGAACATCGAAGAATCAATTGAACTTCTTAAGAACTCGACACTCATCAAAGCTGAGCTGAATTTGACATACCATGCGCAAGATGATTGTTTAAGTCCATACAATGCCTTCTTTAATTTTCATACAAGACTTTTATCATTTTATTTAGAATGGCCTGGAAAAAGACTCATATAGACTTCTTCTTCAAGATCATCATATTAGAAAGTATTTTTAACATCCATATAATGCAGAGACCACCCACAATTCAATACGATAGACAAAAGAACACGAACAATATTCATCTTGACAACTTGTGCAAAAGGTTCTTTATAGTCGACTCCATAAGTTTAGGTAAATCATTAGGCTACCAACCTGGTCTTATGTCTCTCAACAGACCCATCACTATTATATTTGATTTTATAAACCCATCTACAACGAATTGCTTTATTCCCTTTAGGTAACTTGACAATGTCCCAAGTATGGTTCTTGTCAAGTGCTTGAAGTTTCTCTCTCATGGCATTCTTCCACACAAGTTGAGAAATAACATTTTAAAAATTGGTTGGCTCAGAATTATAAGAAATGGAACTCAAAAAAGAAAAACAGTCAGGAGAGATATTGTCATAGGAAATATGATTTTGAACAGGATAAGAAACTGCATTATAAATAGAAAAATCTTGAAGTCTAGAGGAAAATTGAGAGATACGAGAAGATATGTGCAAGGGGGGATTATATAAGGTCACGACCACAATGGAGTCTTCTTCTTCCAAACCAGTTTGGTGAGTTTCAGAGATATCTTCAGCTTCAACTTGATCATCATGACTTATTCAGGGTGTGTTCGACACATCACTAGTACTAATATTAGGCATGGGCGAACGACCTTTTGAACACTCCCCTTGAGTCATATTTGCCAAACCACTCTCCAATGTGTCATGAAAATATGACTCTATTTTAACAAATTGAACATATATGAAAATATGCATTTCTCTAGTTGTGGGATCATAACATTTGTATCCCTTAGAAGTATCCAAGAAGAATACATATACTTGAACATTTATCAAGATTATCCTGGTTGTGCCCAGCCACATAAACATAAGACACAGATCCAAATACTCGCAAATGAGACAAATCAAATTTTCTATGTTTCAAAATTTCAAGGGAAGATTATCCTTAAGAGTTTTACTTGGAAGTCTGTTAATCAGATAGCAAGCAGTTAAAATAACTTCAGACCGATAAATTTTTGGAACATGCAGCTGAAACATCAAAGACCTTGTAGCTTCCAAAAGGTGTCTACTTTTCCTTTCAGCTGCTCCATTATGCTGAGGTGTTCAAATACACGATGTTGGTGTATAATACTAATATTCAACAAATGATCAGAAATCGCATACTTTGTACCATTATCAGTCCTCAGAAATCTAATATTGCTATTGTATTGAGTAGAAATCAGTTTGAAATTTTATTTAAACACATGAAAAACTTTTGTTTATTACATAAGAATCAATTGGGGCTGATCCCCCCACATCAGAATGTATCAAATAAAATGGTACTTTTGAAACATGCATAGAAGACTGAAAAGGAAGTCTGGTCTGCTTTGAGAATTTACAGACTTCACAAGAATGAGAGCATTAATATTTTCAAAACTTTATCTGAAGAGTATCCAAATCTCCAATGTCACAATTTGTTAATATCATAATTATCTTGACTGACAACCAAAGCCTTATTCTCTTGATTGAATAAATATAGCCCATGAGACAATATTCTATCACCAATTTTCCTCTCCATGGCCCGGTCTTGGAAAGAGTTTGGAGCAAAAATAACATTGCAATTCATGCTCTGAGTGATTTTACTAACAAAAATCAAGTTAGAGGAAAATGATGGCATAAAAAGAACTTCAGAGTTTTGAGATTTGGAGAAGAAATTAGTCTTACCAACGCCATGGATAGGAATCAATGAACCATTGACAATAAACACATGGTTTATATTTTCATTATTTTTTAGGTTGGATAGATACTATAAATTGCTAGTCATATGATCTGTGGCCCCTGAGTCTATTATCCAAGAAAAAATGTCAAAGAAAAACATAAAAGCAATAGGGTTACTGGTATTCGGGAATAGATAAGAACGATCTTCTCTGAAGGAACAGTAATTGTTGTTACTTGGTTGATGATAATGATCACATATGCAGTGATGGGTTTGAATAGTTGTGGTTTGAGCGGTAGATTTGTTGGGGTCTCTACCTCCACCATTATTTTGAGGCTTTTTTGTTTTATATTTCTCATTATTAGCAACCAAGAGAGATTTTTCAACAGATACTTCAAAACTTTTGAAACCAAGAGTCATGATATTCTTCCTAGTTATGTATCCAAGTTTAGATTTCCCAAAACGAGAAGGAGAAACAACTTTCCACCAAGTAAGATAATTGAATTTATTCAAAAGAGAAATACTAAGTTTCATGCTGGAGTTATGTTCTGAATCTGCCATTACGAAGAGAGAAAGAGAGTTAGGAGACTGAACTGATCAATAACAAGTAATTAAATAATAAAAAACGCCTCAATCAGAACCAACCAAAGTCCCCAATGAAATTATTGTCTCTTTTTGGAAATCACCGTGCATACAATTGTTTGTAAATTGAATGCTCACAATCACAATAACAATGTGATTTCCCTAACAAATCAAATCTTGCCAATATTGGACCAATAACCATTCTAAGATTAAGAGTCCTCAAAATGCCACACCCTCTGCATTCATTAGAAATTCCATTTGCAAACCCTTGCATTGACCAGTTTGCAAAGAAAAAGCCTAGTTTCAATCCCACTGTTTGCAAACCAAAAGCTATAAAAAGAACTTTTGAATCCCAAAAGGGACCCAAGAAGAGACAAAAAAAAAAAAAAAAAAAAAAAAAACAGCTTCACACAAATAGCAAGAACCCTTTGCACAAATAGAGATTTATAGAGAGAGAGAGAGGAAGTACGCACCATCCAAAAAGTGTCTTCAAGGAGTTCCATAAAGCGAAACACCATCAGGAAACAAATATTGCTCATTCCAAAAAGCAGTCTTGAAGGAGTTTGCAAATCGTTTGTAATCCACGGTGCAAAAAGAAAAATTTCTTTTTTTGCTGTTTGCAAGGTGCAAACATATGTAGGTAAAATGTATCCGTCTTTTGCCGTCTAAGAGAAACTCACATAAAAAACGGAATATATTGACCGGTGATTTTCTTCCATGTTGAAGTTGCAACTTTCTCGATCTTTGGATGAGTTGGAAACCATCAACAAAGACAATGAGTGAAGGGTGTATTAGATTTTCTCTCTATTAACGGCCAGCAATGATCGGCTTGCTCTGATACCATGTAGAATTTGTAATAAAAACAATAGAGGCAAAAGAGAGAAAAAGAAGAACCAACATCGAAGGTAAGCCAAATTCTCATTCATGGGGATTACTCTGGTTTATCAGAGATTTATGGAGTTACAATTCTTGTCTTATAGGAAATAAATCTCGCTACAATAATAATCCCACAAAATAAGAAACTTAATATCTTGTAATATATAAGATATGAAACTCATTATCTGGTTTCTATAATTTTCAACATAAAATTTTAAAGTTTTTTCCAAGTTTTCATATACACTTTGTACAACACCTTACACGTTAAATTGATTTTTGTAAATTGGATATGCTAAAGAGTAACCATAACAGGCTAAGTTGCAATCTAAATTGCCATTTGCTATGGCAATCAAATGGGTGCATAGAGTTTTCATTTCATGGAACATTTCGAGCACCTAATGTACGTGAAACTTGTTTTGTATTCTATAGACATGATCCATAAACTATACTAGCTAATGGCACATGCTTTCCACGATGCTCCGACCAAGTGATTAGATGAATAATAAGGGCACGCTTGGTATACATGAAAATTATTTTTGTTAAAATATTAAAGAACTCCCCTCAGGTGCGAGAGTTGTTTTACACCAATTCTTTCACGTAAAAATACTTTCACAAAAATATTTTCGCTGGTACAAACGTGCCTTAAACTTTCGTATTGATAAAAAATAATAATTGGAAGGGGATGGGGCCCAACACTTATCACCACACAATTGTTCCAAATATTGGGCCATTTGTGCTGTATAAGTTCATGAAGACTGTACAAAGCATTTTGTTAATATGCTTGCAATTGATTTTATTGGACTTAACTAAGCCCCTTTGGACTGACCATTAATCATGAATAACTAGTATTTTATCCCCCATCTGATAGTGAATAGTTTTATATAAGGATCTTGATCCACACCACCTAATTAACCTAATTAATGAGTGAGACTCTTTTCTCACCCCAACATATTTGGACAATATCATCAAACACTTCCAAGTCAAGTAAAATAGATTTTGTTTGCCCTTATTTCTGAATTAACCTAAAATTATTGGATTATACAAACCCAAAACTTATGTAAACTAGGAAATCTTGATTCACAATTTGGGCCAAACTAATGACACCTAGTTTATTTTATAGAAAAGGGTTGAGATATTTAGATTATCCATTGATAGAAAAATAAATAAATTCTACTTTAGTTTAGAGATATCAAGACCAAACTAGGGGTAAGGTTCATTTGGATCCTATGGTATAGAAACACATGTTTTCCAGCGTTCTGGGACTTAGCTGAGGCCACTCGAACCGAGTAACTCCACCTCTACAACGGGATTGACCCTCTAGTAGCCATGTCATTTACAACAGGAAGGACTCAACCGCCAACGGCCATGTCATATTTTTTTTTTTATGAAGAGAGAGCTTTGGGTGAGTAGGTTGTACAAAATATTTGTAAAGTTTATTTATATCAATACCGCAAATTTTAGTCATCTACATTAGGGATTGATTGACCCTCCAGTAGCATGTCATAATTTTATTTTTTTATAATGAGAGCTTTGGGTGAGTTGGTTGTACAAAATATTTGCAAAGTTTATTTATATCAATGCCACAAATTTTAGTCATCTACAACAAAAGGAAGCCCCCCAGGAACCAAACTCTACACCTCTGCTAGCAACCTAACTCATTTGCCATTAGCTTTTTTATAAAAATAACTAGTTATATATATATATATATATATATATATATATATATATCAAGTTTTTAAGTTCATTTTCTTTAAAATAAAAGCAGCCAAGGACCAAGTACCTTGGCTGAATCAACTTTCTAAATATTGGATTTTGCGTGCCTAGGTTTTTGAGAGGGAATGACGTTTGGGAGACTTTTAAAGGCTTACACTCTTTATGTTATATGCACATTAGCCTTCAAAACATGCATATAATAAGTATAGGGGAAAGTTTATATAGAGCCGAGGCTCTAAACAATCAAATTTGAACCTACCTCAAAAATTTCACTAGAAGCGGTTGTTTTGATGCCAAACTATCTTCAAATTGATCATCTCAATATCAAGATCCATGGACATGAGAAAAAAATGGATTTCAAGTTTTGGAAATAGTGTATTTTATATAGCATTTTTGGATCATCAATTTTCAAGATTTTCAAGTTTTCATCGATATCTTCGATCTGCACAGTTTTTGAAGCTCCAAACTTTATAACTAAATATAAAAATATATTTTAAGACTATCACGAATATTTTCAGTATTGAAACTACATTTCTTGATACTATTTGAATATAGGTTCTAATTTGATTGTTTAGAGCCTAAGCTCTGTACAAACCGTACCCATAAATAAAAGAAAGAAAAAAAAAGCAGACATTCCTAAAAAGACCATGTCTTTCTAAAAACAAACTTTGTCTTGTAAAAACAAGCTTTGTCCCGGGCTTGCTTCTCTCATTTTATCTCTCTTCCTCACCTACTGTAATTGTTGCAGAAAAATAGAACTCTGAAGCCCTTTTTCCTCAGGCTTTCTTCCCCATTGGACCTTCATATTTGAGGTAAAAGCTCTCTCCACCATTTTTTGGCATTTTTTCTTCTCCATTTCTGCCATTGGTTTGGAGAAACAAGCATTCGCTACAAGATTGAATGTTTCGTCTAGAAAGGCAAATCAATTTTAACCTACTGTTCCATCTAGAAGCAATTCAAACAACATTGTTTCAGGACACATGGTTTGCACAAGCAGGACGTGATCGAAAAACTGACTTTGTGTACACAAGGATCGAAATGAGCCAGTATAGTTACCCTGTGGAATCGCAACCATACTCATGAGACCATTAAAAAGCGTGTGACATTTGAGGATACCGTCCTCTAAGGTGTACGGACCATCTCTCTTTGACTGCAGAGTTGCATACAAAAATAGTCTAGGGAATGGAACACTGTTCAAGAGTTGATGGTCTCTATCAGGCATTGTTACATGGGTACCAACATGACGGTTGGGTCTGAAGTGTCTTAGCAATCCGACATTGAAAACTGTTGAGCTTTGAAGACCCACTTAAATGAGGAAACAGGAATCCAACTATCAGGATCAATAAATGAACCAGTGCAAAACATAATACAAGCACCGGAAATAAAACATGGAAGCCACATCTACAAAAACACTATATATATATATATATATATATATATATATATATATATATATATATATATATATATATATATATATATATATATATATATATATATATATGAGTATGGGAAATTATAATTGCACTATTCTAATGATATTTACCTCCTAGGTTTTGGTATACAAAAGGTATTTCTCTAATTTTCAGCAATGCCCAACCAAACAACCCTTTAAACCACTCTCTTGACTGATATCCATTACTCATTCTCTTTACTTCTTGTAACTATTATCAAACGTATCACATAGGAATGTATGTGAAAGAAAGACTAATGCGATCTTGTCGGGGGATTTTTTTTTTTCTTTTCACCCATTTTCTTTTTTTTTGTTAAAGATCACTTACAAGTAGTCTTATTACAATAATTCTTGTTTCAAAGAAAGTAAAACTAACAAATCCAAGATCTTCAAAACCTTGATGCCATTAAACCAATTTTCTTTAAACTAATAAAATATCCACAATTCTTATGCTTGGGAATATAAAGACAATATAATTAAATATGACAAGAAACAAAAAAAGAGTACCGGATATTACCTCAATAAGGCTTATTATACCCCACACCGAGTCACCACCATCCGATGATGCAGAATCAATGATCAACCTTCAATTTCAATCAGAAAAGCAAGTTTAGGACAAGCCACACCAATAGAACATGAACCCCTTTGATTACAAATTCAAGCCCTAGGTGAATTCCCTTAGCAACCTAGTTTGAGATAGATGAATTCTCTTTTTGCTATATCCTAAAACCCTTAGCCATAAATCCATAGTTGAGAGATGGGAGAGAAAAGAACCCCATAGCCTAAATCCATAGGTTCTTTCACAATTTGAGAGAGAGAGATCAAATATGAGAGAGAGGGGCATGCCCCCCTTTGGCCTTTCATAAGAGAGAGATAAACTTTTTTAAGAGAGAGATAAAAAAGATAAGGTGTAGAGATTTTGGGCAGAGACAAATCCCTTTTTATAAGATTTAAACAATATTAGGGTTTCTTAGGGTTTTCTTTAGCTTGCCTCTGTGAGATTGAATATGAACCATTGATCTTGGGTGACTTGTAGGGTGAGAGATTTGAGTCATCCATTTCATAGATGGGCCATCAACATTATGGAAGGTACTAGAATATTTATCTTCCTTTCCTAAGCCGTTTTCCCTTCAATTAAATAAAATAATTTCAAATATAATATTGTACATACCAAAATAATGCACAAGCATTCTTATGCTTTTCAAAAATTCATTCAAAGCTTCTTCAAGCCAATACTTTTCCAAAACACATAACAGCTTGGCCTACAAGCCAAAATCACTTATCAAAAAAATAGAAAGCTTCTAACTGGGTGGGGCATGCCACCCATGAGAAGATCTCATGGACCCCACCATCTAGGCCATCGTGGGCTCATGTGCACAATGGGCCCCCATACAATTTTAAATATTTTTAAACTTGATAAAAAAAATTTAAAATTTATTTGAATATTTAAATCAATATCTTTGATTTTATAAATCCAAATTTGATAAATAAAATATCCAGAGATCTAGAAAAATTCAAATAATAATTCTAAATTCATATATATCATAAGACAAATATAATTAAATTCATTAGATAGGAAAATGATCCATATGGTCTAGGAATTAAATTAATCAAATACTGGGGCACTCCACCTTCAACTGTGGACTACGAATCACACTTGCTTTATCAAATCAATCTGTGTTTCTCATGACCCAAAGTCCATACATGGGCTCATTAGTGGGTCACCAAAGTCTGGCCGATGAGCCAAAGAGTCGCAATCCCAGTATGTAGATTTCATGTTCTTCCCTAAAGACTGGCCAATGTCACTTAGACCTTATGCGACCACAGCTCCTATGACGCATAGGGGTATCTCTCGCATATGCATATGCTTCACCTTGAAAGGTGGTGTGCTTTCTTGAAACGGTCTATCAATATGCATGCCATGTGATAGTTTAGGGTTGAGGGTCATATAGTCCATCGGCTCACTCATCCGGGCATACTCCGATTTCATCAAGAAATGACCCATTATGACTATTATCGGTTTATACTCTATGCCCAAGCAACGTAGGTTTTTTCCAACCGACTGGTCTAGACCGTCAAGCACAGTCCGATATTAGTAAACATCGTTTGCTTAATATGGTCCATGTGTGACCACACTCCTACTGAGTTCATGTTCCACTATATCATTTCATTTTACAAACACTCATAAAGCCTTTAATGGCCACACTCACCCAACAATATGGGTAACAAAAAACATTCTCTTTACAAAATGGATACCACCCAAAATCTCAATGAGAATTGTTTCTCTACAGGAAACAAATATCCATCTCCATACGAGGCACAAACATGCTATTTCTCTCGTTAGAAACTCGCTTCTCTCTAGTGTCTCCTACAAAGGTCCCTCCTTTGTATGGGAGACCCTTGCTTCTCTCTCTTGCGGGGAAGTAAACTTCTCCCATAAAGAGACATAATTAGGGCACACAATGGTCTTACATGAAGGGCTTATATAGACTCACTCAAAGAACCCTAGCTTAATCCCCATGTAACCTATAACAAGAGATTCCCTCAATCTCATAATCTTCTACCTCTACATAAGATGTCCTAAGTTCTCTCCATAAGATATCCTAAGTTCAAGCCCACCTACGAGCAAGGCTCAAGTTTTACATCACTCTTTAATTTTAGAATGACCAAGGTTTTATTTCTAGGTTAATTACAAAAGGAAATGTCCATAACAATAGGAAAATCAAATATCTCCAATGTCGTTAATGTCAACATGCGACACCAGGTCCCTAATAGAGTATAGGGGTAACACTACCATCAAGACTTTTGATTATTGTGATGTAATTTTAGAATGATGAAGGCTTCATTTTCAGGCACTACAAAAGGAAATGTCCATAATGATAATAAAATCAACTATTCATGAAAACTAATATGGACTGATGTACTAAATTTTGGTAGCTCCAAATTCGACAAGTTTTTGAAATAGAAAAAATATTAAATGAAACGATTTATTTTCGTTGTGAAAAGGTCATGATCATTCCTAACTGCCAGATGTGAAATTAGGCAGCAGAGGGTATGCCATTGACTGTGCTCAAAGATAGAGAAATTTTTCTCGAATTTTGCACAGAGAAATGATGCATCCCAGGCGCCTAACTTAACATTTGAGGGCTACAATACTGTTATCTTTTTGTAATAAAGATTACAAATCTTATAATATTTTTGGAACATAAAAGATTATATACTAAGCATATCATACATCCACTTTCTTAGGTAAAATCCTATCAAAGAGAATTTTAAGATTCCAAATTTTGGAAAAATCATGCATTCACTTTCTCAGGTAAAATCCTATCAAGTACTATTCTTTAAGATACTCCATCTTGGAAATGTAATCTCCTCAACTTAGGGACCAACTAAAAAAAAAAAATCAATCATCCACACTTTAGAGGTGCTTCACAAAAATAAAAGGACGAATAGAAACCATCCATTTGTAGATGGTCCGATCTCAATTTTTAGGAACATAAAATACATACTTCTAGATCTTAGTTTTAGGAACCCCAAATCCAAATTCTTTATTTTTTTTTTGGAAAATACTTATTTGCTCAAAGTGGATATTAAAACATTGAGGTTAAGAAAAAACTCCGAAGTTTGTCTTCTCCCCGACAGCGGAAGGGTTAGTGTGCTACTGCAAGAGTATCATCTTACACACACTTTCATTAAAAACTCATTGCCTTTCATTGACTTCGTATAAAAAGCAAGGTTTTAAAAATTGGAACCAGTTGGTGTAGATCTGGGCCTGATCGGCTTTGAGTGATTAGTAGGGATTCTGAGCTTGTTGGTAATGTACCGTCATCGAAGTTCAGAGTTTGGTCGTGTTTTGGGGGTGTTGGTCGGTCTTTTTAGAAAGTAGATGACTCTGTCTCTATTTCTTTGTGAATTTGTAATTTGAAAGTTGCCTTCTTTTATTAAAAAAAAAAACTAAATCTTAACATTAGAAGAGAAAAGAACAAAAAAAACACTACCCTCTGTCAAAAGATGACAAGTGTCCATATTCAAATAGCTGGACCTGCAAAAAGTGTGCATGGAAGGGGCATGTTTATCCCATGATTGACTGGAAGTAGAGTGAAAGTTTTTTCCTTGGCTTCATTCCCTTACACAAGACGAAAACCTACAGTATGCTCCTGTGTGAGTATATTTTATATCTACTCACGCAGTGCCCTTGGCTAAAGACCTGTTCAATATTTTCAAATGAAATGTAGGGTTCCACTTTAGGACCAGCAGATTAGCATTCCCATAAAGTTAAAAGAGAAATTCAGGTATGGATCAAAAAAGAGATGTAGTATTATTGCGTGGTCCACATTTAGGTCATATTATATTGAGGTCCTACTTTATTGATTATTTACTTATTTATGTTTTAGGTTTTGTTTTCAAACTCTAACTTTCAAACCACCCAAAAAGAATATATATTTTATGTTTCCGGCGGTTTGAAAGTCATTATTTTTTTTTCCAAGACTTTTGAAGTGGGGGTATGATGGGAATAAAAGACGTCGGACATCAATTTGATAAGATTCAAATAATGGGCCATGTAATGATATTATATTTCTTCAACTTGCACGTAAATTTCTCAAAACAAAATTGAATTTCGAGTTGCTAAACATTTAAAGTTTGACAATCTAAAAATGTGCAAGTATATTACGTTCTTTCGGGAGCGTAGTTTATTTCCACTCCCTTGGTCAAAAGACTTACTGGAGAAAATATTTTTCGATTTAAAATTTTGGGAACCTTTTAAGAATTATTAGATGATTATTTTCAAAAAACAAAATCTAAAATTTGAGTTTTCCAACACTCAGATCTCACTATCTAAAAATTGGATGGTTTCTATTCAATTTCAAGATATTATGTTTTTCGAAGTGCATAAAGGATACAATTAAGAATTTTCGTTATTGAGGTTAATCTATAGGTCACATCCCCAAAATTTGGGGTCCCAAAATTGATTCTAGGTGGGGTTTTACTTGAAGGAGTAAATATTGGAAGTCTATTATCTATGGGTGCAGTTTGTATAGACCTGAGGCTCTAAACAATCAAAGTAAAGCATACATTCAAAGAGTGTCGAGAAATATGGTTTTAATACTAGATATCTATTTGATAGTTTTAAAATATATTTTCATCTTTAATTATAACATTTAAAGATTAAAAAATAGTGTAAATTGAACGGATCTATGAAAACTTGAAAATCTTTGAAATTGACTGTCCAAAAGTACGTTACAAAATGTACTATTTCTAAAAATTGAAATCTATTTTTTTTCTCATGTCTATACGATCAATTTGAGAATATTCCTCTTCTGGTGAAATGGTTTGAGGTGCGCTCCGAATGTTTAGAGCCTCGGCACCATATAAATTTTATCCAAAATCTTTTGGGTCAAAAATGTAGACGGTGGGTCACTTTTTTCAAAGGCATGAAATTTTTTTAGATTGGTTTTGGCTCATAAAAATATGTTTTATATATGATGAGGACTAAATCTAGGATATCGTGCCGCGGGACCAGATGGAATATAATGTCTTGGCACGCAGGAAATAAAGATGAGAAATATAGACCACATAGATTGCTCGGTTAACTAAGTTCGTCGTACTGACCAAAATGACAAATATTCGTTAGGAAGCATCCAAAAAGAAAATACCACAAAAAGTGCACAGGAGACCAAAAGGCAGATATGTTTCTTTTTGGGTAATACAAAACGCAGGTGTCGGGTTCGACCACTAAAGGCTAACCAGTATTCGATTATTGGGCAAGCCAGCTCGGGCTCGCTCGAGTCTAACTTGAAACTTTTTCTTTTAAAAAAAAAAAAAAGAAAAAAAAAATTATGAGTAATATATTTTTATGTTTTTCTATCTTTTTCTAAGGTGTTTCAATATAGTTAATATTTATTTCTATATTTTTTCTTCTTTTTGAATTATTTTTACAATGCCTCTGTCACAAATTGATTTTTTCAAAATCTATTTTTCTTCTACTTTTTTATCCTCATTAGATTTTTTTTATTAGATTTTATTTTAAAGATATTTTCTTATTTTTTTGGATTTTTATAATTTTATTACCATTTTTTACCTTGGCCGGACTTCGGCCCAGTTCTCGACCCGACTTGACTAAGGCCGAATGCGCCACACATAGAGAGAGCAGATGAAGAGAGAGAGAGAGAGAGAGATGTTCCAATTATGGAAAAAGGGGTAGGGTCTTCAGGCCGCACGGAGAGTAGCATGCTTATGCTACAAGGGCTGCACTTCTCTCTCTCTAGGGCAGAGAAAAATTCCACCTCTTTCTCTCTCTACTGTAAAAACAAAGGCTACTCCTATCTCTTCGACGACAGATAAATGTCTTCAATAAAGCTGAACTCTCTTCCCTCCTTTTCTTTTTTTCACTCTTTCTCTCTATTCATGACAATAAAGCCAAATGTACCCCCATGTCCACCTGGTTCATTTTTATCATTTTTGCATTTTATCTTATAGTTTTTTTTTTGTGTATATTCCAATATTTTGGGAGAATCATTTCCAAAACATAGGAGAAAACCATGGAACTCTACATAATATTGAAGGATGGATCATGCAGTTAGGTTCAATTTCTTAGACCCTTTTTGGATCCCTTTTGGAAGTTCACTCATTAGCCCTAAATGTTTTTGTTTTTTAGGGATAGTTTATCGAAGGAAAAAGAGAGGTTACTTGGTTTATTTACGGTTGACTCCTTATTCTAACCACACCCATTATCAAAATACATCTCATTTCTCACCTCTTTAACATTTTACATTTTTTTCTGTTATGCTCACTCAAAATTTTATGTAATTCGATTGGCATTTTGAGATCAAATGAGAACCAATGTAGGAAAAATCAAACCGGAACTGTTAACCAGTCATAGAACGGGAAGCCGTTCAACTGACCTAACTTGGCAAGTCTTACGTTGTAAAAAAAGTGTTAAAATTTTCAAAAAATACCAAATAATCTAATAACATATAAAAATATATATTTAAAGCAGGATTAAACAAAGCACATCCAAGTGAAGTTGAAAAATAATGGAAAAAATGGAATTTAAGGATTTCATGTGTACTTAGGGGAATTTTTGAAATTTTCTAAAAAATATAGGAAAATATAAAAGGGTACGGTTTGTATAGAGCCGAGGCTCTAAACCATCAAAACCACATTCCAATAGTATCAAGAAATATGGTTTCAATACTGGAAATCTGTGTGATAGCTTTAAATATATTTTCATCTTTAATTATAAAATTTAAAGCTTCAAAAATAGTGTAGATGGAGTAGATCTATGAAAACTTGAAAATCTCGAAAATTGACAGTCCAAAAATGTGTTACAAGATGCACTATTTTCAAAACTTGAAATCCATTTTTTTCTCATGACCATGCATCTTGATGTCGTGATGATCAATCTGAGGATATTTGGGCATCAAAACAACATCTTTTAGTGAAATTTTTGAGGTGGGCTCTAATTTGATTGTTTAGAGCCTCGGCTCTATATAATTTTTTTCTAATATAAAATTAAATATTAATAGCGAAAACAATTTCCAATCTTTGACAAAATGATAAAAAGCATTATAAACAAAATCTTTTATTTTTTGGGATTTTATATAACTTTGTTTTTATTTTTATTTTAAGTACCTATCTGGTTCTTCAAAACTAGCCGAAACCGAAACCAACCAGTGGTCAGTTCCGATCTAACCAGGTCCAACCGAGAGGTTAGAATTTGAACCGCCTAATTTTTCGAGAACATATGGGCAAAATATTAAATAGTTAATAGCTCGTGTATTTTGTCCGACTTCCTTTTTATTTATTAAGGCTCTGAAGCTAGGGATTTCGTGGAAATAACAAGTTCTAATTTTCTAGAAATTAGAACTATTGATATCTTGTTTGGACTCTGGATTACTTGTATGAAAGTTCTCAAATTTAAATATCAGGTTTCATAGTGATCATAGAGATTGGGCTTCACGTCTTCACGAATAGAAATAATGAAAGAAAGGAGAGAGAGAGACAGCACAATTAAAGAGCACTAAGGGAGAGAGAGAAGAGACACGCTTAGTGAGAGAAATGCATATTTAGAGAGAGAGAAAATTAAAGAGAGAGGACAAAGGGCTCAATTAGAGAGAGAAAAGAGTTAGAGAAAGAAAGAATACAATTAGAGAGAGAAATGACACACTTAGAAGTATAATTAGAGAGAGAAATACCATTATCAAAGTGAGAACGAGCACGATTAGAGAGAAAAATGAGTAAAGGAGATAAAATCAGAGAAGATTTATAGTTAAAGAGAGAAAAGATCTAGAGAGAGAAATGACAAAGAAAAATAATGTGGTTTGAGTGAGCTTGAGAAAGGGCACAATTAGTGAGATTAGTGAGAGTTAGAGAGAGAGAAATTGTATAATTGGAGAGAAAAAGGAGTTAGAGGGAAAAATAGCTTAGTTGGCAGGAGAAGAGTCAGAGATAGAAAGTGCACAACTAGTAGTGAAAGAGAAGATTTAGAGAGAGATGACAAGGTTAGAAAGACTTAAAGGAAGTACGGATACAAGAAGCAAAATAAAGGCAAGAGGCAAACTTCTTGAAAAATAAGAAAATAAAACTTCCTTGGGGGATCGAAGCCGAAGGTTTTTATATTTTGGGATCCCAAAACTCCCCAAAGCTAATTTTCTATAGCACTCCTTATTAAACAAACACTTTTAAATCCCAAATTGAAATTGGAGTTTTCATGGGATCCGGTGCATTAGTGGTTGTAAAACCGTACCCACCAATTAAGTACATTAATACCAGCTTACAAAATTTTAAGTACGCTTAACTTTAGAGTTTTGATGGTATCCGATGCATTAGTGGTTGTAAAACGGTACCCACCAATTAGGTACATACAAAAACAATACATTGATTAAGTATATTGTGGCATAAATTGCCATGACTCAATATAAGTTCTTCTCAGGCAACATTGTTTAAGAAGCTCCATTCATGTGTCAATTCTTCCTCTTAGCAATAGGGTAATGTACTGTGGTCGAAGATTAAGCAAATGGATGCATGGTAGCCCTTTACGTTTTTACATGTTTTGTGTATGTGATCCCCAACAAATTGAATCATGAGTATCCTGGAATTAACTCATTTTAAGTTATATATTTTAGTGCACGTTTGGTACACGTGAAGATATTTTTCGAAAAGTATTTTCTATTTCAAAAAAAAAGAAAAAGTATTTTCATGTGGAAAAACTCTTTCATGTAATTAGAAGTGGAAGTTTTTTTACACCAATTGGTCCTAATGTAGTTCTCATACAAGTTCACAGTTGGATGGTGTGAAAATACTCGTACACTTAATCATATGAATGAGTTTTTTCACGAGAAAATATTTTCTCGCGTTCCAAATATGCACTTGGTCCAGAGCGATTGTTATGTCCTATTATCTTGTATAATCAATGGAGGAAGTCAAACATCACTTCGATGTCGGACATCGCTTCGATGTCGAACACCATTGTGGTTCATCTTCATTTAGTACTCTGCAATGGTGGAAGATTAGGCGAATAGATGCTCGGTAGTCCTTGCAAACACATGTTTTATAAATGTAATTTCTAATAAATCGAATAATGAGTACCCTCATGATTAATTCTTCCCAGCCATATCATTTAACCTAGGAATATTGCAATGTTTCACATCTTGCAATATCAATGGAGGAAGTCCCATTAATAAAAGGCAAACCACGCTCATGGCAAATAAATAGCCAATTTTATTTCCATGAATGACAATTATAACATTATCCTTTGACGGGATTTGTCAACTTCTTTCAATAAAGAATTAAAATATAACATGAAAACCTTAATAAAACAAATATCCCATATACATCAGATTTTTTGTAAGGTTTGGAACAAATATAACAATGGAAAAATGCTTATGTAGACTCCTCATTTTAGCTCATTGAGTTTCTGGTGTTCAAAAACTTAAATCCTGATCTTAAAACCTAGTAAATGCCCTTATCCCCACTCAGGCTGAATACCCCCAGAAAAGTTTCCAGAAATTATGCAATTTTAGCATCCAAATACCACAAAATTACCAAAATTCATCCAAACTAGATTATTTTGGGATTTCAATTGTAGAGGACTTCATAAGAATTTTATTCCGATAAATTTCTAGCCACTTGTGGCCACTAATTTTTTTAAAAGATGCTTTGTAAAAGTAAACAAAAATAGCATGCACCTCACTAATTTTTGCACAATTGTAACAACCATACCCATTCATTTGACCTCGGATTGAGATCGAATTAGGAACTTAGCCCTTTTTTAATAGATTTCCTTCCATAGAAATTAAAAGAATTTGGGTCTGTATTTGGCAGGGGCCCTTTGTGAAATGTGTAGGTCCCTCTTGATATTTTAAACTTGTTAAATCCGTATCTCAACAACTCGCAATTTGGATGGGCCTCAAATTTGAGATTTGAGATTTGAGTTTTTCACGATGGATCCTTCCTTCTGTAAAAATTTTGGACCATTATCATATAACCCCCATTGGGTTGCTTTGTAACTGTAGAGCCATTTTAGGGCATTTCATCTAAGTTCCTGACTTGCCTGATCCATACCTTTAGTTGGTTTGAGATGAAATTTGGGAAATAGCCTTATGGCAAGTCAAATTAAAAATTGGAATATGACAATGGAGTTTTTAGTTAGATTTGATTAAGGTTTAACCATATTGTATTTTGAACCATCTGATCTTCAATCTAAGGGTGTGTTAGGTCGGATGCTTCTCATTTTGGGTAGAAAGGCTTCTCTCACCATTCAGAGAGGATATTCCGTTGCTGAAGTCATTTTGGGACTGCTTTCATTGATTTCACCGCAATCTGCATTTGGTAACCTTTTATTTAATATCATTTCTTGAGAAATTTTCCTTAGTAATTTTAGTGAGATAAAATACCTCTAAACCAGCATTTTAAAAAACGCCGAGTCGAACCGGACTCGCCCGGTTCGACTCGGAAATAGTGAAAAGGAACTGGATCGCCCGAAAATCGGAAATCGTCCGGTTCTAGAGAGAACCGGACGATTCTGTACAGTGAATCGCCGATTCACTGTACGGAATCGGCGAGTCCGAACAGTGAATCGGCGATTCCGTACGGATTTTTTTTTTTTTTTTTTTTTTTTTTTTTTTTTTTTTTTTTTTTTTTTGGTAATCCATGATAGATTTTTTTTGTAATCCATGATCGAATTTTTTGGTTTTTTGTAACCCATAATAGAATTTTTTGTAATCCATGATCGAAATGTTTGTTTTCTTTTCTTGTAATCCATGATCGATTTTTTTGTTTTTTTTTTTTTTTTTGTAACCCATGATAAAATTTTTTGTAATCCATGATCGAATGTTTTGTAATATATGATCGAAATGTTTGTTTTTTTTTTGTAATCCATGATTGAAATGTTTGTTTGTTTTTTTTTAATCCATGATTGAATTTTTTGTTTTTTGCTTTTTTTGTAACCCATGATAGAGTTTTTTGTAATCCATGATTGAATTTTTTGTAATCCATGATCGAACTATTTTTTTCTTTTTTTGTAATCCACGATTGAATTTTTTGTTTTTTTTGTTTGTTTTTTTTTGTAATCCATGATCGAATTTTATGTAATCCATGATCGAATTTTATGTAATCCATGATTGAATTTTTTGAAAATTTGTGATTTTTTTTGTTTAATCCATGATCGAATTTTTTTTTGTAATCCATGATAGAATTTTTTGAAAATTTGTGATTTTTTTTTTAATCCATGATAGATTTTTTTGAAAATTTGTTTTTTTTTTTTTTTAATCCATATTATTCAAAGAGAAAACGAGAGAGATGATGATTCTGAGGCCACCCTATCCCAGCCATATTATTCACATATCGAGTCCCAACAGCAACAGTGTAGAGATGAGCACGAAATACTGTAAATTAAATGCTGAATGGCGGTTCATGCAGGGAAAGAACATATCAATATTCGCATATTCATTCAAAAACATGAAAATTCTTAATGGAGTACCCTCATTTTTTATTGAATTCCTAAAAACCAATATTTATAATGAATTTTAATAATTTTTTCGGATTTTTTTGAAGCTTTATTCTGACCGATTCACCCGATTCCGATCCGGATCGCCGATTTGCCGATCCGGATCGCCGATTCGCCGATCCGGATCGATTTTTGAAAAGCCCGATCCGGGTCACCGATTCGGTTTTTAAACCATTGCTCTAAACAGTCTTTTGCGCTTTCATTATCCCAGCAATATCAGACATGGTTTTTTTTGGTGGTGAGATGATCATCTATTAGGGGGCATTTGGTCACTTTCCTCTTAGTTTTGCTGAGAATCCTTGGGGAGTTGGGCTACTTGAAACGTGGAGGACAGTGAAATTAGTGCCATGTAAACTAGGAACCCTTATTTATTGACCTATCTGAGTTTTGTAGTGATGATCTCTTGTTGGTAATTTGGAAACTTAGAGGAATAGGGTTGATGCCGTTGTGTAGGTTTCCATTCTCAAAGATACCACCTGTCTAGGTTTCCATTATCACCGACGCATTCGAAAATCGTTAATTATTTCTAAAAACGGATAAAGGCTTGTATTCCCATTGATCTACCAAAAAAAAATTAGAAAGTTAGAATTATGTTATTCATCAATTAGATGTTGAAATTTATCTTCTCAAATAGAGGGGGTATATTTGAGAGAGAGTAGGCTCAACCGCTCAAGGTAGGGGTGCGCATAAACAGGCCGGGTTAGGTCTGGGTCAGGCTCAACCTGCACACTACAGGTCCAAAGTTGTAGCCAGACTTGACGGGCCGAATGGCTTGGATCAAGCTCTAGGCTAATCTGCATCACAGGTCAAAATATAAAAAAAATAAGAATTTATAAAAGGATCCTACAATTGTTTAATAATATATAATATGCGGCATATATGGAAAGTAACGGATCAGGCCGGTCCTAATCCACAAGATTAGGTGCCGTTTGGGCCCAAACCTGACCCGACCCAAAGTGGGTCGATCCTAGCTACATCGAAACATAAAGTACATGCAAAAACATGCTTTAATATATTCATTGGTGGCTCATTCGAAAGGCTGCAAGGGAGAGAGGGGTACCCTAAGGTCTACCCAAAGTAGGTAGACCCCTATGAGATGCTCATGCTAAATCAAAATATGTAGCATATGGAAACATATGGTTTAATATTTTTAAGGTGCGGTTTGTATAGACTGAGGCTCTAAACAATCAAATTAGAGCCCACCTTTAAAGCGTGTCGAGAAAAGTGGTTTCAATACCGGAAATCTTAGTGATAGCCTTAAAATATATTATTAACTTTAATTATAAAATTTAAAACTTCAAAAATAGTTTAGATCGAGCAGATCTATGAAAACTTGAAAAACTTTAAAATTGACGGTTGAAAAATAAATTATAAGATTTACTATTTTTAAAACTTGAAATCAACTTTTTTCTCATGTCCATGCATCTTGATGTCGAGATGATCAATTTGAGAATATTTTGACATCAAAACAACCTCTTCTAGTGAAATTTTGAGCTGGACTCTAATTTAATTGTTTAGAGCCTCAGCTCCATATAAACTTTTCTATATTTTTATGCTAATTCATTTTAATTATATATAGATTTCTAATATTGCACAATTTGAATTGATAAAGTAATATTTGTGGTTTAATTAGATGCTTTAACATTAGCTGTCCATATCCTTGTAAAATTTTATTATTTAAAAATCCCCAAAAAATTTTGTTATTACATAAATACCGATCGTTTATTTTCTAAACTAACAAAATTTCCCCTACTTAAGACCTTCAAGTTATGAAGTTCAACTCTGGGATTCGCTTGTTTATTTGCCCCTGGAAAACTTAGGACCCTCAACATCCCTAGTTTCTCGGATTGTCAGTGAAACAATCTTCAACAAACTTGGAACTTTCAAGGTCCTAAGTTTCTTGGATTACTGGCAAAACAATCCTCAACAAATTTAGGCCATAGTGTTTAAAGAAAAATGTAAATTTATTGACTTCGGTACGTCAAGGTCCTAAGTTGTATGCTTAGGACCTTGAAGTACCAAAGTAGGGGTAATTTAGAGAAAAACTAAAAAAGAAAATATGAGTATATATATAAATATAATCTTTTGAAAGTGAGTTTTTAAAAGGACAAGAATTATATAAGGTTGATGTAGAAATAAAGATGCACCTTGAAAATCCATCGGAAAATGTTGTTTTGAAAAACCCTCTAATTGATCATCTCGACATCGAGATGCATGAATATGAAAAAAAATAAAAATAAAAAATTTGAGCCCCAGAAATAGTGCACCTTGCAACACATTATCTAGACCGTCTATTCTCAAGATTTTCATAAGTTTATAGATCTACTTGATTTTAACCATTTTTGGAGTTTAAAACTTTATAATTATACATGAAAATAGATTTTCAGATAATCCTAAGAATTTTTTACATCAAAATTACATGTTATGATAAAATTTGGAGGTGCGCTTTAATTGGATTGTTTAAAGTTGCAACTTTATAGAAACCACACCCACCCTTTTTAAAATAGCAGCAATTTCAAGGGTCATTTACATAAAATTCTCTTAATATTATATTATATTATGATCTTATATTAGTTGAAGTTAATATTTGATTGGTGCCATTTAATATTGAAAAAAGATTATAATAAGCAGCTTCTTTACTTATAGAAATAAAATTATAGTAATCTATATTATTCATTTTAATTAGATTATGTGATTTGGCAATAAAGTAAAATTGCATGACACAATAAAGTTTTCTAACTTTACTCTACAACCCGCCATCCAAGGGAGAAGCCCATGCTTCAGGTTTCCTCACTATTCTCCATCGAGATGTAAAGATGGGCCCATTATTTTTTTAGCATGTCAGTCAAATGGGGAGAACCCCATGCTTCAGGTTTCCTCACTTTTCTCCATTGACATGTAAAGATGGGCCCATTATTTTTTTAGCATGGCCTCAATCAAATGGGGGAAGATACAATATTGGAGAAAACTTTTGTCTGCTTTATCTTACTCCCAAACACCACTTTAGTGTTGTATGAAACTAAAACATTGAGAAACTAAGAAGGGGTGATTTGAAGACCATCTTTCATAAGCATCATTGACACAAAGTGCATCAGTATTATCTAGCAATCTTCTTTTTACTCCTTTTCTTTGTTCTTATCATCATAATTTTCTTACGGGGTCATCTATAAAGAGACCATTTATCTTTTGTGCATAGAGGTTATAATCATTTTTGTCTCTTAAGTTTTAAAATGGGTGACTGTAAGAGTATCATTGAATGACCCAAAATTCTAAAAAGCAGATTCTCAGACTTCGTGATTCATTCCAAGCCATCCAATTTGACATCTAATGAGTGAATATGACTATGACGTCCATATACAAAAGATAAATGGTCTATTTATAGACAGTCTGTTTTGTTAGTCATTTGGCATAATACTCAATTTTGTTATAGGTAAACCATTAACCTTCTTTAATTTAATGATTTTATGATACTTGTGAGGCTCATCATTCGTATGCAGTGGTCAAAAGTCTTGAGATTTCAGAACCTTCCCCGAATCCTATTACCTTTCACAAGTGCTCGCCAACAAAGCCTCATTGTTTTTTTGATCCACTATTTTGGTTCTAATTTATCCTTTAAATAAGTACTTCCTCTTGAAGCAAAACGCTTATAGATCTTTCCATGTGTATCTTAGATTGTTGAATCAATAAAACATGGCATAAAACTTGGTCATTAAATTTTCCGAGATGATGCAACTTGGGAATAATTCTCTATCTTAATACTAATTTCCTTTACTAATCGCATGGAGCTTTCTCTTTATGAGAAAACTCAGTGGTGCAGTTATTGTTAGGGGTGGCAATGGACCCGGACCTGACCCAGGACCTGAAGGTTAGATCCTATCCGGGTCCGGGTCTTGTAATATTTTTCGGGTCTCAATATATGAAATATATTTAAATATAGGTAAATGCATAGATATTTTAACTTTTGGGTAGGGTTCGACCGGGTCCAGGTAGTAAAATATATATTTTAGTCCAGATAGGGTCCGGATACCATATCATTTTCTCAGGTCTGGGTCTGGGTCCAGGCCCAAAAAAATGGAAAATCTAGACCCGTTGCCACCCCTAGTCATTGGCATGCTTACATGCTTTAAAAAATTCTTCCCTCTTAATGCCCTCCGATTCATGTATATTTAACACATAATCCGCAGTTTCTTTTGCCTATTCCACATTTTCTTACAACCGTTGGCCTACTGACTTTGTTTCTTCACTCCTATCATCAACTTGAAAAAACAAACTTCGACAAACTAAGAAGCAAGAACTCACATTGAATCCACGAAAACTTCACATAAGCTTTCATTATTGATGGTCTTAATTCTTATGGTACAAAAAAGGGTGGAGAATCGAGGAGAAAGAAATACACAATAGTTGGTTCTCTCTCTATAAATTTCCTCTCTCTTAATAATGCTCTCATGCACCCCTCTCAAAATAATCTCTTCAACGTTACCTCGTGACTTAGGGCATTGACTTATTTTGCAAGTCAATTATCAACAATTCCAAACTCCTCAATGACAAGAGCATCAAGTACCAAGCCAATCAATCTTTTCTTTCCAAACCCCACTAAAAGAGTTTCGATATTGGCAATCTCTATGACACAATGCAAATCTAATTCAATCTAAATTATGAAATTGAAAGCATCTTTCAAAATGGATGGTTCGGATAATTATTACAAGATGTATTATTTTATTTTATTTATTTATTTATTTTTATTTTTTTCAGATTTGAAATCTTTTTATTTCATATTCATTATTACGAGGTACAGTTGGAAGATTCTAAAATATCTAGATATCCTTTCCAATGAGTTTTTAACGTCCCACTTGATATAGTACATCAAATTATGGATGCCGTCTCCATAAGGCCTAGGCCATGTGAAAAAAGTAAAGCTCGACCTTAAACCTAGTTTGGGAAACACATAGGGCAAAGGAAATCTTTATGATGGCTCTAAAATATATTTATGTAGCTTAAAAAATAACATTGATTTTGTGGATTTGTGTACACTTGAAAATGGACGGTCTAGATGATGTGTTACAAATACAATATATGTTATTTTAGGATTTGAAATCTTTTTTTTTTTTTTTCACTATCATAATGGTCAAGGTCGAAATGATCAATTTGAAAATTTTAAAAAAAATATATAATTTTCAGTGAATTTGGAGATGAGGCTTTACTTTTTTACATAAGACCTAGGCCTTATTATAACCTTTTTCTTAAAATTATATACTTGTTTTTGTGGTTAGAAAACACGATCCAAGCTATCCATGGGCCGGGTTTGGGTAACCCTGAAGGTTGCTCGCTTGACCACTTTAATCGGCCCCAACCAGCCATTGCCAGTGGGCAGTGGCTGGTTCGGGTAATTACTGATCGTGAACGGTTTTGCTGACACTACCTTTTTCCTATTATACCCTTCCAGAGTTAGAGAGAGGAAACTAGAAATGCACAAGAAGAAGAAAAGTATAAAGATCCAAGGAAGCGGTGAAAATGGTGAGTTTAGACAGAGAGGGCGGAAACTACCAATAAGTAGAAGATGGGAGTTCGAAAGAAACGCCAAGAGAAAGAAAATACAGAACAGAAGTCAATGAGCGAACAGATGTGGAAGAGAGCTTAGAGAGAGAAACACTGAGAGGATAGAAAAACCCGAGTCAGATAGATAGAGATGAGGAAAATAGGCAAGTTTCAGAGTAGAGAGAAGGAAGCAACAGAGGCAAAGGGCAGAGGCAAAGGGCAGAGGCAAAGGGCAGGAGGATGAGAAAGGAAAGAGAGAGAAAATTGTACAAATTTCTTTTGAGAGAGAGAGAGAAAAAAAATTAAAGAGACCGAAAATTCAGAGCGGATGGGTCATTTTCAGTTTTTCAAAAATCAAAATCAAATTTATTTTGATTTTTTAATAAAATTAATTAAAAGACAAAAAAAAACAGACAGTATGATTAATAATGAAAAGGTTTCAGTATTTTAATAATAGAGAAAAATAAAACGGATATTTATACAATTTTTTTTAGATATTTTGATTTTTGGGTAAGATCTCTATCTCAGTCCTACATTATATTTTCGAATCCGGACCCACCCGTTGCTATCCCTAAACTCCGTAGGGTACCCCACCCGTTGCTACCCCTAAACTCCGACGGGTATGGTATGATTAGGGAGAGGGATGCGAATTCCCTATTTAAGTTGTGATGGAAGGCAAGAGGTGGTACTCTAAAAACCGTCCGTGTATCACGATGGTGGTATTGCTTCATGATTGGCTCGGTGTGAATAATCTGGGAGGTGTACCCTACCGCACCACCCATACGATTGATTGTCCAAATCACTTCTTTTGGCAAAGTGATGGTCCACAAAATCAAGCCTGGCTCTTCTAGACTCCATCATGCTCTTCATCATTTCAGGAACTAATCAACTGTCCACACGATCTAGGATTGTGTAATTCTAAACCCCAATAAAACTGGACTACTCACTTTGTATAAGTTGCCAAAAGGTTCTTGAGGAGCATACTGTCTATTTATTCCCTCACACAAAACTGGATATCCAAGTTTTAGGGATGTAACCAAATCAACTCAAATGCTACACTCAATAATAAAATAAAATAAAAAAGTTCTAAATCACATCCTTTGTGGTGTTAAACAAATAATATCTCAAGATTGCATAAATACCATCCAATTTTGAATAAATACCATCCAATTTTTTAAGGGTGAGATTCTAATGCTAGAATGCTCAAAACTCAAAAGTTTTCTTTTAAATATAATCATCTAGGAAATAATGTCTCAAAATTGAATAAAAACCATCCAATTTTTTAAGGGTGAAATTCTAGTGTCAGAAAACTCGAAATTCAAAAAGTTTTTTTTTATTTTAAATATAATTATCTAATTAGGAATAGGGTTGAGGTCAAGGTGGTAGCACCACTTGTGACTTAGCTACTGGTTCCGATTTCCATTCATACCAATGCTAACCTTTTTCAAAAGCTATTAAAGGTTTCAAGAATGTTCTTGTGAATTGTGGCCAATACAAGGTATATAACTAGTGATTTCAAATCCAGATGTTAATCATACTTTGGCAACTTTACGTACAACAGAGTTTGTTTTTTTGGGGGTGATAGTGGAAATGTTGACAAACAAGTCACCCTTATTGTCACTCTACAGAACCATACATGGGATTTTCACTTCATACGGCTCCAACTTTACGTACAAAAGAGTTTGGTTTTTTGGGGGTGATAGTGGAAATGTTGACAAACAAGTCACCCTTATTGTCACTCTACAGAACCATACATGAGATTTTCACTTCATACGGCTCCACATTCAATTCTTTCAAATTAATTGGACCTTTTTTCTCATTTGATAATCTCTTCCCTTCTTCCACTCCGTCCTGAAGAATAACTAGGACCAATTCAGTCGCGTTTTCATGAAAAAATTGCTCACCCACTACTAATAGCTCAGATTCGACCTCAAAATTCAAAACTTTTCTTTTAAATAAAATCATATAGTTAGGAATATGGTTGAGGTCATTATGGGAGTGCTACCTATGACTCATCTACTGGTCTCGGTTTCCATTTCTACCAATGTTAACCCATTTTGAAAACTATTTAATGTTTCCAAAAAAAATTGCTCACCTAGTTCACATTCAAAAAATCTATATATAATCATCTAGTTAAAAATATATAAATATAATCATCTATTTTTTTTCAAGTGGTTTTCAAAACTTTTGTTAAAAAAAATGGATCTTATACTATAAGACTATTCAATTTTGATACAAGGTGATTACAATCATTCTTACCCATTGGATGTGAAATCTAATGGATAGAAGTATGTCACAACATTCGATAAATTTTATTTTGGACTTTGTGCTTAGTCTTTGACACATCTCCAATTGCCTGATTTTATATCTAGCGGTTAGGTCAATAATGCTTGTGATTTCCCTTTACCAAAAGTAAATAGTGTTACTTTAGCTTGAACATACATACAATTTACTCCTCTAAGAGCATAGAATACATGCTCGTATATATTATAAATAACAGTGGAGAAATTATCAACTTACCCTGAATAATTTAACGTTTTAGTGATATGTTCTATTTCGATATAATGATTTTGTGGAGATCAAGTAGATTTACTTTTTTTGATAGGGCTGCAGCCCTATCAAACCATTTTCCCATATATAATAGCATAGGTTAGAGTAGACTAAACCAGCGGTTTTATTATACTTTTCATCGTACGTATCTATCATTATTAGAAAGTTTTTCCATCTTTTGGAGGAGACGAACAGTATAAATCACTTATTATTTAGCAGAGCAAACGGTCCAAGAAAAATTATTGATCCAACAATCAATAACTAATGCCATTAAATGGGAGCAAAGGACACAAACAAGGAGGTCAAAAGGATGATCCCGCAGGAGTATACTGATCATGTACTTCCTCACCCAAAACACCCATTTAGGAATTTTTGTTGGGTGTGGTTTGTATAGAGCAGAGGCTCTAAACAATCAAAGTAAAGCACACCTTCAACTAGTGTCGAGGAATATAGTTTTAATATTGAAAATCTTTGTGATAACTTTAAAATATATATATATTTTTAATTATAAAATTTAAAGCTAAAAAAATAGTGTAGATCTAAAAACTTGAAAATCTAAAAAATTGACAGTCCAAAAATGTGTTACAAGATGTACTATTTCCAAAATCCAAAATCCATTTTTTTAATGTCCATGCATCTTGATGTTGAGATGATTAATTTGAGGATATTTGGACATCAAAACCACCTCTTCTAGTGAAATTTTTTATGTGGGCTCTAATTTGATTGTTTAGAGCCCCGGCTCTGTATGAACTTTTCCCATTTTTGTTTGGAAAAAGTTTATACTATAAGAATAAAGTGTACCTTAAAAACCCATGGAAAGAAAGTTGTTTAGCCACTAAAAAATTCTATAATCGATTATTTTAACCTCGATATGTATGGATATGAAAGAGAAAATAAATTTTAAGCCCTAAAAATAGTACATCTTTTAATTGTTCATAGATCTGCACTATTTTTGGAATTTTCAATTTTATAATAAAGATAAAAAATAGACATTTAAACCATGATGATAGTTTCGGCATAAAAAATATATCTTTTAACGAGAATTTGAAAGTGTGATTTTTCAAGGTTGACACTTATACAAAACTCAAAACTTTTTTTTTTTTTTTCTATCTCGAGTCTTTGGAACTATATAATAATTACTAGATGATTAATTTCAAAAAAGAAAATTGAATTTGATTCTTATAACACTTAGATCCAGGCCTTAAAAAATTATACAGCCTCGAGGCACCAGTTTGTATGGGTGTTTTTTTTTTAAAAAAATTGAGATTAGTATAGGGGTGGTAGAGATTGCATTCCCGAAATTTGAGATCAAAAGATATAGCTAGCATGTGTTTTAGGCAAGGGAGTAATGGATAGTATACTCCAGCGGTAGTAGGGAGTGTATTTTGGATTTTATGTGTTATGCGGGTTGGGCATCTGGGCTGGTAATAGAATCTGAGCGTGTTGTGTGTGTGTGTGTTTGGCAGCAGCAGCAGCAGCAGCAGCAGCAGCGGCAGCGGTAGCAGGAGGAGGTCGGGGCTCAGAAAAAGGAGGCGCCGGGCGTCCGGTTGGGTCGCCCTCACGACCAAACAAAATCATGATTCATTAACCCCATGACACAATATTCGATGTCGCTCCCTCTTTCTCTCTCTACAATCTTTTCTCTCTCTTAACTCCAAACCTCTTTCTCTTTCTCTCTCCCTCTCCACACCCGCCACTGTCCTGTAAACTTTCAAACTCGGTTCACATTTGGCACGAGCCCGAAGATTCTCAGATCTCTCTCTTCTTCTCTCTTTAGAATTGGTGGTCTTTTCTCTCTCTAGAATTGACGTTGTTCTCTTTTTCTCTCTCTAGACTTAGACTGACACAGAGCGCACCGATAACGGTCTGGGTGCTCTGGACCGGCGTTCCCCCATTCTCCGACCGCCTCTGATAACCCCTCCCTCTCACCCCCCTCCACCTCTCGTACGATAAGCCGCTTTCTTCTCCATGCTTGCCCCCCACTCACCTCTCAATATATATATACACTCTTACATTCCATTCTCTTCCCCTCTCTCTGTCTCTCTCTCTATATCACTTTCTCTCTCTAAAATATTATACCACCATTTCGTCCTTCTTCCTGTGTCTTTCTCTCTCTGGTCATTGCTCTTATGACCCTTATTCCCTCCTGTTTCTTTCCTCTCTTTCTCTCTCTAAAATATATACCACCATTTCGTCTTTATTCCTGTGTCTTTCTCTCTCTAGTCATTGACCCTTATTCCTCCTGTTTGTTTGTCTAGAACTTTCTCTCTCTCTCTCTGGTTTCTTGCCAATGTGCCTGAACATGGCTCAATGTCGTGCTTTCATGTTGCTTATGCTGGTTTTGTACGCCCAAGCTCAAGCCCAAGTCTCAGACGACTACTACTATCCAGACCCAGCCCTGGACACTAAGGAACAGGAAGCGGTCTACTCGGTTTTGGAGGCGGCGAACCCTGAAGTCGACTGGCGGTCAGCCTACCCCTCCGACCTCTGCTCCGCGGGCCCCCATGGCGTTGCCTGTGATCCTGACTCAGCGAACAGCAGCCTCGCCCATGTTACGAAGCTCAGCCTCGGTTGGGTTTCCGACTACTCCAACAACCCCCCTTGCTCCGCCACCAACGCCTCATTCTCCCCTTCAATCCTTAACCTCCCCTTTCTCAACTCCCTCTTCTTCTACCGCTGCTTTGTGGCCGAGAGTCGAAATGGTACTTTTACCCTCCCTCCCTATCTTGGCTCTCTAGGGCCTCAGCTCGAGGAGCTTGTCCTCCATGAGAACACTGCCATCTCCGGAGCGGTGCCTCAAGAGCTTGGTGCACTCGTTGGTCTCCGTCGTCTCGTGATCTCAGGCTCGTTGCTTGCTGGCCCGGTGCCTTTCGAGCTCGGGAACCTTGCTCGCATTGAGAAGATAGATTTGAGCAACAACGAGTTGAGTGGGTGTGTTCCCGATTCCATTGGTGGTTTAGGAGCTCTGGTGGTTCTTGACCTAAGCCGAAACAATCTGAGCTGCACGATTCCATCTAGTCTGGGCAACCTTTCGAAGCTCTCCAAGCTTGATTTGAGTGAGAATGTGTTTTCTGGTGAGATTCCGGCAGCCTTTGCCCGCTTGATTATTCTCGAGATGCTTGATCTTAGCCGGAACAATCTTTCCGGCGGGTTTCCGTCCATCATCTCAAAAATGCGTCATTTGAGAGACCTTCAATTGAGCGAGAACCCATTGGGTGGCTCTTTGCCGGATGAGATATGGCGCCATTTGGTGGGTCTGGTGAGCCTGGGCGCATCGAGAACAGACCTTGTTGGTGAGATACCAAGCTCCATGGGCGAGCTCCATGGCCTCGCGCACTTGGCCCTGGACCACAACGCCCTAACTGGGTCCATACCATTCGAGCTCTCGCGACTCGAGAGCATTCAACACATGGACCTGAGCTCGAACAGGTTGACCGGCGTGGTTCCATTCTCGGCTGATTTCGTTGGGAGATTGGGGCCGAAGCTGCGGCTCGAGGGCAATGCCGGGTTGTGTTGTGGCTCGGAGATGACACCTTCTTTTGCTATGAGGCTCGATTTCGGGGGCTGCTCGGCTGCGAGCATGGGCCAGTCTCTGATAGATCGTGGCTCCATCCACGGCTCTCATGGTTCGCGCCCTTTGGTCAAGAGCTCCCTTCTCCTCTTTGGAGCTCTGCTTTTTGTTCTGGTTTGGTGTTTGAATTGGTTCTGAAGTTTCGAAGAAAATGTGGGTAGGCACATCGGAGAGAGAGAGAGAGAGAGAGAGGCCAATTCAAGAGAGAGAGTTCAATTCAAGAGAGAGAAAGAGGGAGGTATCATGGATACCCAGAGGTCACAACAAGAAGCCACTGTATATTTGTTTTTTGTTTTATTTTTGAACCAAGCGTTTTATTTCGTGCTCTCTTTATGTACATTGTTCATGTTTTTGGAATACATGCGAATGTGATGGTAGAGGCCAGTGGGAACAAAAGCGGAAATGAAAAAGGATACCTTTTATGCCAGATGATCGCTTTATGGAGGGTGGACTCAACTTTTTTTTTTTTTTTTGTTTTTCTTTCATGCTAGCCAATATTTAAAAAAAACCCCGGTTTCTATGCGGCCAAGCCTGCATATGTTGAAATGCGGGCCTCTTAATAAATCTATTTTAAAATGGATTTTAAGACTTAATTTTTTAGGACATGTAATCTCTAACATGGAGATCTTAAATATGAATAAATAAATAAAATTTTAAAACTAGAAATAATAATTCTATTAAAAAAACGTTTGCATCGTTAGTTTAAATTGTTTTTAGATGGAGCACCTACTTGCATCCATCTTTAAGATGGATGCTTTACACTCGGTCTAGCGTACAAAACAAATTTTTTTTTTAAAAAAGAAAAATATATAGTGATACAATTTACCTTTTGGTACAAAGTGGCTCCAATTAATCTTGACTATTAGATGTGAAATTGGATAGAATGATAGATGCATTTATTGAATTGATCAAGTTCAAACTTCAAAAAATATTTCTCCAATTTTGTAACACACCCAATCTATCAAGATTTCACATTGGAGGCTTATGTGTACTTGTGGTCTTTTTGTATTAAAGGTCACATTGTTTATAATCTTTTTAAAAAATAATCTAGTGGGGCAAGTCATCCACTCTCAATCCCCATTGAGGACGGCTGGATTAGCGATATGAATCATTCTCGGATCGCCCAAATTGGTGATCTAGAAATTTTTTTAAATATATATGAAATAAAATAAAAATTATAATAGAGGTTTATTGGTCAACTTTTTTTAAAAAAAATTAAAATATAATAGAGGTTTATTGGTCAACCTTTTAAAAAAGAAATTAAAATAGAAGTTTAAGTACAACATTATATTACTTTAAAAAAAAAAGATAAAAAACAAAGGGATTTTACAAGGAATTAGTGGGAACTCATACCATCCCAAAACCGATTCGATCTCGAGCAATTCCTCATCTGAATTGGCGACATGGATCAGAAATTGTCAGGTTTATAACACTGATGCTTTGATTTTCACTAGTAATGTACATTGAGAGAAATGTAGAAATAATCAAAACAAAAACAAAATGAGCTATTGACTTTTGAGAGCGCACAGCAGCGAGAAAGCCAAGCTCCTATTTGGTTTTTGGGTCAATCAGTGGAGATTGGGGCCCACCCATTTTTCATTAATAATAAAAGAAATTACACTTCTTCAACTTCCTCGTTTCAAAAAGCTAAATCAAAACTTCGACGAATCAAGCTTGGTCACACGCACCTTGAAGAAATCCAACTTCGTACTTCCCCACTTGTGATTCCCGACAGCAAAAGGGCAATGCATGATGAATGAATAAATGATCATCAGTTTCCTCATCAGCGTTGTTGAGTAAACAAAGATTTGCTAGGATCAAGCTTCTCTATTTGAATTGTAACATTCGTTTCCTTATGTCTAACCAGGCAAATAATGAGATCAGTGAAGGATTGGCAATGGATTTGGACCCGGCTTGGAACTTAAAGGGTAGACCCGATCTTAGTCTGGGTTAAAAAATTGGACCCAACAGGTCAGGTTCGGGTTCAAGATTTGGACCTGAATACTATTCAAATCCGGGTTTGAATTTAGATCCAAATCCAAGTCTTGTTCCAAATTTGGGCTTGAGACCCACACTATACTTTTGGATTTGCATTTGCCGATGCACTAGGACCGGACCCGACGTGCTGCCACCCAAGCTTCGCATGCTGACAGCAAGTTTAGATCGATTTATCAGAAGCCAACTGCTCATACGATGAGCTTATTGAAAATTCTCCTTTTGAAACAACCAAGGGACCTGTACTTAGGGAACACTTCCCAACCATATCACGTCCGGGAACTTTTTCTTGAACAACTGCATATGTAAGGGCCGTCGCATGCATTGCAAATGTACTGAGGCTTACAAAAATCTATTCGCCTGATGTAAGGGCCGTCGCACACATTGCAAACAGGGCCTACTTTCATAGAAAAGAGTGATCTGAGCCTCATATCTATGATGCACCAGACAGTTTTTCGACTAGTTGAGGCAGTTCACATGGGCCTTTTAACCCAATCAATCTATCCTTCGATGAACCTTTTTATGGTGATTCACATTACAAGGTTGCAAATGTGAGAAACTATGTCTCTTCATTGATAAAATTGATGTTACAACGGCGGATAAATACAGAAAGAATTGCATGTAAATGCAATATATAAGTAATAGTTGTTAAACTTGTAGGATGCAGTTTCTATACGATTTTAGCATACAGTTCTGCGTTGTGCCCATGTAATATTCGGTTATGCTTGCCTTTGTAGGATGCTATATATGTTCACATTTCCCCTCAAGCTCGAGATGATTTGTAAGGAATTATGGAGAGTTTGAAAATAAATTGCGAGAAGTGATGCGGAGAATGAGATTTAGTAAAGAAGTCCCTAAGATGAGTAGCAAAAGAGATATAGGACAGAGTGTGCCTGTCAAATATGTCTATTGAACACAGTGGCAATCGACTTCAACATGTTTGGTGCATTCATGAAACTTCAATTTTTTGAAATATAAATAGCAATCTTGTTGTCACAATAAAGTGGAGTGAGCGTAATAATACTGACACCCATATTTGTGAGCAGCCAACGGAGGTAAACAATCACAATGGTAGTTTGTGCCATAGCCTTGTATTCAACTTCTGTGGTAGATTGAGCAAAACATTTTTTTGTATATAAGAGAGTCACTTAGAAAAATATAGAACCCTGTGATAGATTTGCAGTAACTTAGATTCCATACAAAATCGAAATCTGTGTAGGCTCGGAGCTCAAGTGAGGAAAAAGAGGAGAAAAATAAAGTATGTACCAACAAATAGAGGATTACAAAACCAGATGTAATAGGCTTTCAATCTGGGCGTCGGGCTTTTTATCGAGATCCAATCCTTCTTTGAGCCATACATTGCTAACAATGCCTACTTTCATAGAAAAGGTTGATCCAAGCCTAGTATCTGTGATGCACCAGACAGTTCTTTGACTAGCCGAGGCAATTCACACGGGCCTTTTAACCCAATCAATCCATCCTTTGACGAACCCTTTTATGGTGATTCACATCGCAAGGTTGTAAAACGGTCCAGGAGGGGAAGGTCGTCGACTTTTAGAAAGAGTTTATTTTTGGTTTGTTACTGTTGTTTATGGTCTCATAGTTATTTATAATGTTTTAATTAAAGTTAGGGGCAAGCTAGAGGCTTTTTATTTTTAAAATTAAATGAAGGGACTTTTGGGAGATTTTGGTAATGTTTTAACTTAAGTGAGATAGTTTTGGTATTTTTTGTTATAATGTACTAAAATGGCATGGGGTATTCGGGTTCTAAGACTTTTGAAGCATGAACAGAAAAAACATGTTGTAAATAGTGACATCATACCTAATTTAGGGTTACGGGATCTCTATTTATTATAAGGAAAACAAAGTCCACTCAAATATGGTGTGTTTTGACGGCTTAATGAATTGTTTTTGCCTCTTTTCCCAATTTCGTATCACCTTGCCGCCATTTTTTGGAAAGACTTCATTCATTGGTTTGAGCCTCCTATTTCCCAAAACGCCTTGTTTCTTTGGGATACAAAGTACCAGCCACCTCCCACCACACTAGGCTGAACCTCCTCTTATCATCCATCCCACTTCACAAGTTCTTCATCCATTGTTTGGAGGATAGCATTGGAGCTCTAACCATAGAAAGGTACTAAAACGACAAGTTTGAGAGAGTAGATTCGATCAAGCAATCAATACATTTTGTGCTTCTACAAGTCCAATGATCAGGTAATACACTCTTCTCTATCACAAGGTTCCAAATCCCTCTAGTAGGCCCATAATGTAGTAATGGTAATCCTAAATACTTGTAGGGGAAATAATCCCTAAAACACCCGAACCAGGCAGCTAGAGAGCTTAACATTTCACTGACAACTCATCCGAGCAATTTTGATTTGTGTATGTCTTGTTCTCGAGGACCTCTTTTCAAAAAAACACTTGTCTGAGGCCTTTGCAGGGACTAACTGGTAAAAGACCTAGATCCTGAAGTGATTTTAGAAATCAATCTCATTCTGAAAAAATAATTCAATATCTTTTAAAAAAAAAACCAGAAATTGCATTTTCATTATGGTATGATGGAGAGACAATTACTTAGATATGTTCGTATCGTCGGAAAGCCTGATCAACAAGACAAGTTTTACCAGTTAATTTTCATACTAGAAGCCAACTTGTAGCACTTGAGATGGTTTACTCCATTTGTCTCTGTATGGAGCTGACTCAATCATTCAAAATGGAGATGAGTGAGACTTTCAAAAATCCAAAAACAGGCAAGCAGGCTGGGAACTGGTGTATAGGCCGTTTGACCCTGGATTCGCCTTATTCTCACCTATTTTATAAGTTTCCCTTATTAAATAAAAGGAAGGCTAAAATAGATTTAAAAGGTGTAGAAATTTTCCTAAAAGAAATCACATTTTAAATATAAAAATATTATTTTATTTTTATAGATCATCTTAAGATCATGAATCCCTAAAAGTTTGGATTAACTATCCATTTTTAAGATAAGTTTAAGTGGGGGCCCACACATGTACAATATGAGTCGGCTCTCATATTAACCCCATCCTAAATGAAAAAGACTGCCAAGCCGGATTGGGGCCGGCCAAGCCGTTGCAGTTGAGCGCTACAATGGTATGGTTGTAAAAAATTAAGATGCAACTTTACGAGAATGTTCTAATATCAACTTTTCTCTCTTAATTTTGCAGAGGATGGTCAATGTTCTAAAACCTAATGGTTTTTAATCCGGATTACTGATCTGGATCAGAAATAACCAGGACCAAACGACTGACCTGATTGATATTCTATTCTCCCTATATATATATATATAAACACACACATTAAGTTTATCTAATATCTCTTTAGGTTCCATGAAATCCACACCGCATAAACCCATATTTTAATTTTTATGTTATTTATTTATTTTAAATATTTATTGGGTCATCAATTCAGACCAATCAAGACCTGATCTAGATGACTGATCCAGCTATCCGATACAAATTTATGAGTGAACGATCCACTCTACAGATCTAGTTTTTTAAACACTTATCTCTCTCTTTAAAATAATCAAATAATGATGACCTCTAGCATGTTTAGTTTGGTGGGGTATCATATTTGTGGGTGAACGATCCGCTCCAATCCCAGATTTAAAACACCGGTTTCTATAGTTGCTCCATATATATAAAAAAAAAAAATATTCAAACGATGATCGCCTCTATCGCATTTTGGGGCTCCGGTTGCTAGTCTCTCCCCCGGTTTGGTGCGTTTAAAAGATCACTATTAATACATAGTGTTAACTTCATTGCAAGCAGTTACTGTCATTTCCTTTTCTTTGTATTGATTAAACTGTTACTATCATTATATCCTGCATGCATTATATGATGAATAGTATATTGTAGACAATTAAATGCAATTTTTGGAAAAAATCCTTTCTATTGTGTTTGTTTTTATAGAGTCAAAACCCAGTCAAACAAGGCACATAACTCTCTCTCTCTCTAGGCATGATTCTCTCTCTCTCTAGGTCTTGTGGGTATTGTAGCATCATACTACTTAAGTGTAAAAAGCATGTTCAGTCATGACAGAGGGATACACTGGGATTCAAATCTTGAATCCTTTTCTTTTGGAAAATTAGAAAAGAATTTTCTAGCCAGTTTCAAGCTTTTAATAGTGAGAAAATATTTTCTCTTCTGTTCCAATCTTTGCTTGTCCCATTTTTTTTGGGTAAAATCTGATGGTCCTTCGGCTGTCCTTTTAAAGAGGAAATCGCCTTTGGATTGGAACCAAAAGGGAGCAATTTTGTTGGGATAATCTCCGCCCTCAATCTTGTGAACAGATGGTGGATGCCTTGCACGTTTACGGTGTGACATACACAACCACTGATAGATATTATTGCACAATGATCCTGGGAGCCATTAAATAATCAACAAAAGCGTCCATAATAATTATCCAACAAAACAGAGCTTGATTTTAATGTATTAAATTTTCTGTGGCAATGCCTTGGATTGCAGGATCAATGAAAAGTGAGAATAACTGTCATTTATGTGATGCCATTTCATGGATAAAAGCTTTGAATAGGGAAGCATTCGTAGGGCTTTAATTAGGGTGTCATTGATAGCCAAAAGATTTCCTAATCCATGGGAGTATACTATGTATTTACCTCCTTGGGTAAAACCAGTGTTTTAAAAAACGTCGAGTCGAACCGGACTCGCCCGGTTCGACTCGGAATTCGCGAAAAGGGACCGGATCGGTAAAAAAATCGGAAATCGTCCGGTTCTAGAGAGAACCGGACGATTCCGCACAGTGACTCGCTGATTCACTGTGCGGAATCGGCGAGTCCATGAAGAATACGGGTTGCATAGTGTTCTTAACGGGATTCTTTAAAATTTGTCATTTTTTGATCATTTTTCATGTTTTTTTTGGCATGTGATCTGATTTGCAGGCTGTAAACAGCTTTATTCAGCTTTTTCAAGGATTAAATGGTGGAAAAATTTGTTGTTTTTGGATCACAAAAAATTCGGTGTTTAGGGTTTCCGCCTTTTCTGAAAGTTTCATGCCAAATAGGGCATGAATCTTTCAAAATTTGTAGGCATTTTGATCTTAAATCTGTATATCAAAACCTTTTGTTACTAATTTGTGATAATCGTTGAGAAAAACAGAGTTTTTTGGAGATTGAAGGCTTTGGTTCACAAAATCAGGTAAGAACTTTGGGTTTTTTTTTTTTTTCCGCCATTTGATTTATTTCACGGCATATTTTGAACATAATGAGTTCAATAATTAGGGTTTTTAATCTTTATATTTCTAGTATGATTTAAAATTTTCAATTTTACGTAATCTGGTCAATTATAGCAAGAAATTTGATATGAACACTGAGATGTCTGCGGAACCAAATTCCGCTGTTTTTTTTTTTTTTTTCCGCCTTTTGATTTTGTTTTCATGATATATTAGAAATAATGTGTTAAAAATTTAGGGTTTTGATTCCTTATATTGTTGTTTATCAGAAAATATACTCAATTGGATGTAATTTATTCACTTAGAGGTGAATTTTTGAGTTAAAATCGCTTATGTAAAACGACTCTGTGAAGAACATAATTTTTTTTTTTTTTTTTTGTAACCCATGATAGAATTTTTTGTAATCTATGATCGAATTTTTTGTAATCCATGATCGAAATGTTTGTTTTTTTTTCTTGTAATCCATGATCGAATTTTATTTTTTATTTTTTATTTTTGTAACCCATGATAGAATTTTTTGTAATCCATGATCGAATGTTTTGTAATCCATGATCGAAATGTTTGTTTTTTTTTGTAATCCACGATCGAATTTTTTGCTTTTTATGTAACCCATGATAGAGTTTTTTCTAATCCATGATTGAATTTTTTGTTATCCATGATGTAATTGTTTTTTTCTTTTTTTGTAATCCACGATCGAATTTTTGGTTTTTTTTGGTTTTTTTTTTTTTGTAATCCATGATCGAATTTTATGTAATCCATGATCGAATTTTTTGTAATCCATGATAGAATTTTCTGTAATCCATGATCGACTTTTTTGTAATCCATGATCGAAATGTTTGTTTTTTTTACTTGTAATCCATGATCAAATTTTTTGTTTTTTTTTTTTTTTGTAACCCATGATTGAATTTTTTGTAATCCATGATCGAATTGTTTTTTTCTGTTCTTGTAATCCACGATCGAATTTTTTGTTTTTTTATGTTTTTTTTTTTTTTGTAATCCATGATCGAATTTATGTAATCCATGATCGAATTTTTTGGAATCCATGATCGAATTTTTTGTAATCCATGATCGAATTTTTTGTAATCCATGATTGAATTTTTTGAAATTTTGTAATTTTTTTTTTTAATCCATGATCGAATTTTTTTTTGTAATCCATGATCGAATTTTTAGAAAATTTGTGATTTTTTTTTAAAAATCCATGATCGAACTTTTTGAAAATTTGTTAATTTTTTTTTTTAATTCATGATCGAATTTTTTTAAAATTTGCTGTACTTTTTTTGTTTTATTTCTTTTTATGCATGATCGAATTTTTTTAAAAATGATGATTTTCCGAAAAGATGTGAAAATCGTGATAAATTGTATGTTGATGGATTATTTATGCAAAAAAAATGCATGTTATTATATTTTTAATACAAAACTGTATTTTTTTTATCTGTTGGTCATGGATTTTTTAGTTGGAATGACTGATGTTAGCCGGCTCTTTGAAGAATTGTTTTTATTATGAATTTTTTAATGCAAAAAATGTATGTTCTTGATAATTGAGTTGTAGCCATGTTTGGAGCTTGCATTTTGTATTATTCTAAATGTTTGTAATTGATATGTACGAAAATATTATTGTCAAAAAAGGTATTTTGCAATAACAAATAACAACGAATATGACTACATGAACTACCGCAACATATTATCACTACATATGATGATTATTTTTCTTTTTGAACTGCCAGGTTAATTTAAACTTTTTACATCTTAAAACAGTTGAATCATGTCAAGATCTACAGAAGACCCTGGCAACATGGGGTCAGACTTGATCCCAACAAGAAAGACAAAATTATTTGTAATTACTGTCAAAGAGTGATAAGTAGTGGGGTACATAGGTTCAAGCAACACTTGGCAGGGGTTAAGGGAGAAGTTTCTGCATGCACTAGTGTCCCTAGTAATGTCAAAAAACAGATGGTGGCAATTCTTAATGCTAGCAAAGGTAAAAAAATTGCCAAACATAGGATGAATGAGGAGATAGCTAGTTTATATACACCATCAAGCAGGAATGATACAGAAGAGCAATATAATTATGACCTAGAAGAGCAATATAATAATGAGCTGGACATGGCCACAAGATTGAGTTTACATGAACAATATCAGAGGGAACGTGGGTTTAGAATGCCTGGTGGGTCTAGCTCAGACATGGATGGTGGGCCTAGCTCCGATATGCATGGTGGGCCTAGTTCAAATATGCATGGCGGGTCCAGCTCGAGCATGTATGGCGGGCCCAGCTCAAATATGTATGGAGGGGTTGGTGGCAATATGTATCAAGGAGAATCAGTTGTTGAAGAAATTGTTTCTAAGTTACCTAGGAGTGCCAGTATTGCAGGTCATGGTCGTAAAGACCCATTTCTCTCAAAGCCTAAGTCACAACAGATGACCCTAAAAGGCATGGTTAAAGGTACAAGAAACATGTTAGGGAGATATGTTGGTAAATGGTTCTACGATAAAGGGATTCCCTTTGATGCAGCCAATAGCCCATATTTTCCACCTATGATTAGTACAATCCAGAGAGTCGGGCCCGAGGTAAAACCCCCGACGGCATATGAGCTCAGTGGGCCAATATTAGATGAAGAGGTAGAGGAAGTTAAAAAGTGGATTGAAGAATATAAACAGAGTTGGCCAAGGACAGGAATTACTCTCATGAGTGATGGTTGGTTGAATAAAGTTAGCAAAAAGGAGTTTTTAAACTTCTTGGCCTATTCCCCAAAAGGTACAGCTTTTTTGTCTAGCAAAGACGTATCAGGGATGAAGAAGGATGCAAACTTCTACGTACGACTATATGATCAGATAGTGGAGGAGGTGGGAGATAAGCATGTAGTGCAGTTTATTACGGACAATGTGCGTGCATGTGTTTCTGCGGGCAGCAAGTTGATGGATAAGAGGAAGCATCTAGTATGGACCCCGTGTGCTGCGCACAACATCGATCTTATGTTAAAGGAAATCGGTGAGATCAAAATTGTGAAGGAGACTCTAGATGAAGCAAGGTTGGTGTCGAGATTTATATACAACCACTCTAAAATATTATTTCTGTTTAGAGAACACTCTAAGAAAAAAGAGATAATCAGGCCTGCCATAACCCGCTTTGCGATCGATTACTTAGCTGTGGACTCCATTCGACAATCTGAAGGTGCATTAAAGAGATTGTTTACTTATGAAGAGTGGTTAAATGACCGCCTCTCGAAGTCCAGTACCGGTATAAAAGTGGATAACATAATCTCAAATAGGCTGTTCTGGTCTCGATGTTCCAGTGTTGTAGAGGCCACTGCCCCTTTGGTCACGGTGTTAAGAATGGTGGATGCTGATAAGAAAGCTACCATTGGTATCCTTTATGAAGGTATTGAGAGGGCGAAATCAGCTATTGGGGAGAAGTGTAATTTTGCTAGCAAAGTGATCGAGATTATAGAAAAGAGGTGGAACACCAAATTTGGACGTCCAATTCATTATGCTGGTAAATATATATTTATATCATTACAATGTTTCAGTTTAAATCATTTTTTTATGAAATTGTAAATGACATTTTTCTACCTATATATTTTTTAGGTTATTACTTCAACCCAAACTTTTTCTATTTGACACCTGAACAACCCCACAAGATTATGGAAGGGGTCAGATACATTATTGCAAGGTTGGAGAGAAGCCATCGAAACCAAGTAGCAGCAATACAAGAGGTATTATTTAATGTTTGGGTAAGAACTTCATTGAGTTGTTATATTTGTGAGGAATAATGCACTAAAACGTAATATATTTGTTTTAGCTTGCTAGGTATAGGGATGCTATAGGATCCTTCGGAACTAGACTTGCCAGAAATTCTCGAACTATGATGGATCCAGGTTATCCCCTCGCTTCATATATTTAATCTTATGAATTGTTCTTGCCCTTACAATGCTTTTTACATTTTAATCCAGCTGAATGGTGGGAGATATATGGTACTGATGCACCTCACCTAAAGAGGATAGCAATCAAGGTGCTCTCCCAGACATGTTCTGCTACTGGCTGTGAGCGCAACTGGAGTACGTTCCAATGGTTGCACACTACTAGGAGGAATCGACTCGCTTCTAAAAAGCTTCATAAACTAGTCTACGTTCATTATAATTTAAACCTCAGATGGCGACAAATGAGAAGGAAGCTTGAAGACTATGGGCCGATAGACTTAGACACAATATTTGTCACAGACACAGCAGACCAATGGGTAGTAGAAGAGGAGGAGCCAGTGTTGCACAAGAGAGCGTTCCTTGAGGCTATCGGTGATGAAGATATTGAAGAAACTGATGAGCAGCATGAAAGAGGAAGCAGCCAGCCAATGTATCCACAATATGTCAGTGATATTGCACCTAATGAGGGAGAGTGGGAAGGGGGTCTAAGAGAAAATGAGAGAGATGATGATTCTGAGGCCACCCTATCCCAGCCATATTATTCACATATCGAGTCCCAACAACAACAGTGTAGGGATGAGCACGACAGTGCAGGTGAGCATGACGGATGGACAAGCTTCGGGGATTTTGGATTGGGAACACAACAAAACACTAACACTCAGGGATTTGGGAATAGTCAGACGCCCGCTAATATCGATGATTCGTTTTTAGATCGAATCAATGAATTGTCAAACGAATTCAATCAATGGCACCAGCGTGACCAAGAAGAACAACAACGTCGTCATTCATTTTATTTTTAGATCGTATGTTACTAATTTTATGCTTTATTGTAGTCCATGTATGTTGATATACTTATTCCATGATAATTCTATGTTTATCCTTTTGTGTGATGTAAATTAAATGTTAAATGGCGGTTCATGCAGGGAAAGAACATATCAATATTCGCATATTCGTTCCAAAACATGAAAATTCTTAATGGAGTACCCTCATTTCTTATTGAATTCCTAAAAAACAATATTTATAATGAATTTTAATAATTTTTTCGGATTTTTTTGGAGCTTTAATCTGACCGATTCACCCGATTCTCGATCCGGATGGCCGATTCGCCGATCCGGATCAGTTTTTTGAAAGCTCGATCCGGGTCACCGATCCGTTTTTTAAACCATTGGGTAAAACATATGCGAGGGATATTTTTTAGATCTCAAATTGTGGGGATGTAATCTCAAATTCAGATCTCAAATTGTGGGGATGTAATCTCAAATTTTGGGGATGTGATCTTTATACCATCTTTATAAAACAAATTCTAAAATAAACTCTCTATGTACTAAAAAAACTAATGCTTCAATATTGAATACGAACCGTCCAATTTTGGAAGGGCTAGATCTAATTGTTACATTACTAGAAAATTTAACCTTTTTTTAAAAAAATGAATCATCTGGTAATTATTATAGGGTTTGAAAATTTTACACTAAAGCAAAATCTTCCTAAATAGGTTTACTGAGCAAGGGAGTAGACGCACAATATGATCCCATGGGAGCACATTACACGTCCCTCAATTACATATATAACCCTGTACATAACCTGCGACTAAAATTCCTTTTTCTTCATGTTAAATTTTTTTGTAATCTAGGGTAAAAATGATCTCCATAGTCAAGCGCTATGAAAACTAAATCGTTCCATTTTATTCCCGAAGTTTATTCTCGAAGTGTCTAACCCACTTGGGCTCAAATTTTTTTTACCCCAAAGATGGGTTCGACACTGGTTGAATCGATCTCGGTTCACGAAACTTTGTTTTATATGAAGGCTGTTCGACACTCCAAGTGCCAAATCGATATCAATCGTTTTTTTATTTATTATTATTCTTTTAAGTCGGTTGGCATTCTGTCTTTTTGTATCTTCAAGTCAGTTCGGTACCTCAACATGACTTCAAAATTTTTCTTTCCCTAGGTCAGTTCGATGCTCCTAGGGTCGAATGGATTTAGGGTCGCACTCTTTTGTTATTCCAGAAGACACTTTAATACTTTTAAGTGTCAAATCAACTGCGGTTCTTTATTACCCCAAGTTAGTTTGGCACTCAAGTGCTAAACCAACTTGGGTTAATTTTTTTTTTACATAAGATCAGATCAGCATTCCAAGTACCGAATCGATCTCGATTCGTTTTCCTTTCTATACCCGAGGCCGTTGTTTCACTCAAGTTCCAAACCAATAACATTTTATTTATTTTATGGGTATGGTTTCTATAAGTTTGAGGCCCTAAACCATCAAAGTAAGACTCATCTCTAAATAATGTTGAAAGATGATTTTTTAATAGCAAAAAATATTTGTGATGACTTTAAATTTTATTTTCATATCTAGTTATAAAATTTAAAGCTTTAAAATAACATAGATAGAGCAGATCTATAAACATTTGAAAATCTTGAAAATTTACAGTCTAGATAGGTATTACAAGATGCACTATTTCTCATACTTGAAATTCATATTATTTCACTATTAATTTTTGGGGTGTGCCTTAATTTGATTATTAAGGGCCTCAACCTACTCACCCCAAAAAAAAGGGCCCTCAACCTTATATAAACCTATTCATTATTATTATTATTATTATTATTATTATTATTATTAGTATTATTAATTTTTTTTCTTTCTACCCGATGTTAGTTTTGCAGTTCTCAAACACAGTGGAAAAAAAAAGGTTAAATTACTTTTTCATTTTTTCTTAACCTACCTTGAGAAAAAAAAAAAAGGACGCCTTTGTTTTCATCAAGTTTGACCATGGAGGACATTGTTTCTACTAGATTTTTTAAAATGTTATCTCGGGGTTAGATACATCGTAAAACAATTATGAGGGATTTGGTATGAAGGAATGTTTTATGGGGGGGTCCTATATGTAGGATCTTTTAGATGGTGGGGTATATGTAACTTTTTAAAGGACATATTTAATTCCTTGAGAAGGGAAATTTATTTCCATCTAGTGCTTTGGGAGCAAGGGCTGAAACCAAAGTTCACAACCCTACTCACTAGTGCATAACCAGAAGTGATGTACAGTATGCAATGGGTGTATCCATGGTGAAAGGGGTTGCACTCTTGAAGTTATCTAGAGTGAGAGAAAGGGCCTCTCATTTATTTGGTAGTAACCTCCTCATGAATGGGCACTATAAGAATGCATGGTGCATGTCATTCATAGAAGGGTAATCACCTCTTAAAGTGATTTAATGCAACGGTTGTATTATAGTATAATGCAACCACATTTATAGAAAATCATGTTTGTGGTATTTGTATGACCCAAAATTGTACACACAGAATCTCTTCATCTCAATGATCAATAAAAAAAAAAAAAAAAAAAGGTTCTATTTGAACCCTAAATATGGTCAAAATGAGTCCCCTCCAACAATGAATCTAGACCATTCGTTTGATGAATTTCAAGATATTAGCCTTTAAAAACTCAAAATTATTTTTTTCTTCTTTTTAACATTGTTTATCTAATGATAATAAAGCCATCCAAAAAATTGAAAAAGAAAAAAATTCCTTCTAAGGCTTAGATCTAAGCATCTTATCAAAATTGATAGCCTATATTTATTGGGCTAAAAAATTATTTTCAAAGTTACGTTTTCAAAATTTTCTTTTTTGTGATTGTTCGTTAGGGGAAACAGGCCAGGATCCATACAATTCCAGAATCAGTTAGGACAACCGGTTCTGTCCTGATTGATTATGATCCAAATAAGCAATCCGAATTGAAAATCATTAAGTTTTAAAACGAACATCGACCATCCTCTCCTAAATTAAGAGAGAATAGTTGAGATTATAACATGGGTGCAGGTTGTATAGAGCCTAGGCTCCAAACAATCAAATTAGAGCCTACCTTCAGATAGTGTCGAGAGATGTGGTTTCAATATTGAAAATTGTTGTGATAGCATTAAAATATAGTTTCATATTTATTTATGAAGTTTACAACTTCAAAAATAGTATAGATCGACATATCTATGAAAACTTGAAAATCTTGAAAATTAGCGATAAAAAAATACGTTACAAAAAAACACTATTTTTAAAACTTGCAATCCAATATTTTCTCATGTCCATGCATCTTGATGTCTAGATGATCAATTTGAAGATATTTGGGCATCTAAACAACCTATTCTAGTGAAATTTTGGAGGTAGGATCAAATTTGATTGTTTAGAGCCTCGACTCTATATAAACTTTTCCCTTATAACATTCACGTAAATTCACCGCACCATTGATGGGCTCCAATCAATTGAAATTAGCATGTTGAGGTCCTCTTGGGATGCTTTCAAGCAGTCGAGGCAACTTGGGACAAAACAGAGTATCATTGGTATTGGATATGGACAAGTTATGGTGAAGAGGATTGTCCATAGAATGAGATGCTCGGTATTAGCTATGGACAAGTTATGGCGAAGAGGATTGCCCATAGAATGAGGATAAGTTGCTAATGAAGTATTTTGTTCTCCCTAATGTGGAGCGCCATATGCCTGCCGATATCAAACCTAATTACAGAATGCTTTCCATTAAAATTGGATCTCAAAACTTTTTAAGTTTGGGAAGTCGAATAACCTTGATAAGATCGAGACCTGCCATATGCCGATATCAAACCTAATTACAGAATGCTTTCCATTAAAATTGGATCTCAAAACTATTTAAGTTTAGGAGGTCGACCCTATCTGACCTGCCAGTGTTTTGTATGTCTTTGTTCCAAATGCCCAACTATCTAGAGATGCCATATGCAGATATCAAACCTAATTAACAGAATGCTTTCCATTAAAATTGGATCTCAAAACTTTTTAAGTTTGGGAAGTCGACCCTATCTGACCTGCCAGTGTTTTGTATGTCTTTGTTCAAAATGCCCAACTATCTATCTAGAGATGAAGTTTGAGGTGCCATACAGGAGAAGGAAAGTCCATTTAGTAACATGAGATAAGATGCGCTTACCATAAGACTCTGGTGGCCTCCGTATTGGAAATTTGAAATATATGAAAGTTGCAATTGGCATACGGATGCATCTGTAGCTGTAGAGGTAAGGTGCACTTTCAAATTTTATCATGGTATATAATTTTGATGTAAAATGTTCTTAGGATTATCTCAAAATCTATTTTTATATCTAATTATAAAATTTTAAATTTAAAAAATATTTAAAATCAAGTAGATCTATAAACATATGAAAATCTTGAAAATGGACAGTGTAGATAATATGTTGTAAAATGTACTATTTCTGAGACTTAAAATCTTTTTATTTTTCATGGTCATACATCTCGATGTCGAGATGATCAATCAAAGGGTTTTTCAACATTAAAACTACATTTTCCAATGGATTTTTGAGGTGCATCCGTAGTTCTACATTATAAGGTTGCATCCTTATATAAACTTTTTCCTTTAGGTATTTAATACAGGATTAGAGAGTTTTTTCCGGTATCAAGTCCAATATTTGACAAAGACCTGGATCCGTCGGGTTTCGGGTTTGGTTGGATCCATTGCCACCATGTGACTATGAGTTTATTTTTTATTTTTTTTACCATCATAATCATATGACTATGAGATTTTATTTTATTTTATTTTTCCAATAATACTGTAAATGCCGCTAATATTGTGACAATATAAAAGGCACATGTTGAGTCCGGCTCGACCCGAATTCGAATCCGAATAGTATTCAGGTCCAAAATTTGAACACATACCTTGACTCAAAGTGCGGTATATACCAGGCGGGTCCCTAATCTAGTCGAATCCATTGCCACCCTGTCCCGTTTTTTAGACCATAGGTAAGATAAAGCAGAAGTTCCCATTACTCCTTAATCCTCTCACATGGGCAGCGTCTCTAAATCACCTTTTTTTGGCCTGAAATCAAAATCCTCTTCTAATTCTCTGTCCTATTTCTACCTGCCCATGTCTATCTTAAGCTTTCAATTTGAAGAGATTTTGCATTAAAAAGCCCAATTGAAACCGGAGTTACCAGGCAGTGGCTTCATCATTTTTAATCCTGAAGTACGGTCATTCCATATTTAGTTTTGGGTTACAATTTTGGTTTCATAGTCTCAATGTTTGAAAAAAACGTCGATTTTGATTGGAATCACCCGACTCAGATAAAGAATCATCAACGCTTAATTGGTTTCTAAAAAATATCAAGAACTGGCTGGTTTCCCGTATGATATGGCTAGTTCTATAACCGGCCAGAACCATCCCTACTTTTTTAAAAAAATTTAACCTTTAATGCCCAATTTTGGGAATCTGGATTGCCGATTTGGTTCGTCGATCTGCCGACCCAAATCGAAATCATTGAACCATGATTTTAAACCTTGATAGCCTAAATTTCATTATTGGTTCGGATTTGATAAAAAAACCAAAAAAAAGGGGCTAGAGAGCTCCAAAAAATCATTATTGTGCACTTACTTCACGCAAAAATCACATTTGGGAGATAATTCTAAAATGAAATAATGGGATCTTGTTTAGAATGCCCAGATGATTATTTTCAAAAATAAAAATAAAAAAAAATCCAAGTTATACAAAGCTTAGATCTCATCCTCCAAAAAGAGGATGGCCTCTGTTCAATTTTTTGATATTATTTTTTGAGGCACATAGAGTGTGTGATTTCAAATTATTATTATTTAGGTTAGTTGTCGAGTTTGAAGAGCTTACATCCTGAAATTTTAGAGGCCTAAAAATGATTCTAAATTGAGCTTTACCTGAGGTAAGTAGTGGATAATGTGCTCTCGTGGGAGTGAAAAATCTTATACCTTAAAGAAGAGTTTGTTAAATGATTAAACTCTTTTACATATAATCAAGACGGTCAAATCATCCAATTTAAAACTATTTTAATCAAGACAGTCAAATCATCCTACTTAACTTTGAATGGGTTACTTTTTCAAGCTTTATTTCACTTATGTACCTTTTAAAAAAATGACCAAGTTCTCCGTTGCTCATAATTCGAAAATCTTGAACAAACAAGGTTGTTCAAGATTAGCAATATGAAACTACCAAATTAGAATAATATCCTTAGTTGTTTAGGTTTAGCAATACATAACTCACTTTTTTTATTATAAACCCTTGTTCCATGTTACCGATGTCAAAAATCAAAGGGTATCACTATCATTAGGCCCAAGCCAGTTAATTAAGTCAAATTACAAAATGCCCCTATTTATTTGAGGTACTTTGCTTTTTTTTTTAATATACTCTTTAAAAGAGGTACTTAAGTGAAATAAAAACTAAAAAAATGACTAGTCTTATGTTAAAGAGAAAAGTTTATATAAGGTCGCAACTTTAAAATGTAGAATCACATATGCACTTCAAAAATCTATCAGAAATGTTGTTTTAATGTTGAATAAACCCCCTAATCGATCATCTCGACATTGAGATGCAGGAATATGAAAAAAAAAAGTTTTTGAGTCCAAAAAATAGTGCATCTTGCAACACATTATCTAGATTGTCTATTTTCAAGATTTTCATATATTTATAGGTCTACTTGATTTTAAAATTTTCTAATTAGGCATGAAAATAGATTTTAAGATAATACTAAGAATTTTTTATAACAAAATTACATGTTATGATAAAATTTTAAGGTGCGCCTTAAGTGGATTGTTTAAGGTTGCATCCTTATAGAAACCGCACCCTATGTTAAATAGGATGATTTGGCAACTTTGATAACTTAGTGAGGTGATTTTTACCATTTAATTAAAAGTTTTCCCAAAGTAAAATAAGTAAAACTTTTAATTTACAAAGTTATTACTAATGTATCAATGTTTATACTTCGTTGGTGCTAGATATTACTAATGCATCAATGTTTATGCTTTGTTGGTGCCTAAAAGGAGCTCCATCCCAATGAGATAATAATTAACAAAAATCGCAATGAGGAATGCCATTAAGGTCATTTTGAAAAAGTCTTTTGAAAGTTTTTTCTTCGAAAACTATATAACATTATGATAATCTAATTTTCCTTCAAAAAAAAGAAAAATAAATGTAAATATCCTTTATTCTTAGAAATATTTAAAAATATCTTGAATTTTTTTAATTGTACGGAGATATCTCTTTTGCCAACTTATTGTTTTCCATAATGTCCTCAGTCCCAATAGCCATAGGCATGTGATGACTTATATTTTAAGACGAGGAGAGGATTTGAACACCTTGACTGCTATACCATTGAGTCCAAGCCTGAACAGGTTTACATCATGACAAGGAAGAAGACGATGAAAGACATGAAAACTTTGTCATAAAGTTCGTGAAGCATTCAGATTGGTTTAACGGGCCTTTGCTTGCTTCTACCTTTTATGAGTCAATAGTCACCTCAAACTGATTACAGATACTACTATTTGTAGTGTGATCCATAAAGTCTCTACAACCACGAATAGTGTTAGGATGAAGCCCTAAACTCAATGGAGGATTCCTAACCTTCGTCTATTGCTGCAAAAGAGAAAGAAGTGGGAACATGTGAAATCCAGGAAGCCTCTTAAATGTTTGACTCAACTTAGTGCTCTTACATGAATATCGGAGTAACGACACTCAAGTTTTTGTCTCCTATCACAGACAACCCATTGTCAGAGAGGGTACAACATGGAAAAACACAAGATGATCTGTCTTTGCTCTTGCGCGGCTCTCGCGTAAATAAAGGGAATGGAGAAAGTGCTTCCCTGATCTTATTCAACAGTTGATCAGTTGCCAGTTTACTAATCGTTATGGTGGAAGCCTTATCGTGTTAGGGCGTAGTGATCATTATTAGAGGCTACTTGTTGAGAAGGAAGCAGAAACACGACGATGCTTGCTAAGAGGGATGCTAAAATTATAGCCCTTACAACAAGGATTAAAACCTTGGCTACTCAGCAAATAAAGTTGGAAATTCAGATTCACATCTTGAACTTGTTAGTGCGTAGCACAATATTTGTGCCACCTCCAACACAAGCCATGGTAGCACCAACTACAGCTGCTTGTATGTAGAGGTGCAAGCTGTTATAATGGAACGACTTAATAAGCTCCAATTCATTGGTGCTCGAACCTTTGCGATGTACTAGAAGCGATATGTGTCTTACATTGCGAAGTACCTTATCCCAAGGGATGCAAGCCACTCACCTTCAAGAAGTTCGACGGAAAGGGCTCTTCTGAGAAATATAGCACACATTTCATTACTAATTGCACAAATATAGCTTTTGACAACTGCTTGCTTCTCAAATAGTTCATATGATCCCTCCTGGGGCTTGCCTTCTTCTGGTACGCAAGGCATCCAATTTATAGAACCAATCGCCACCGATAGAATCTCTCAAGCAGTGATAGAAACCCTACCACTTTCTAAGCAAGGGTAATTTCGATGTTAGACCCTTATGCTACTAGGCAAAACAAAAGCAAAAGGAGCAAAGTTAAAAAATTTATTACTTCAGTAAGATGGAATAGGCATCTAAAGGCACCTCATAAAAATGTTATGCCTCCACATGAGACTTCGCTAAGGAGCAGGTTCACCTTAGAGGAACAGTGCAATAAGAAGCACCTTTTTGAGGATGAGATGGTTCCAACTACATTCTATCGATTAAAGAAAAAAAAAAAGAGCTTCTTGAACTCCCAGGTATATGAAACTCCAAACAGAAGAAGAGTTGATAAGAGAAAGTATTGCGACTACCATCGGCAATACAATCATACCCTTGAGTTGGTCTTTGAAGGATCTTACAGTGGCCATGATCAAAGAGCGTACCATTACATTACAGATTCACAAAAGACAAAAAGGAAATAGTAGTAGCTAATCCTATCTTCTTAGCCCTAGAAGTGATTGTTGAGTCTTGAATTGGTTGGCCACTAGGTTAGACATGAGACATGGGCATATGATTCTTCCAATTTGTTCCTTACGCACTTAAATGCCACACTAGGATCTAGCTCTCCCCATCCTAATACAAATGAGAACAGGTGAGTACAGTCAAAAGTTATAAGCCCCGTCAACTCTTATATTATCTGAGCACTTGTTATGCTATTATCTCTAAAGCATGTTTATCACTAACGTTTGGGTTATCCTACCCTAAAAGGGGCATGAGGTAAAAGAAACTTAGAAGAATCCTCACCCATTGGAGTCTTCCTCCACTTCCAATGAGCTATATCCAAGACATCGAAGAACTTTAAGGCCACATGTGTTTATGAACAATAGGAAGATTACAATATGGTACATATTGTTAATATCTCTCAGAAGGTCATATCTAATCCCATATATCTATGCTCTCGGAGAAAGGATATAGGTCCTCAGCAGCCTAAAGAACAACATTTAGTTGCACCCGCCCTAGCTGGGTTACCAGATGATAAAAACCACTAAGATGATGGAACTACCATACCTCGTCTTCAGAAGTCTTTGTCATATAATGACCTTGGTAATTTTGAACATGACATCATTATCCATCTTGAGAAGATTTTGGCTTGCTTTAGCATCTATGATGCCCTCATGCGACGCATTGATCGATGCTCTTAATTACCTACACATATATCAAGATACGGTCAACGTAAGAAAAGGAGTAACCCCTCACTGTATGCTCATTACTTTTACCTATCAGGACTTACAACTTGGAACTTGGCCTCATAATCGAACCCTACAAATCATTGGTAGCTTGAATGTCAGACATAATAGTCGACCTCACGCCATCGAATTTGGTTATACAAGAATTTAATCATAATGGTGAAGAGGCTTAGAAATGATACCTCTAATGGTTACAGTTTAGGATTTGAGAAAAGATGCTTCCTACAATGTATTGTTAGGAAGGTCACATCTCCATGATAATGAAATAGCTTTTAATATAATGGATTTTTATTTGCTATGTTATATTTTCTAGATTTTAGGTTAGAGATTATTTTAGGTTTTCTTGTTTTCTTTAAATAGTTGATAGATTAGTTAGGATTCAATCAATGTTTCTTAGGGAACAAGTTAGGTTTTAGAGTTGTTTTGTTATATAAATATGTAATGATTGGGACCAAAAAATTAGAGAATCAAAGAAGGGTTTATTTTGGATCTTGTGAAGAGATCTTTTTGGGGTAGGCTCCCTTACGGACCTTGAGAGAGAATATAATCTCCATTAATGTTTCAAGTATGTGCATGATAGATAAAAAAAGAACAGTCTATGATGACAATGACACTTTCACTCAAATTGAGGCTTATGCGGCGAACGCTAAATATTTTATGCTTGAGGTGCTGGTGATGATCAACAAAGATGTCAAGATCCATACTAAGCCAATAACTCTAGAGATTGCTCCATCTCAACATGAAGATGCAAGGGGGAATCAGAAGAACAATATGATGGAGGCATTGATGAAGTGGTAATCGATGCCTTTCAAGAATTCAACATGGCTGAACGAGCAAGGCCTTTAACTCAGATTTTTCCTAGAGTTATTGACAAAGGAAAATCCATAGTAATAGAAACCTTTTCCACATATAACTCTTCTCTTTCTAAAGGCGATGACTTGTCGAGGCCACCTAGAGGAAAATACTACTTATCTCCATGGACTGTAAAGCTTATGATATAATTAGAAAAATGGATTATGATGGTTTAACAAATAAAAGCATAGGAATTGGCAAAAGCCTTGTAGCCTTGTTCCAAACAACAAAACTGATGGCTGGAAAAGCATCTATCAACTAGGTTGAGTTTCAAATCCCCTTGAACCATAGAGCTCATACTGCGATTATAGTACCCTAAATAAAATTAAGGTAAAATATCTTTGTACATCCTGGTTTTCGGTTTAATTTTTCAATAGACCAAATGATTCAAAACATATTTAGCGGCATAAAGCTTTCATTTATTATATCTTCTAACCCTTTGGACTAATTTTATACCCTTTGACCCCATTCTTTTAGCTCTAACAAAAGTTAAAAAGATATTTGTTTTTATTTCTTTTTAGACCACCTTCTCTCTATCTCGTCCTTGTTTCTTCCTTGAAGCTCTCTTTTTTTCTTTTCCCATGACTTTCCCCTTCATTTTCTATTAAGACATTTGGTAGAAAACATTTGGATGTTTTGGAATGTCCGCTTCCTCTCTCTGTCTCTCTCTCTCTTTAACCCACATAAATTCCACGCAATAAATGCCCTTATCAATTAATTATCAAGTCTCAGCAACATATTTTACTTGTGTAATATCTATATGCTGGAAAAGCACCATTTGATTCTCAATTTCGTTCATTTTCTCCTTAGCTTTAATCACACTTGCTATGCATTATTATCTGTCTAAATTATAAGAAAAATAGTGTAATACTTCAATTTTATAGTTTTTATTTATCTTATGTGGATTAAAGAGAGAGAGAGAGAGAGAGAGAGAGAGAGAGAGAGAGAGAGAGAGGGGTTTGAGGAGTATCATGGGGAGAGAGAGAGGTTTCACGAGAAACAAGGGAAGAGAGATAATGGAGTTTATATAGGAATAGAAAAATATACCTTTTTAGCTTTTGTTTGGGATAAAAAGATGGGGTTAAAGAGGGTAAAGTTGGTCAAAGTGGTTAGAAGATATAATACATGAATCTCTATACCACAAGATATGTTTTGAAAATTTAGGTCGTTGATAAATGAAACCTAAAAAGAGGGATTAATAATAAAAATTTTAGGTGGCATGTGCAAACCAAGCCACTACAAATAAATGTATCACTGTAATTAAAGATCAAAGTCACCCTGATGCTATATGTGAAGATGGGTGTCTCTAGGATCGAGATGATGATGGTTGAATCAAGGCCCTCAGACTGATCCATGATTACTCTTGTGAATGAAGAAGAGGGAGTTAGTGCTCTACGATTGCAATCACCCACAAGCATGTGACCTGGCAAGCATTGAAACAAGCAAATCAGGCCAATGGGGTGCTTGACTTAGTCATCGTCATTTGTCGGATGCCAATAAAATCACTCTTAATAGATTAGCAATTGGTATTGACATAGGTAATACTAGGCTACCTAGTGTCAATATTAGAGTTTCTCCTTGATACTCTACCCCTTATTGAATTAAAATAGTTTATTCTCTTCTTAAGCGAGTCAGGTATAACGAACCGAACTTGTTTCCACATTGGATCAAGCATAGTTGGTATATAAAGAAGGGAGACCTTTCTATAGGCCACTAAGTGCAAAACAATTATATGTGCCATTCCTCTCCCGACTATTATATTTGATTGGACTATCGAGATGGTTTCAATAAACAAGTCATACATAAATACTCTTTTAATTGCAGTTAAAAACAATATAAAAACATATTCTGGAAAAAAATAAAAGACCAAACCACTCATGAAGCTTTCATGCATAATTTAGTCTTTTTTATTTTGTAAGGTAATTGGGTTTTCTGGAATCCTGAAGTTGGATATTGTGTCGTTTGGAAAGGCTATGTTTTATAACCTGCTTGGAAGTCTGGGAACCTGTATTTGATTGATCACGAGAATTGGAAAACTGGAAGACCTGGAATGAGCTAGTTCTAATCGTTCATTAAAGATTTCTTCATAACATAGTGATATTTGTTTAAAGTGATAGTGACCTTAAGACAAAATATTTAGTTTTGATCATGAAAAATAAAGCTAAAAAGGTTTAATTTGTTATTTAAATTATATATAATTTAATTTATTTGGAACCTTTCTTTCTTTATTTATTTATTTCTTTCTTTCTTTTTTATCATGATTATATCATGCTAGTGCAAGTTTTTCTCTTTATTCCAACACAAGAAAAAATAACGATTAGTAATGCATGACGAAGGTAGCCACGCAACTACCTACATTGACACAATCACATAAAATTCAGTACATCCATATAAATATAGAAATTCACTATATATATGTTCTTCAAATATTAATCGAAATATAAAATCAAAAGGAAACAATAATCCACAACAGAGTAGTAAAGAGAGAATGTGATAGGGTAATAATGAAGCAGCCTAATAAGGGAGACCTATTATAGAATACATAATAGTTATATAACCAAGAAAAAAAAAACAAACAAAACTTAAACATAGCAATCTAACTATGTGGATAGTTATGCCATATTTGTGCTGCAATTACAACTCACAATTCGACACCTTCACTATGATCCTGAGAACCTTGGGTAAAAGCTATATCTGTATTATCCCCTTGTTTGCCTCCTCTCTCGATACCCTTTCTCGAAATCGCAACTCATGCTATAATTGTACAGTATATCAGTTGCAATGACTATAAAGACCTGTGATTTCTAGGGATATTGCATTTCATTCCTTATAATAAAAAATTGTGCTTTCCATATCGCAAACGTCCTCTCAACGACATTCCTCAACGATGAATGCCGAAGTTCGAATAATTTCATCTCATCTTGAGGAACTTGAGAGACCGTCCCAAAGTCCTTCAAGTGATATCTTATGCCACGATAAGGTGCAATGAATCCTCACATTGTTCGGTGGACTCTATCCACGAGGTAGCATTTTCCTGAACCAATTTGTTCAAGCAAAACAATGAAAAGCACTACTAATCACCAAGTAATAAGGTATATGAAATATCAATTGATATTACCTTCATGCAATGTTAACCAGCTAGACTCTCTACCAATTGCAGTGTATAAGACCTTTGAATTCAAAGTAAATCCTTCTCATCCTGCTATTATGTAGTGAAATCGCATGTCAAAGCCCATTGCAGCCATAATATTTAGAGATAATCCACCTTTTATATTGCGAAAACGTCTATGCATATGGTTATTGACCTGTGCTGGGATGTGGGTTCCATCTATTACCCCAACACAATCCTGTTGACATGTCATGTCAAATTATCCCCCATCTCGAATTCAAAGCGCATATACAATCTAAATTGAATGACGAATAGTTACTTTAAAATATGGGTCGAACCTTTCATCACCCCTGATGTGGGCACGTGTTTCGCTGCTGGGAGGTTGTAGGAACAGTGGTGCTAATTCAATAATTGCATTCAAAACCCAGTTGAAATAGAAACTAATGGTTTGGCCTAAATGCTGAAAGCAATTTTGAATGACCTTATTGCGCACATCATGTGTAATAGTGTTAAGAAATATTACTAATTGTTCACCAACTAATCAACCACCCTTCTCAACTCCAACTCTGCCCTCAAATACAGGGTCTGATATTCATAAAACAAGATTCATAAACTATCTACAGTCTACAAAAAAGAGAAAAATACAACCAAAAAGTAAAATTTTCACCAACTAATCAATAACCCCTATGAACCTCCAACTCTGCTCTCAAATGCAGGGTCTGGTATTCAGGTTCCAGAATCATGAACATTTATGCCTTAGCATTATTCTGGAATAGTTGGAAAGCCTTTATGACTTCATCTATTCCTATTTTCCCATTAAGACATAGGTCACTCATAAGTTCCATGCACTTCTTTTAAGAGTTGTGGATGCTTGAGCTTGGGTGTTCGCATAACTCCTCATGCTTTCTGCCACTATTGGCATAGCTTTTACAACTACTTCACTTGGGGAGCTCTTCTTCTTCTTTGATCTTGAAGTGGGACTTTGGGATCAAGACCTTTTCGAATGAGAACGATCATCATCCAATGAAGACTCCTCACCCTCCTTGTCAATTTCATCTTGGGGTGAAGAATTAACTGCATCAACAGGTGGGGCAATGCTAACTGGCATTGAAGCTCGAACAGTTTCATCCCTAGGCATACTATCTCTCCCCTCTGCGATTGTTCCACAAAATATCTATCCAAGACGGTCAATATATGGCAAGGACTTGTTATGATACTTCTTAGCCCATTTATTTCCATGCACGTGCATGAGTATGCAGTAGTCATTAGCAAATATACTATTTTACTAGATAACCTAACTAATCAAAAGTTGAGATAGAAAAACAATAAGGTTATTGCCTTACTATTACGAAGTCATCACAAACTCTTATTTCTGCAGTCACAAAACGTCTCGTTTCGTCCCATCCAAATCCAAAGACCTCAAAAAGCTTATTGACATCCGAGTACAAAGTCCTAAGATTTTTGTGTTCACTCCTTAGTCTCTGATTATCAAATAAATCATTGTATTTGGCTTTCATTTTTTCAACCATTATGATCCATATGGCTCTTTCAAACCCCCTTATACATCTCAATTTTCAGAAGATAGTTCAAAATAATAGCATTTTTTAGAAAACACTAGAGTGGAGTCTTCAGTAGTACTTGATAGCAAAATAAAAGAAGCCTACATTTTTCAACGGAAGCCAATAGACATGGCCATGAAGAATTAGCGCAAACAGTAACTCAATATCATGATAAATTTAGATAAATTCAACCAAATGAACCAATGGGAAATTTGAGGTTTAATAAGCCCAAAATAAAAATTCTAAGTTGAAACTTTAAAATAAAATGGGTCAAACGCAAATCAACTAAATTTAACCAAACATATCAATAGGAAAACCAAAGGCAACCCTAAATAAGAACTTCTATGTTGAAGAATAATAAAATTACTTCAAAGTGAAAATCTACCAGATTAAAACCAAAGAATCCTTAAGCCCATTATCAGAACCTTTTAGTTGAAAATCAACAAAAAAAACTAAAAGTCAAATAATCCAAAATTCAATCAATGTGAAAGCCAAAAACACTAAAGTTGGTTAAAAGTGAGAGCACCATATTCAACAAAATGAATCAATAGAAGAGCTAGAACCTTAATAAGCCCAAATCCATAACATTATATTGAAAAACATTAGAATTGATAAAAAGTGAAGCAAACCAAAATTAAGTGAAAGGAATCAACAGGAAAACCAGGAGGTTAGTAATACTGAATCAACAAAATGGGAAAATAACAAAATAAGCAAAAAAGTTGAAATGGACAAAAACTCAACCAAATGAATCAAGCAGAAAACTGGAGACTTATCCAACCAAAAAAAAAAAGAAGGATAAAATAAAAAACAATAAAACTCAACCAAATAATTTAATAGAAAACCAGACCCTTAGTAGCTAATATCAAAACATTTTGGTCGAAAAACCAAAAAAGAAGATGGTTAAAAGAGTAATGAACTAAATTGTAGGTCAATTCTAATCCCATCCATTTGCACTCTTGGAGAAAGGACGTAGGTCCTCAGCAACCTAAAGAACAACATGATGTTGCACTCGCCCTAGCTGGGCTACCAGATGATGAAAACCACAAAGATGATGGAACTACAATACCTCGTCCTCAGAAGTCTTTGTCAAACAATGACGTTGGTCATTTTAAAGATGATATCGTTATCTACTTTGAGAAGGTTCTAGCGCACTTTACCATCTACGAGTTTCTCTTGGTATTACCTAAAATCAGGTATACATTGATCAAAGCTCTTAATTATCCACTCATATATCAAACTAAGGTCAAGCTTACAACTTAGACCTTGGTCTCATAATCGACCCCTACGAACCACTAATAGCTTGAATGTCTTAGACATAGCGGTCGACCTTAAGCCATCTAATTTCGTTATATAAGGATTTAATTATAATGGTAAAGAGGCTTAGGAATGATACACCTAATGGTTACCACTTCGGCCTTGAGAAAAATTGCCCCCTTCCATGTCCTAGACATAGATATTTCGTATAATATATTGCTAGGAAGTCCATGTCTCCATGATAATGAAATAGTTTTTAATGTAATGGGTTTTTATTTGTTTTGTTTTATATTTTTTAGAATTTAGGTTTGAGATTATTTTGGGTTCTTAGTTTTCTTTAAGGGTAGCTGAGTCTTTTTGGTTGTAGATAATTGAGGGATATTATTGGAAGTTAAATATTAAATAGATTGGTTAGGATTTAATCAGTGTTTCTTAAGGGAACAAGATAGGTTTTAAGGTTGTTTTGCTCTATAAATATGTAATGATTGGACCAAAAAATTAGAGAATCGAAGAAGAATTTATTTTGGATCTTGTAAGAGATCTTTTTGGGGTAGACTCCCTTACAATCCCTGAGAGAGGATTTAATCTCTTATCGTTTTTTTTTTCCTCATAGTTTTTAGTTTACTTATATTTTTTTCAAGTCTTTAGGTGGCTGTCCTGAGGGACTTTGGTCTTTGTATGGTTTCCTCGATCTTGATCGAAGTATCTAGAATTATTAACTGGCACCATGTTACTATGCCAATGATTTTATGAGGTAGTTTTGAGGATTCAAGTCATACTTTTCCATTGTTTTCCCTCAACGATGTCCAGACTCATAGAATATAATGGCCATTTAATCCATGAAGGCTGTTTTGCAACATTAGAAATCAACTTAAGCAAAACGATATCTAGTTGAAGGCCTGTTATTTCGATGGGTGGGTTTTGTATCACCAAAGGATGCTCGAAATATGCGCTACCATGTTATGAATTTATGATAGAAACATCATAATATGATAGCATGAATCAAGCCAACTTGAAAACTCTTAATAACACATGTTGCTCTTACAACCATGGAATTTGTTTGAAAAAACAAACCCACTATATGTTTTTATGATAGAAACGTCATCATACTATGATACCATAAATCAAGCCAACTTGGAAACTCTCTAGCTTGTTAATGACACAATGTTGTTCATACAACCATTGAGGTTGTTTAAAAAAGCGAACCCGCCACTATTTGTTGTTACATTAATTAGTGTCAAAAAGAAAATTAATGGCTTTTGTTACTCTCACCAATTTAAATATCATCAGTTTATGCTCTCGTGCTCAACCATGATACCTTGCCACAAGCCTCTATAAGCCTCAAGTCCCTTTATTTTCACATAAGCATGGCAAACCATAAAGCCTTGATCTTTCTTGTACTCTATCTCTCACCCTTAGCCATCTCAAACTGCCTATGTAGATTTCAAGCGGATTGTATGTTGTGAAAATCATGATCCGCAACCCATTGAAGTTGTTCTTATGGGTCATGGATATTGGAATGGATCTCAACTAGGTCCAATGTAAACCATGTGTATATTGCTTTTGGTTCGAGCTCGTACCGAAAAGTCGATTGTGCAGAACAAATTTGCAAGTTGGTTAATGTTGGTTGGTTGGGAATATATGCAATACTACTTCAATAGCTCGTATTTGAAGGGTGACTTTGGTAGTGAAAACTTCACCCTGGAGTCAGATAACGGGGTCTTCATCCACATTGGACCAATGTATTTTGGTTGTAGCCATGACAACCATGTTTCATTAAGTGGTTTAAAAAACGGATATGTGCCCCGGATCGGGCACCCAAAAAATCCATCCTGATCGATGAATCGAATCGATCGAATTCGGCAATAAAAAAATCCAAATTTTTTTATTGAAAATCATTATAAACATTGTGTTTTAGGAATCCAATAAGAAATGGGGGTACATTATTAACTTTCATATTTTTTTCATCAATATGCAAATATTGAGATGTTCGTTCCATGTATGAACTTATTATAAGTTAACATTAATGTAGCATTGTTTTAATTATAATATATTATTATTATAATCTAGATATTTGTATAACGATTAATTATAATATGGTATTATAATATTAAATCAAATAATTTAAAAATATTAGAAAACACTTCCATATAATTTTAAAATAATTTTAATATATATATAAATAATTATATTAATATAAATTTAACATAATTATATTAAATTATTAACATAAATAAACAACAAAATCATATAATTATGTTAATTTTAGTAAATTATTATATAGAATTTTATTTTTTGTAATTATATGTAATTCAAGATTAATTATATGCACTTTATGTTTGTATATTATAATAAATAAATAAATATAATTAATCTTAACAAATATTAAATCTTAAAAATAAATAAATAAAATTAATCTTCAAAAGAAATATAGACCATTTCATTTGATAGATGTCATTTTATAAGAGATAGATTTATTTATAGAGCATTTAATTTATACATCATTGTACATATGTGTGAGAGAGAGAGAGTGAGAGAGCGCTATTTATATAAAAGGGTTTAAGAAGTGGTTGTGCACTGCAAAAGGTGTGCGTTGAATCGAAGATTTAAAGGCGAATTCACTATGATAAAAAGTTTGCGGCGTATGCACTGTAATGTGATTGCGTGACTGGGACGTGTTTGACATAAAATGACAACTGACAAATGCAGGAAACGGGACGTGTTTGACATACAATGACAACTGACAAATGCAGGAAACGTGGCAATATAGGCCCTCAATTTTGAAAAACTTTTGAGAGCTACCCTTGTAAATAATTAATTTGTGTGCCCTTTACTTTATATAAATTTCAAAATGATCAATGCAAAACGATTTATGACATCATCAAATCTGACTTATGACATCATCGATTTTTTTTCTACAAAAAATCGGCCGGATCTCTTTTTTTCACCAGATCTAGAATGGGCTGGGCGATACCCGATCCTGATTGGTCGATTTTTGGATCAGATCACTAATTTTTAATATACTGGTTTCATTTCAACATGGCCCAACTGGGTGGTCAGGCTGTGGGGGGAGGGAGATGATCACGCTTTGGGATGGGGGAAGAAGTGGTGATTGGGGAGGGGGATGATCACTCTTTGAGACAGGGGAGGGGGATGGTCGCACTTTAGGGTAAAACTATTCGTCAATGTTTTCTCCTAGATTTGTATCAGAATAGCCTTTTAGGATTAGATCCTTAGTTCCATAACATAGATCATAATTATGTGTCTCATTTCAATAGCCTTCTAGGATTAGTTCCTTAGTCTCATAACATAGACCATAATTATTTGTCTAATTTTAATAGATTTCTAGGATTAGATCTTTAGTCCCATAACATAGACCATAATTATGTGTCTCTTTTAGAAATCTAAATATCCTCATTATCAATTTCTAATGTTCAATCCTAGGGTTAGCTATATATCAATCAGCAACCCCCACTGCATAAGCTATATCAAGTCTAACACAATTCATCAAATGGTTAAGAAAATCAATAGCATGTGAATAATGGTATTTCTTTATAATTTCATTTTTTTTGTCACTTTAGGACACATTTTCTTAGATACTTTACAATTTTTGTCAATCGGGGTTGTCATTGGGTTAGAGTCCACTATATTAAATTTATTTAATATCTTATGAGTATATTGATCTTGATTAAGTACTAACAATATTTTATTTTTATATCTCGTCACCTTGATTCCCAATATATAATCAACTTGTCACATGTCTTTCATCTCGAATTTGAAGGATAACCACTCTTGACCATCATGAATGGCTTTTATATCACCCCTAGTTAAAGCCATATCATTCACATACATGACCAAAATCAAATGTATACTACCACTATATTGTGTATAGACAAAGTAATCAACAATAGTATTATAGAACCCATATTCTCTAAGAGGTTGAACAAACATTAAATATCACTGCATTGATGACTACTTTAAACCATAAAGTGATTTAATTAATCTACATACTTTATCTTATTGATCTTGAGATTCAAAACCTTTAGGTTGAGTCATATAGATTTCCTCATCTAGTTCAACATTTAAAAATTCAGACTTTATATCCATTTGATGAACCTCAAAATCATAATGATTAGCTATTGTTCATATTATTCTTATTGAATATTTTCTTGCTACAAGTGAAAAGGTTTTTTGACGAATTGGCTAATCTCCTTAGCCACTAACCTAGCGTTATATCTCTCAATATGCCCATTAGAGTTCAATTTCTTAGAATCCATTTATTTACAACTAATATCCTTTCTATCATAAGGAAATCTAATGTGACACATGTTTTATTGCTCATTAGGGACTTGTATTCATCTTTCATAGCTTCTAGCCAACTATTCGTTTCATTGGAGCTAATTGTGTTTTTAAAATTATAGGGTACTTCATTCAATTCATTTTAGTAAATATAATCATCTAAATAACTAGGTTTTTAAATTTCCCTAGTACTGCTTTTAGGCTCATACAACTTAGGGGTTGGATCAACTTTAGACTAGCTTTTAACATCAGTTTGTCCTTGGGTTTGGTGATTCCTCTTGCTCATTACCTTTTAAAAGTCTTTATATCGGTCTTTCAAAGTCTTCAAAGAAGAGGGTTTTCCCACTCTCCATAATTTCTTTAGTTTCATTGTTATAAAACTATATCTCTTGGAATCAGTTAAATACCTAACAAATATACACTTGAAACTTTTAGGTCCTAGTTTCGCTCTCTATATATGATGAATATGAACTTGTGCTAAAGAGCCCTATACTCTGAATGGTCTAAACTTGATTTTCTTCCAAACCACAACTTAAAATGTAATACATTAGTCGATTTAGAAGGGGCTATTTCATATGTATATTCTTTTCATGATAGTTTCACCCCAAAAATAATATTCTACACCAGACTCAAATATCATACAATTGACTATATCAATCACAGTTCAATTTTTTCTCTCAGCCATACCATTTTGTTGAAGAGTATATGGTAAAGAAGTTTGCTTATCTATCCCATATTCACTACAATATTGATTAAACTCATAAGATATATATTCTCATAATCTATCACTTTTAAGAATTTTAATTTTCTTATTTAATTGGTTTTCAACTTCAGTTTTATATTTTTTGAACTTATTTAATGTATCATCTTTATGGGTTTAAATAAGAATAAGAATCATCTATTATATTGATAAAATATTTACACCCACCAAGACTTTTTTGTTTTAATTTACCACAAATATCGGTATGGATAATTTCAAGTAAGTTTTGAGCCATTTTGCCCTTAGGAAGTTTTGAGCCATTTTACCCTTAGGAAATAATTTCCTATGTATTTTTCCTTTTAGGTGACTTTCACATTTGAATTTTTCCTTTTCTAAATAAGGGAATAAATTTTCTTTCATTAATCTATTTAGTTTTTGATAACCAATGTGATCAAGCCTTCTATGCCAAACATTAAAACACTCATCATAGGCAAATGTCCTTTTCAGTTTATTATCAATATCAAGGTTGTACATATTGTCGAACAATAAAAACATCATTTTGTTAATAATCAATTTCTCATATTTTACATAGACTTGACATCTACTCCTATCAATCCTAAAGATAGAAAATAAGTTCCTCCTCATATTTGGGATGTACAATACATTAGTAAGAGTCAAAGTGCCACCCGTTGGAGTGGAAATCTAACGGTACCCTCTCCAATAATGTTGATAGTAAACGAGTTGTCCATGTAAAGTTTTCTAGCATTGTCACTTTTTTTTTTTTTTTTGAAGTGTACCATATTGTTCTTGGTGTTGAAAATGTGTCGAGTAGCTCTAGAGTCCACCCACCATTCATTCGGGGAACTCACTATCAAGGATTTTTCAATTACAAAAGTAAATCCTTAATGTCACTCGCTTGTCCAGTATCCTTATTCTTGAGTTCCCTGGAATATTTGGCAACATGACCACATTTATTACAATTAAAACAATTATTAAATTTCAAAGAAGTTTGTCCTTAACTTCTCATTCTTATTAGCCATTGTTAGATAGGGTTTCTAGCACTTTCATTCTTCTCCCTAACTCTATCATTTTTTTCTATCCCTAAGTGTCCTCTTAGGTAATCTAAAGCATAGAAAATCCCATTATGGTTCATTTTTTTTTTAAATACTTCACTAAGGAGATTTTCTATAATCTTCATAATTTGTTGATGTTAACTTATGGGTTCACTAAAACCAGCTAGTTGGTTAGCCATGATGCACATATCATCAAAATATTCAAGTATCGATTGATTTTCCTTCATCTTATACATATTATATATTTCATACAATTCACACTTAGGCACATAGTTATCATCATTGTGTATTTTTTCTATAGCAGCTTATAATTGTTAGCATTATCATAGCATTCAAATACTTTATATAGTTTGTCACTAAGGCAATTTAGAATGGCACATCTACCAGTGAAATCATCATTTTTCCACTTAATAAACCTTTGCCTATCTTTAAGAGTTGTATCATCATCAGGTTCATATGGTTTTTCTTCATTAATCACTTATAACAATTCCACAGTATGGAGCAAGGAAAACAATTTACTTTTCCAAATTGAAAAGTTTGAAGCCATCTAATTTCTCTATCTTCACCAAATCGAAAAGAATAATCTTTGTAGTTGCCATTAAAAGTAAAATCGCTCTGATACCAAATGTTAGGAACGATTTAATGTGGCTACTCATCTAGATTAATAAAAAATCAGATTTAGATCAGAATTTGTTTTTTAACCTTATTTGAAAGGGAAAATATCATATTATCCACTATTTTTAACTTCTATATCTTATTAGATTTAATAATTGAAAATATTACTTGTGAGCAAAAAGACTCCGTCATTTCTATCTTCCAACCCCCTAAACCCTTTTGACCATGTATTGGTAACCTCAATAACTTATGAAATGACTATATATATATATATATATATATATATATATATATATCTCTCTCTCTCTCTCTCTCTCTAAAACCCAAATTCCATCTCTCTCTCTAAAACTCCATCTCTCTCACACACATAAAGGTATGCTTGTGTTCGAGTTCAAGCTAAACCCCTTGGCTGGTAAACTCACAGAGAAGCGAAGAGAGAGAGATGGAGTTTTAGAGAGAGAGAAAGAGGGAGTTTGAATATGGTGTCATTTTAGTGTTTGTTTGGATAAAAAATTTATGGTCAGGGGTCCGGGGTATTGTAAGATAGAAAAGATGGAGACCTTTTGTTTATAAGTAATATTTTCAATTCTTGAGTCTCATAAGATATATAAGTTAAAAATAGAGGATAATGAGATATTTTCTTATTTAAAAATATAATCAAACACTTCACAAGCATATAATCCAATCACATAAAAGCTATAAACATATATCTACATAAAAGGGATCCTCAAAATTTAGAATCAAATGTCCAATCTATCATCCATCATTTCATATTTTGTACTATTAAATTTTTTTTATAACAAAACGAGCGAATAGAAAGTTCTTTAACTAGGGTTTGTAGAGAATAAGTAAATTCAGGCCTTTAGAATATAAAAAATAGTTATATATCTTAGTGAAAATTTTAGAACATGAAGATATTAATAGCAATGTAGAGAGATAAAGTTAATGATAAAGTTACATGAAATTAGGATCAGCAGTGGCTTGTTTTGGGGTAACCTTGCAAGGCGTTTGGGTGCTTCCTTGAGACCAAGACGTATCTGAAATTTGTGAAGAGAGAGAGAGAGGAATTATAGCTAATGAGAGAGAGATAATAGCACTATAGCTTTCTGTCTCAACCCATATCTCTTTTTAAGCCTCAAAATTCCAATGGGTGAATATTTTGAGGAATGAAATTTCTTTTTCCTTATTAACACTTCACAAAAAAGATATATGCAAAATACATTATAATAAGGATAGAGGTATTTTGGTCATAAAAAAATATTTTAGGAAAAAAAAAATGTGGAGAAAAAAAACTCATGCCAACCAGTACCCATGCATCCTCTCTTCTAATCATATTCTTATTTTGAGTTTGAGTGTTTGCTTCATGTTACCACAAACATTTGTCAAAATGATACCTGAGCACAACTTTATTGGCCTAACCCACTCCATCATAGTCAACATAACTTTTTCTTTATGGATTGTGCCTCTGCCACTTTATTCTTAAAGGTTCTTCTATTTCTTTCTTGGTTCTATAATATTGCTACCATAAATATTATCTAAAAGTTGTAATTCCATAGCTCAAATAGCTGGCTAATAGAGCTTGAAGGGGCTCACTGTACATTAGCCAACTTGAAATGCAAACAGCATAAGTTTGAGGCCAACCCACACCGCAAGAACCACATGATCGATACCGTCGCTATCTTCCTTGCACATCAAAAAAAATGTTAATATTCATCCCTCTTCTCTAAATTCCATCAGCACGAGCAATTTTACCTATAGAAAAAGCCACACAAATTCCTGGAACTTGTAAGGAACCAGGATTTCTAGGTCTTTGAGATTACACCACTGGGTCTATCGAAAGTTAGGACTTTATATGCTGCTTTAACTGAGAAGCTTTCGGCCTCATTGTGTTCCCACATCTGTTTGTCAGATTTTAGATGGGGGTAATACATGAGTTGGAGAGTAGCATCGGGCCAGCATACAGCTCGACGAAAGCATCACTCACCCTTATCTTAAGTTACAAAATAATCGGTTCGCTCACTCTTATTTTAAGTTACAAAATAATCTGTCTCCATTAGTGGTGGTCTTTTTTTTTTTTTTTTTGTAAGTAACTCTATTACTACTTGGTCAAAAAAGCATTATTCATGCGGTTTTTTTATTGAGCTTCGAATAAAAGGTGCAGATGGCATACAGATGCATCTGTAACGGTAAAGGTACGGTGCACTAAATTTTATCATGGTGTATAATTTTGATGTAAAATATTTTTAAGATTATTTCAAAATTTATTTTCATATTTAATTATAAAATTTTAAATTTTAAATATAGTTAAAATCAAGTAGATCTATAAAACATATCAAAATCTTGACAATGGATGGTGTAGATATCAAAATCTTGACAATGGATGGTGTAGATATTATGTTGTAAAATGTATTATTTTTAAAACTTAAAATCTTTTTATTTTTCATAGTCGTACATATGGACGTAGAGATGATCAATCAAATGGTTTTTTCAAAATTAAAAGTACCTTTTCCCAGGATTTTTGAGGGACATCAGTGATTCTGGTTGCATCCTTAGATAAACTTTTTCCTTGAATAAACCTTCCCTGCAGTTGTCAAAAAAAAAAAAAAAAAAAAAAAACATCATTCATATATGGTGAGTTGGCATGTTGCATCCGTAGCTGTAGAAGTAAGGTCCACCTTCAAATTTGGAAGCAATGGCTCTCATGGCCGTCCAAGGTCTGTCACGCATCCCCAATCCTGCAAATCTGAACCTCCTTCCCTCACCCACCGATCCCTTCTCTGTGAGACCATTGCAAAGACGTAAGTAAACACTGTGAACCCCTCTTCATGGCACCTTTGTCTTTCTTCTAATTCATGGCCTGAAACTGAATGAATGTCGTTGCCTAGTTTAAGAACTGATTGTATTTGATATAAGGATTGTTGATCAGCCCATTTCCTTATTCTTGAAAAATTTTCCGTTTACTTGAATGGATGAGAAAAATTTTCCGTTTACTTGCATAGATGAGAGCTCGTTGTTTCTTGGGCAATAATGGCGAGAACCATCTAGTGTTCCAGAATGATTGTGGGAAGAGAACACAATGCAAATGAATGTATCTTGAAAGAGTTCGAGAGTGAAAGAAAACAACCCCGAAAGATCTTGCGAGAGAAATAGAAAGCCCACACTTCATCTTGCATGTCTAGTTGTTTCTTTCTGCCCATTTCAATTGTCTTTTGCAATATTTTTTGTTGAAATATTTAGTTTGGGTGGCTGGGGAGTGCAGAGGATAAGCCATTCGTTTATGTCTGTGTGTTGAAATTTTGCTCTTGTTCTATTTGTGGAAGTCAGAACTGTTATTTATTGGATGCTTGTATAATTTAATTTTTTTTCCTGGATTTATAATGCTTTTGGGTGGGATATTATCTCCTTGATTCCCTCCAAGTTGAGGATTTCCATGGGTTTATGGTTACCTTTTGAAATTGCAGTGATTGAAGGGTTTGGAAATTTGTCTCTAAAAAAAATCAGGGTTTGAAATCATTAAATGTCATTTTATATGAAAAGGGAACTTAGGTTTCTGTGGATTGTACTATTTCTACTTTATGGCCTTACATTTCTTTATTCAGTTTTAGGTTTTATTTTGTGTGTAAATGGTGGAAATTCAGTGGAAATTGAAGACTTTTCATGACAATCTAAATAGAAAATTCAAAACATATGACAAGGTGTATGAGGAAACAGCTTCAAATTCAGTTTTAGGTTTTATTTTTACTTGCATTCTACAGGATGTTTATGGCAACCATTGAAAATAGAAGCTAGAGGGAATACTCGCACAGAAAATCATAAAGTAAGGAATCGGAGGATGCAAAAGAAGGTAAACTTGTATATTATTCTTGTTTGAATAAACAACTTTCCTACTTTGCTGGGATTTAAAATGCTTTGCATGCATTTTCTTTTTCACAAAATTCCTTTGTGAAACTTGCCTCTTGTTTAGATTGTATCTGCTCATGTCCTAGTGGGATAAATACATAAATTTCATATTAACATTTCTCTAATTTAACTCCTTTTATTTCCAAATAGTTCATTGGCTCAGCTCATAAACCAAGGCTCTCTGTTTTCTGTTCTGAAAAGCAACTGTATGCTCTACTTGTTGATGATCAAAACAAGAAGTGTTTATTTTATGGAAGTACTACACAGAAATCTATCCGTGGGATCCCATCTTGCAGTACCAAAGTAAGTACATTTCCATCTCATCATAACTTCTAAGAAATTCTGAATACTATGTATTTTAGAAAAGAGTTTCTCTTAATTTATTTGAGATTCTGATATTTAATACTTTAACACTTCAAATCATTTATTAAAGAGGCGAACTTGGGTAGTTACTCGCTAGGATCCCTATCACAAGAAACCTGGTCCGACTCTGGTGAGTCTGAGTCGGACTGGGGTAGTTATAACTCTTCTGTTCATTGTTCTTTGTTTTGCTTAAAACCTGAGACCTGTGGTTCCTGAGTTTTTCAGCCTGGAATCGCTTGGCCCCCGATTCTGTCCATCTGGTATGATTCCCAAGACAGGCCAATGATTTTTTAATTACTGCTTCAAATGAAAATGGGTTTCATGGCAATGTAATTATTCAAAAATTTCATGTCGACATGTATAGTTATGTAAATGTCATCTTTGTTTCCCATGATTATCCCTATTCATAAGTATCTTCATGTATTATTTCTTCCTTTGTGTTTTGGTAATCAGCTATTTGATCTTTCAGTGTGATAGGTTTGGGAAGCAAATGTCTTATGTATGCTCGCACATGTGTGCATATGTATATATGTTTGAGTACATGTATTTATTTGCATATTGATATTCTTTCTGTTGTCACTATATTTTGGTGTAGTTATTCTACAGATATAACTATGTGAGATTCGTTATAAAGTTTTAGCAATTTTATTTATTTTCTCCTGATAGTAATATGTCATCAACTGTAATATTTAAATACAAGGTAAAAAAAGGGGAAGTAGCAGAGCAGAAACTAAACACTGCTGGCCTCTAAATCTTGGATAAAGGAGCTAAGGAAACCCTACTCACAGCATGAAACTCAAATTTTAAATTTTCCCATGATGTTCCTGCATTAGTCAATATGCCTTTCACCGTGTCAATCTCCCTATGTACATAGTTAACTTTGATTATGGTAATTAAGGAAAGCTCCAAAATTATGACAGGGATATTTGTTATGGAGGCAGCTTAGCCCAGAAATCCTGGCCATTATATTGGGCCAGCCTATCAGCCATATAATTGATGCATACTAAGATCATTTATAGGGTAATTCAATTTCTATATTTCACCAAATATGATAGAATATTTGGAGAAATCGTACTTGAGACATCTTGCAGTTTTGAGTGAATGACTACTGACAATGGCAAGATACATAAACCCTTATGAATACTGACAATGGCAAGATACATAAACCCTTATGACTACTGACAATGGCAAGATACATAAACCCTTATGACTATTCATACCTCTAACAATTTGTTCAGTTCCGCCCCAAGATCAGTCCACAAGCCAACAAGAGAATCCCAAGCGGTTTGGCAAAAGGTATGAAACTATATCTCTTAGGTTTCACAATGGAGAATGCTCTGTTACATGTCTAAAGCTGCTGGATTTGGAGTTGCTAAGGATATCTTGCACAGAGCACCAATCTGCCGTGGCCTTTTTTAGGATGTAATCCCCCAATGACCTTCTGTTTTCTTCTGTGTATTTGCATTGTCTTAAGCACGGCATGTGCTGATGTGCAAGTTAAATATACAACCTCGAAGGATTTGCATGAGACGTTATAACATCTCCCTTCCTATCTCTTACGATTACCTAAAATAGCATAGTGGTAAGCCACCATTTAGAATATGTAGAAATCGATATAGTAACATATAAACTGGTGCTAAAATAATGGGGCCAACAAGATATTTCATTAATTGATGTGCTGAAACCTGGAGTCTTAATGGCTTTAGAGGAAGTGTTCACGTATGGGAAGTGGCTTCCCACTGATGAAAGGATGCATAAGTTGGCTTAGTCATTTTATGACAATTAGGTGACCTAGCGACAAGCTGGTTCAACCCATCTTGATCCATTTCTCTCCCCATTTCCTGGACTGAATGGATCGAGTACAGATTGGTGGATCCATACCTGTCCAGGTTTGAGTTGGAGTCATTGTCTTGGTTAATCCAAAGTGATCAAAAGATGCCAGGTATGGAGTGACTAAGGTGACAATTGCCACTCAAGAACTGCTCGTAGTGTTATCCAGACACTCCAGCCATGGATCGGTGCTGCTTGTCCACAAGTGTCAGCATTCACACGGTGTAATACGAATCATATATTGCGCAGGCTTCGGTTTGAACTCAGTACCGATTGACTATTATACAAAATCTGTGTGTTGTACTGCTTTTCTAAGTGCTTCTTTTGTGTCATAAATATGAGAATTTTGTTTTATACTTGCAAATTATATTGTTTTATTTTAATAATTGTACAAACATGTCTTTCCATATCAGCTTTTTAGGTTGAAGTACTAGACACCTTTGACATGTGTTGGCCATCTATCCTCCTGTCCGTGCCCATGTGACACTGGTTGTTGTTAACTGGCTCTATAAAGTAACCCATGTAGAAAAGCCGAGCAACTTCTGACCTCTCCCAATTAGCTTGTCGAGATTTCTTGTATTAGGTAAACATAAAAAATAAATAGAACCATGCAATTTTGATAATTTAACTACCAGGCAAATAGCAAATCATGGTTAATTGAGGAACAAATAATGCCTTGAACTTTTATACAGAGCAGTATCAACCCAACCTACTTTGGCAGTATTGACTCTAGAGCCATTGACATCGTAAAAAGATTGATTTCCTTCAAATGGAACTGAATAGGGCAATAATTTTACATTCCCACTCAAATGATTGACAATACTAAGTCAAGATGCCGAAACAGACTGACAAGAAGTGGATAATGAATCAGGTGTAATTGATAAAGAACTGAAGGGTGCATAGAGAACCTCTTGAAGGTTCACACTTGAGAATATGCAACAATGAGTGCGTTCTGTTGCTCCAACTAATATAGACCAACTTCCAAAAGTTTTTAGAAGTTTTAAGAACTCCTATCATGCTTACAGTAGCTAAAAGAAAAACAATTCAGCAGCCAAAACCCTGAAAAAATGCTATTTAGGTGCGGATCTGAGAAATTGAACAAAAAACTCATCAAACTCTAAATTTGCATAGTGTCTAAGATGCCCTATAGGATATATAGATAGGGGACAGGTGTGGAAAGCAGGGATCTCACCCTACAGTTTTCAAAATCCAGAAATATGCATATGATATGGATATGGGTATCCTCTTCTCATACAATGATGAATATATTGTATGATACATAAATATATGCTTCCAAGAGATGTTGCATATATATGGTACATCGTTTTATATGTACTCGTATCCTAGGAGGATCCGGCATTAACTTCGTAATCTACATTGTGCGCTACCTTTACATTGTGCATATACAACTATTTGTGCATGGCATAGAATCCCATGGTCTTGCTCAATGCTTCAAGATTTTGCGTGTTTGACTTGAACTTGGGAGAGTAACTCAGACCTGGCAGGTGCTAGTTCCAAGCAAAAAACCTTGGGGACGGGCTCTCACTGTTTCCCAAGATTTCTTTGTTATTTTTTGAAGATTCGGGGTATAAGCCCAACTCACTGGCTTGGACCCCATTCCTGTCTGGTTCTAGGGCCAAGTCTGAGTTTAAATGCATTGATCTTGCTTGTAGAGCCTCTAGTACTTGTATTGTTGAACCCGGAATGGTGCAAGGAACAAGAAGAGCCTATGTCTTTATGTAGGATTTCAGACTATTGACACATGGATCACCTAAAAATTAGGGTGTCTGCAGAGAAATAGATATAACTTATTCAATACAATAACTGATTGGCTCCAAACCAGAGTCACTAGAAAGCTTAAACAGAAGGGTTTCATTAAATGGGAAAATCATGTCTGGTAGTACAATTTGTATGGTACGAAAAAAATGCATCAAATAATACTTTTTTGGTTAAAAATTTTATTTTCTGATATATGTCGGCATTGTGGACATTCCTACTAAGTTTTGTTGAATTATGAGGAATCGCCACATAATGGTTCCAACTCTAGGTTCCAGACCTGGACATGAGATTGTTGTTTTAATGCTGTAGATGGATTACCCAAATTATTGATTCTTAAATGTATATTTGATTAATTTCTGCTACAGATTTACTATAATAGACTGATTAGGGCTTTGGATATCTAATGTTTCAAGCCTAGTCTTAATCCATGTCAGAATCAGAGAGTCTCGTGTAGACGTCTCATTAACTGGTTGAATAAAATACAATGAAAGGGTTTGCCTTTATATACAGAGTGTCTGAGGTACAAAAGACTAGAATACCTTGATAGAAGTTGCTAGGCAGAAATACATCCAATATCTGTACATATACATGTGCACATGTGTCATTAGGCTGGACAACCAAATAGGGCATCATGATGACCATTTACACCAATCTTTTGGATTTAATTTGGAATATATCTTTCAACCATCACATTTAATTCATTATTCTTGGTTTGGTTTACCAGTCAATTCGGTGCATCATAACAGCCGTTGCTCATGAAGGGAATGTATCTTCACTAGTCATTTTGGTTTGGTAGTCACCTGAACGAGTCATAACTCCAAAATATTGTTTTGCTCCACAATCCAAAAAAAAAAATGGAGTGCATGTCCACATGAATCATTTCTAGACATTCTAAATTTTGAGTTAACTAATACTAAAAACTTAGACACGTGGTTGTGGTCCATCGACAATCAATGGAAGTGTGTCGTTGAATGGTGATTTCAAAATAATAATGTTTCTTTGGAAGCTTTGGCAATGCACAATCTGAATGGAAGAGTAATTTTGATAGGCATTTAATGAGTGTGCATTGTTGGTTCTCAAAGAAAATCAACAGAAGCATTGCGTCATTCTTGACCATTACTCTATGGGGCCATTTGGATACCTGGATACTCTCTCTTTCTCTAACTTGCTCGCAAGGCTTGCAACCCTAGCTCTCTCCCCAAGAGTCTCCAACCGCTCAAAGCTTTCTGCACTCTCTCCTTCACACTCCCTTCCACACAAAAAACTACCGTCCTTTTTTATGTATGTTCCCTTTGTTTTTTTCTTTTTTTTTTTTTGGTGTTTCTATTCTTCTCTCTATAATCGTATATTGTGCTGATTTTTATTCTGGTGGGGGTTTCTGCTCAAAGTATGTCGTGGAGAATTTGTGCCTGCTCAAAAGTCTGTATTCTCGTTAATTTGTGCTGCATATGTCTGGTTTAAGATGTGTTAAGTGTTGCATTAGTTTTGTATAAATCAAAGTTGATTATTTCCTGTTAGATTTTCTTGGACATGAAAATGATCTGCAAGAAGCATAACTTGTGTCTTAATTTGTAATGAGCTTGTGTCTTAACAATATGAAAGAATGATGATCCTCATCCGAGTAATAGTGCCTTAACTGATTCACCCTTTGAGATATTTCCAAGAAATTGAGGATAATCGAAATTTTAGGAGCTAAAAGTGCAACTACAGATAATATTGGAAAGGAATATGAAGAATTTCTCAGTATTCCAAGGAATCTTCCCAAAATAAGAAAACCAGATACAACTTGCAGGCTTGGAGAAAATCAAAATATCGAATCTAAGAGACATCATAGGTGATTGCTTTGATTGTTTGAGAAAGCATGCGTATTTGTGAGTTCATGTTGCATACTGATGCATTTTTCTCATGTGCATGTGATTATGTAAAATTTGATTTATTGTATATGTGTGTGTGTGTGTGTGTGGAGAGAGAGAGAGAGAGAGAGAGAGAGAGAGAGAGAGAGATTCCTGACTATTATGCAAATTACTTCTGCTCTCATTTGATTTAGGAAAGTTCACTCTTCAGTTTGCTCAATTAATTAGTAGATTTGATTTACCATGTAATATTGCAAATCCCAAACAAAGATTTCAAATTTCCACGTATAATTTCAATCTGAAACTGACAGGAAGCTGCAGAACGAGTTGGTGAAGAGCTTGTCAAGGCCTGCATCAGACAGAACATTAATGAAATATCATCTTTTGACCCCAACGGATTTGCCCGAGGGCAACGAATGGAGGCTTTTGAGATTGCTATTCGGAAACATGGATTTTTGCCACATGGACGGTAACAAGGGAAGGCTTATCTCATCGCATGTAAGTTAGCTTTTTTGGTTACAAGTTTCGTAGATAGAAAAGAAACAACTGCATCTGTTTGTTAAATGTTTTATGCATTTTAATTGATATGTAAATTGTCGGATTTTAGTAGCTTTTAATGAGATTGCTTAGGTCGAAGTTTGACATATTCTACTGCATAGTTTTATTGCAATATCTTCTTGTATTATACCCAACATCTACAATATTTAGAATTATAACATTACTCTTAAGCGAATTGCTACAGGTTTTGGCACAAGTAATGTTCCTACATGCTCTCATGCTTGTTGTCATGGAACTCATTCACGATATGTCTTGATGAATTCTCTCTCTGAATTGTCTAAAATAAATATCCATGGTAGCATAAAATCGAATGCACCTTTGTATGGAAGGCAATAGTAGCTTTTTTATTTTTTATTTTTTCTTTTTGGTTACATTGGTAAGATATGGTAGCTTTAATGACCTATATCGAACCACTATCTTCAAAGGGTCGCTGAGATCATTTTATGGTTGAGTACTATAATCTGGTGGCATGAAGATATTTGCCTCTGCTGGAAAGTTTATGTTCATAAGATTCTTATGACGAGATGATAGAAATGCTGCACATGCGAACTTTTCACGGCACATGTATGTATGTATACCATATGCAATTGTTTTATGTATGTAATTGAATGTATATGTAAGACATTGACATTCCCTAGCACCTTGCAAAATTCTTATATTGTGAATAGAGAATGTTATTAGCATCAATTTTGAACAAAAGAAAAGAGATGGGTGGCAAAACTTCGATCCTAAGTGCCAGCCTTTTCTAGGAAACGCTTTGTGAATCCTATCTGATAGTCTTCTTTGCTGATAGAGGGAGCCATAGGAGCATCTTTCTCCATAACTGGGGCAAAGCAATCACTGAAGAGGGACATGGCCTTCGAAGCTCCCATTTATTAATGATCATGTTTGGGGTCTCGGAGGGCTCATTGGAGGAGTGTGAGATTTTAAATGCTCAACTCACTGGTAGGAGGGTCAGAAAGAAAGGGTGATGATGGCCTTCAGGATGGGGGTGGGGGGGGGGGGGGATGGGAAGATTCTCCCAGAGTTGCACTTAGGGTGCAAAGAATAAGGAGAGTGGAGGAGAAAGGAGTGACAGCGATGACCCCTGAGGCGAAACAAGATTATTTGATTCCGAGATTTCATTTTGGAGACAAGAGTTCCACATGATGGCGTTTGGAGAAGGATAAGAAATGGTTGAAATGTGTTTAGGTGTCACCAATTCTTTGATATATGTTGATCTTGGGTTCTATAAACATCCAAAATTGAATATTTTAGACAAAGCAAATCGAATCAAAATGCAATTTAAAATGTCATAATTTCAAGAATACCCCTCAGGAATAAACCATTTATGGTGCCAAACTTGTGTTGATATTCCACAAAATCGCAAGTACCACAGAAGAGAGATTCCACAGAAGACATTCATCCTTGACAATGCCGCAAAAATTGATCCAAATTGTAAAATAAAGGGATGCAAAAATATGTGTTGGTGCAAATTTTGTCACCTTTTTGTTTTTGGCAGCATTTTCTTGAGCTGACAACGATAGGTTGTATTAGCTCATGGATAACCACCATTGCATTTTCACACAGTGAAGGACCAATATACCATTTTCCACATGAATCTAATCTCAATCATTCATTTGACCTTTTTGAGGGGCAAATCTGAGTCCTCCATTTTGTCTTTTCAGAATTAAATCACAACCCTCCTCGTATCATTTTCTTCATGATCATAGTCCAGCTCTTCTTCAACGAAATCATTTTTTTTTTTCGTTTTTGGAAATACATCAAAAAGTTGCTCCAACAAAGTAATGTTGGACCACATGTACTGATATTTTACGAGAAAATATGAGGTAGGTAGGAGATAGAGATACCCAAAAGCCAAAAAATGTTCATCCAAATTGCTGCAAGGTCTCCCAAATTTTGAAATCCAAGAGTGTCCTTGTATTCATGTCTCTTTCTATCTCTCATCCCTCTTCTATTGACCAATTGCATTAGTTTCTTGGTCTTTCTTTTTGTTTGCAAATTATTCTCACTGCAAATTGGGTTTCGACCCCAAATAATGAAAAAAAGGCTCTGATGAATATGATGTTCTTTTTCATAAACGATGTCATGTTTCGTGTGTATTTAATAGGAAACCTCATTTTGTAGAAATAGCTCAATTTTACAATGTATTTATTTGGAACCAATGCAGTCCGATAGGGACATAATCGATGTTATTTATGTAAAGTTGAAATTGGAGATCATGATTACCTCTTCATTATATGTGCTTTTGTGGATGAGATCCTCCTATAACGTATTTGTTCCAAGGAAAGTTAAAAAACAAGGTCCTATGACAAGCTTTAGAATGATCATTCAAGGGACGATGAAATAGCAAATTTGACATTGCAAATAGTGATTTAGACATTAATTACCCCTACGAATGCAAGAGAGAAATGGAAAATACAAACTCCTGATTGCTTGATGTGTGGTGAAGTTATTATGTACCTAATAGATCGTATATATATATTAGTTTCATCATCATCATTTTAACCTTTTTCCAATCAATTGGAATCGGTTAAAGCATATATTGTAAGACTAAATCCTCACGTATTGTAAAATTTCAAAGAAATTAGTACCACATGTTGGATTCCCACATAGACGACTAAGGTCTAAAAAAACAAATTGGTGACTCGGATCGGCCGTCAAAAAAATGGTCCGGTTAAGTGATTAGGCCGAGTGAATAACCAATAAAAACTAGAAAAGATTAGAATGGCAAATAAAAAAAAAATTTGCGAACAAAAAAATTTGGAAAAATTGTAAATGAAAAGTGGGGTTAGTTCAGTTCTCTAATAGAATTAGTCAGTTCATGGTGGGTGGGATCCGAACCGGATCAGCTCCTGGCTCTCATTTTGGATAAGCCAATTCCAATCCGAATCACCTTATTTTTTTAAGCCCTGCTAAATGCAAGAGGGAAACAAAATTGTTACGTAAAACTTCAGTAAGGGAAACTAGATCGGGGACTTATCACCTTATTTTACTCCATTCTTAAGCAGTCTAAGTAACGGATACCTTAAAAAAAGCCTAGTTTTTAGGCTTAGGAACTTGAAGCTGAAAACATATTGAAAAAAAAATAAAATAAAGGCAAAGCTGTTCACATCACACAGCACCCGATCCCACGTGCTTTTTTTCCTTCTGAAATTTGGGCATTAGGAATTAATTCAAATAATGGGTAAAGATTCCCAACCCTCCATTGATTCTCATTAGCCACTGCTCTCCCTTCTCTTCTCTTTCTCTCTTCTAAATATCTCTCTCTCTCTCTAAAAACTTCACTCAACCTTATTCTATGCACTGTCTGAGGAATTGGAACAAAGAGAACTCACAAATACACAGGGCTCTGCTCCCACATTCACCAGCCCCAAGACGATAGAGAGAGAGACAGAGAGTACAACTCGCATTGGTTCCCTTCAAAAAAAATAAAAAAATAAATACAACTTGCATCTGGAAAATAGAATATTGAATCGAATATAAAAATAAAATTGCAAGAAGAAAATTTTGGGGTAAAAAAAAATTAAAAAATTAAATGGAAAGAATATCTATACAACAAAGAAATCGCCCCCAAAAATTGTTTTTTACACCTGCCGCTTTCTCACTCATCCATATGGCTGTGTAGCCGTGAATTCTTAGGTTTCTCTCTCTAAAACAAGTAAAGATCATTGATGGGATTCTCTCTCTGAACCCGGGTCCGTATTTTTTTTCTCTGGGTTTCTCTTTCAACCTCATTCTCAGAGCAATTTGCAGAGCATTGATGAAATTTCAGCAAGTGGAGCGATTTGCAGAGCACTGATGAAATTTCAGCACGTGGGGTGGAGAATAAGGAGTGAAAAATGACAAGGGAAATCTAGAGAGAGAAGTCCGATTCAGTCGGCCAAGAATGGCCACACACGGACAAGATCGTAAGGCGCCCACAGGCTGTCGAGTGGGCACGGGCGCCCTGAGTCGAGCCTGAGCCATGGCTTCCCCTTCCCGCTCCAATGCAGCAAGCTCACCGGCCCCGGATGTAAATCCCGGCACAATCCCTTCAAATTGTCGCCTCCCAGACCGTGCTGGTTCCATCGATGCTCGACCGCCCTCACTTTGCCGGCGAAAACCAGCAGAAACGGAGGCAACGAACCCAGCTCGTAAATTCTCTTTCCCTTCTGGACTTCCATCCAAGACTCCAATCTCTGTGTGTAACCCCCCTCTCTCCACTTGCTCAAATCGATCACCATCACTCCTGTGTTGAAGTAGCAGGCCTTGTTCGAACGATCTTTGAACGTTTTTGTGAGCTCAGGATCGGCCCAAAACGCGTCGGTGAAATACTTGGTGAAATTGGCGTGACAGTATTCGGGGGCGGCGAGCACCTGGTTATCGAGGTCGATGGCCCATAGCTTCGCTATGTCATCGACGACCACGAGGTCGGAGTCGAGGTACACGACGCGGGGGACTGAGGGCGGGAGGAGGTCGGCGAGGTATATGCGTGCATAGTTGAGTGGCTGGTCGAGGGCACGGCGAACCGACAACGAGATCTTGTCACGCACCGACCGTGGGTCGAACTTATAGAGCCGAAAGCTCAAATATGGGAACGTCGCAACGAGTGTGCGGCGGAGGTCGTCGGCCCGGTGAGACGCCAGAAGGTGGAAGAAGAGATTCTCGGGGCACGACGCGTGCCGCAGCACAGACAGTATTCCGGCCACCGATCCCCGGAGATAGGTCGCATCAAGCGTCATCGTGATGTGGATGAGTGCAGGATCGTCGGACGGTGCTGCATTCGTCTCTTCTCTGATGCGGGGGCATTCGCGGCCATTGCGGAAGGCCGGGGCCTCATGGAACACAGGCAGCTCCCGCTGTCGAGAAGCCCGGTGGAGAGTGTCGGATTTTGGAGAGGCGGTGGCGGCATCGGTGGCGGCGAGGAGGGCGGCCAGGGAGAAGAACAAGAACCAGGTGGTGGTTCTTCCTAATCTTCTTGGCGGAGCCATTGCAATTTAGAGAGAAGAAACCAATTTAGAGAGAGAGAGAGGAATTGGTTTCTTTAGCTGGTCTGAAACCCTGAGAGAGAGAGAGAGAGAGAGAGAGAGAGAGGAGGCGGGCGAAATGAGGGAATTGGGTTCTTGAAGAGAGAGAGAGAGAGAGAGAGAGAGAGGATGATGATAATGGAGAAATGGAAGGTAATGGGTTTTATGCGGGAAGCCAGAGTGTTGGAATAATTGGGCGGTGATCCAGCCTGTAAAGACGCGTACTCGTTTTTTATTTTTCTCTCTTTTTATATCTTTCCAATTCAATGCGAGTTGTAGAGAGAGTGAGGGAGGCTCGTAAAAATAAAGACATGGGAGGGTTCCATGTGGATGACGAAGGCGTTTTTCAGGCTTAGAGAGAGAGAGAGAGAGAGAGAGAGAGAAGTAACCTTTTCCTTTTTAGGGTTTGATTTGCGCAACCCAAATCTAGAGGGGCTGGCTAATTAGGGTTCTGGAGAGAGGAAGTGGCTTTGAAATCTGCTTTTCAACGCGGTCACCGTCATTATGGAGCGCATATGCTATGCTCTCGCGGGAGCATATTGTGAATCTACTCCATCTCTCTAAACACTTATTTAGGAGTATAAAATTTTTGGAACCCATCATACAAGTGTTAAATGTTTATTTTTGAAATGAAAATTTGAATTCTGAGTTAGCCCTACAAAAATTTGATGGTTTTAATCTAGGGGATTGTGTATAATGAAATCCAATAGTTTGGGTATATAATAAAATTTGAGAATTTTATTTTTTAACGTTGAGTTTTGATCAATGAAATAAATGAAACTACTCACTTTCACAAACAATTGTCAAGATTAATTGTGACCACTTTATACCAAAAGTACATGATCTCATTATATACTTTTCTTTAACCTTGACACATTAGTTTTTTAAGAAAATTGGTTTGATTGGTTGAGAACCCTATCAATATAAGTAAAGCTTCACCTCATAACTCATCGAAAAGTACCGGTCAATTATTGGAAAATCTTTATATCAAACATCTCGGTTTCAACATTATAGTTGTGAAAATAAATAAGATTTCGAGTTCTAAAAATAGTGTATATTTTAACAAATTGTGTAGACCATCCATTTTGCTCTAAAAATAAGTATTCAAAGATCCGCAAGATATATATATTTTTTTGTTTCAAAATTTGTTGTTGGTGTTGAAAATTGATTTAAAACCATTGTGGAGATTTATGTGCCAAAATCACTTTCTTGACAAGAATTTGAGGTGATGTTTTATTTGATTTTTATAAGACCCAGCCTTATAGAAACTTCATCTTTTTTTTGAAGGATTTAAATTATTCTATAGGGTAGTAGGCATTATATGCCGGACATTTAAGATCTAAAAAAATCCCTAACCCGTGATTTGTCCAAGGGACTAAATGAATAAGGGGCTCACGCCGGAGTGGGAGGTCCTTTGGCTAATAATGGGTGTTTAAATAGCGTTGAGAAATAGGGTTTTAATACCGGAAATCTTTGTAATAGCCTTAAAATATAGTTTGATGATTTGATATCAAATTATAAAATTTAAATATTAAAAAATACTATAGATCAAATAGATATATAAAAATTTGAAAATCTAAAAAATTGACAGTCCAAAAATACATTACAAGATACCTTTTTTGTAAAATTTGAACTCCATTTTGTTCTCGTTTCCATGCATCTTGATGTCAAGATGATGAATATAAAGATACAACGTCTAATTTTTTATTTGCGTTCTAATTTGATTGTTTAGAGCCTCAGCTCTATATAAAATTTTTCGATAATATTGGGAGAAAGTGGGATCTGGATTTTGTAAGGCATGTACGTATTTTCGATAATATTAGGAGAAAGTGGGATCTGGATTTCGTAAAGCGTGTATGTAAGAGTAACGGCAGTCTGCAAGCCTTCGTCATTGGGCATCTAAATCTTTTCCTTTTTCCCTAATTCGAAACGCGGTTTTGTAAGTTGTTATGCCAAGTTATCCCGCCCGCGCTTACCCAAAGACGCCATCTATCTATGACTCTTTCTCTCTCTAAACACACGCTTATTTATGACTCTTTCTCTCTCTAAACACACGCTTACATTCCCTTACGTCTTTCTACCGGTCAAAATTTTGAAATTTAGAAAGCCATCTCGAAGATTTGACCTTTTATTTTTGGCGAGCTTTTTATGCTTCTATCCTTTTTTTATCCAACCGTTGATTTTGAATGGAAGGCTAAGATTGTTTTAATCACAATGTTATTACACTATTTTATTTTAAATTTTTCCTATAAACTCTTTTGACACCAAATTTTGGATGTTCATTCCTCTATTAAACTCGCACTTACGAAAAAATATATTTTCAATAAGATAAAATGACTAAAATATTTTTAAAAGTTTCAAAGAGTATTTTGATAATTATATTTTATTGAAATATTATTTTTAATATTTTTTTATAGAGGTATCCCAATGAGAAGATGACATTTAGCAAGTTTCATATTCATACAATTTGTATAAAAAAAACTAAAAATAAAATACTTTGTGACGTCAGATCTAAGATCAAACGGTGAACGACTCTCTTGATCAAAATTGGACGGCTGGATGGTAGGGGGAAGATAGAACTTTTATGATGCAGAGGAAGCATAGAAACCTTTCTTTTTATTTTTACGTCAATTACTTTAATCGTAGAGGATAGTTACAATTAATTATAACCATTTGATGTGAAATAAGATAGTTTGAGACGTAAAATTCAAAAAAAAAAAAAAAAAAAAACTTTTAATTTTTTTTAATAAAATAAATACGTCACTTAACTTCACAATAATCGGGATTAATTGGGATAACCTTGTGCAACAAGTAACTAAATAGTCTCCTCATATACACTCCCTATCTTTTCCACAATACGTTTCCCCCTCTCTCGAAGAAGTAAACCTTATTTCTCTCTCTCTACTTTGTAAATTAACCTAATGCGTTTAAGTGTCAATTATTACATAGCGTGCCTCGTCCTTTCACTTTTTGTCGTCCACCGAACGCCTTTAAAGCTTTGCACCCGAACAACAATCCAAGGCCCCTCTCTTTTTCTCTGGTGCTCTATCTCTGTCGTTATGTCCCCGATTTGCTCCACACTGTTCCTTTATTCCTTCACCTGACGTATGAGTTACTGGTTTTCTCTCTCTATCTCAATCTCTCTCTAAACTTAAAGTCCAGGATAGTTTACCTACCATGGGGCCATCCATGCCGGGTATTAAGGGTAAGGCCCGGGTTTTAAGAAAGGATATCGTTTGCATAAGGTTACAACCTTAGACAATCATAGTGAGATGTAGGTTGGCATTGGGTAGGGTGACCCAGCTGGGCCGGTGGGCCCTGCACTAAAAATATAGGGCCTAGGCCGTAAAATCTGGTTGGAGGACTGGGCATGGCGAAGGCCAAGGCAGACCCGCCCGGTCTTTTTTTTTTTTTTCAGTTTTTTCATATTATTTTTCTTTAATTTTACCCAGTGAGGCTTGGCTCGGCTTGGCCCGGCCATTATAATACCCAATTTTTATAGAAGATGTAATTTTGGAGTTTAGATTTCTTAGGATGGCACATGAATCTATTTTATTCCCATTTATAATTTTTTTTTTAAAAATGGTATAAATTAAGTAGATCTCTAATACATAAATTTTTTGAAAATAAACTGTTTCGATAATATATTGCAAGATGCATTAATTTTTGGGATTTAAAATCTATTTTTAAGCTATATTCATATATCTTGAAGTCGAGATGATTATCTAGAGATTTTTCAGCATCAAAATAGCCATCTCTCATGTATTTTTGAGGTGCATCTTAATTTTATATTTAATGTTGCAACCTTATATAATCTTTTTTCTTTGAGAAATAGATGGCTGGTGTGGATTGGCTCTCTATCGGATCCATCTTAGTTGGTTAACTCAAGCGATCCAAGTAGGCGAATCATGAAGGTGCAATTAAAAGAAGAAAAAGTTAAATAAGTACATGAAAAATATGTTTGTTTGATGATTTAGAGTTTATATCATCATAAAAAATAAAAAAAACTTAGTAAAAATTGGTAATCAAGTAACTTAAAGCGATCAAGACGGATTTGTAGAATCAGCTTTCGAAATGGAATTTTTCACCCGGATTGTCGATTTTTAAGACCTTAGATGAAAGGTTCCATAAGTTCATGTTAAATATCATTTAAAAGTCTAAATCATCATAAGATGAAAGGTTCCATAAGTTCATGTTAAATAAAATATAAGAGTCTAAATCATCAGAAGAACCATATCAAATATGGATATTCAGGGAAAAATAGAGAGATCAAGACCTTTTCTTTTTTTGGAATAAGCTTTTGGATTGACAATCTCGGATGCTTGGGTGCGGGACAGAGAAAAGGAAATGGAATACCCGCAGGTGCAAGCAACTTTCAGAGAGAGAAAGAGCAAGAGAGAGAAAAAGACGGAAGAGAAGAGAACGTAAGATGGAAGGAGAGAGGAGCGAGAAAATGGGCCCACGGCCCGGTCCCCGGCTGGCTGTCAGTCAGATGACAGGTGCCTACTGATGATAAGCGTGTTGGAGGAAGCTTAACTTTTATTGGCGGCCTTTACTGCGGGCACGTTTACAGCATGTTACACATCGGCCACCCCCTCTCTCTTTTTGTCTCTCAAAAAAATAAAAAAGGGTAAAGTTTTTATAGAACCTAGGCTCTAAACAATCAAATTACAGCCTACCTCAAGGGTTGCATTATAAAGGTTTTTTGATGTCCAAATATCATCAAATTGATCATCTCGAAATCAAGATGCATAGACACAATAAAAAAAATGAATTTTAACATTTGAAAATAGTGCATCTTATAACATATTTTTCGATCGTAAATTTTTAAGATTTTTAAGTTTTCATAAATATGCTTGATTTACATTATTTTTAAGCTTTAAATTTTATAAATAAATATTAAAATATAATTTATGGCTATCACAAAAATTTATAATATTAAAATCATATTTTTTGATACTATTTGAAGGTGGGCTCTAATTTGATTGTTTAGAACATCGGCTCAATACAAACCGCACCCCTAAATAAAATGAGGTCTCTCTCTAAAAAGAAAAATATTTATATAAAGCCGAGGCTCTAAACAATCAAATTAGAGCCCATTTCAAAAAATTTATTAGAAGAGGTTGTTTTTATGCCCAATATCCGCAAATTGATGATCTCGACATCAAGACGTATGGACATGAGAAACACATGAATTTCAAGTTTTGGAAATAGTGCATCTTGTAATGCATATTTGGACCGTCAATTATCAAGATTTTCAAGTTTTCATAGATATACTCGATCCACACTATTTTCAAAGCTTTAAATTTTATAATTAAAGTTTAAAATATATTTTAAGGCTATTCCAAATATTTTTTTAGGATTGAAACTGTATTTCTCGATCCTATTTAATGGTGTGTTTTATTTTGATTGTTTAGAGCCTCGGTTCTATACAAAACCGCACCCCTCTAAAAAACGATGTGCAAGCACCATTTAATAGCTCGGATTGAGCCACCCACGTCCAAGGGTCAAATTCGTTTCTTATTTTTTAGTTTTTTTATTTAAAAATGATATAATTATGAAATTTGGTCATGTGCTTCACTTTTCTAATTAGAATTGAATAAAAATAAATAAATAATATTTTTATTAAAGCTCAAAATAGACCGGTTTGGATAGAAAGAAATTAAGAATTCAAGATATTTGATATCTAAATAAATCTTCCAATATCAAAGAATTTTATCATGGATTTCTCGAATCTCTTGTTTGGATGTACAATACAAAATCCATTGATTCATTACAATCTTTTCCACTTCTATTGTTTGGTAACATAATTTGATATAGTTCTTCTCTCTAAAATTTTAATGTCCTTTCTCTCTTTAAAACTCAAAATTTGGGAATTTCTCTCTCTCTATAAAATTTGAGATAGTTTATCTCTCTAAAATTTGATATGACATCTCTTTAAATTTTAATATACTTTCTCTTTCTAAATTTTTTTTGATAGTTTCTCTCTCTAAAATTTTAAGATTCCCTCTAAAACTTGAAATATGAGATAGTTTCTCTCTAAGAAAATTTTTAGATAGTTTCTCTCTCTAAAATTTTTAGGTACTTTCCCTCTAAAAAGTTTGATATTGTTATTCTCTTTAAAATTGTAAGATGCTTTCTCTTTATCTTTAAAACTTAAAATTTCACATAGTTTTTCTCTCTAAAATTGTGAGATAGTTTCTCTCTCTTTTGATATAGTTTTTCTAATTAAAATTTTAATATACTTTTTCTTTCTAACTAGAACTTCTTATTATTATTATTATTATTATTATTATTATTATTATATTATTATTATTATTATAATATTATTATTATTATTATTATTATTATTATTATTATTATTGTTGTTATTATTATTATTGTTATTATTATTATTATTATTATTATTATTATTATTATTAATATTATTATTATTATTATTATTATTATTATTATTATTATTATATTATTATTATTATTATTATTATTATTATTATTATTATTATTATTATTGTTATTATTATTATTGTTATTATTATTATTATTATTATTATTATTATTATTATTATTATTATTATTATTATTATTATTATTATTATTATTATTATTATTATTATTATTATTATTATTATTATTATTATTATTATTATTATTATTATTATTATTATTATTATTATTATTATTATTATTATTATTATTATTATTATTATTATTATTATTATTATTATTATTATTATTATTATTATTATTATTATTATTATTATTATTATTATTATTATTATTATTATTATTACGGTTTTCTAAGGTCTTTGGAAGAGGAAATTTAGGCTAAATGGAGCTCATAGATGTACTTTGTGGCTCTTCTCCCAGCTTCAATGCTAAGTTGTATTGAAATGTATAACATTGTGATGTCCTATGAAGCCCGGTTCAAAGCAATCACCACAGGCTCCCAAGATGGGGGAAGACTATTCAAGATAATAGGCCTTAGCATATGGTCAAGGTTTGGCTTTCAATCTTAGCAAGGTCTCTTGCAAGCAGTAATTTTATAGACATACTGAATAACTGAGTTTGTTTCTTTCGTCCTACAAAAATTGTATATGGGTATCAGAAATAGTCTTGTATTTCTTAGACAAGGCAGCCACCATGTTTTAGGCATTGTGTGGTCCATAAAAAAGTACTAGGCCAATGTTCCATAAAACCTAGCATCATTGTCCTAGTAACTTTCACCTTTTAGCCATTTTCTAACCTCCTCCTGCTTTTTCCGTTGGCATTAGGTTGTATGTCTAATGATCTGATTGAGCACATAATCCACACTATGTAAAAAGAGAATGTAACCAATTATTATTTTCCGAATTGAGAAGTTTGTTCCATTCAAATTTTTTTCGTTTTGACGATTCTGCGATTAAAAACTTAGATACCATTGTTATTTCAGTAGATTAAATTGGCTAGAATTCTATAACAAGATATACCAATGCAACTAAAACTAAGAAAATTAAACTCAAACTTTTAATTAGATCTAAACTTGGAAAGGACTGACTGCATTAGTAGAAACAATAATTTACGACTCCTTATTAGTTATAGTAGAGATGGATGTCGAGTCATTGCTGCCTAAGGCTAAATCACAATTTTTTTTTTGACAAGGTTACATAGGAATGGATCTTGAGACGTAATGCTATGAAAACTCAATTGCTATTGTCTTAACCCAAGCCCGATTTCTCTTAGGCTAAAGCATAATTGTTTATTGATGTGGGCCATCACTTGAATAGTTAGCATCCGCATTGCAGTCAAAGAACTGTGGGTGCAACAATTAAGGGATACCAGTCGATGGGCAATCATCATTGCCATACCAACTAGAAAGATAAGGATTGATTGAATTCAACCATCACTGGTTTTCTCAAGCCAGATAAAACTTTAAACAAGAAGGGAGATAAGATAATTGGTTTTTTAACATGCCCTGATATTGCTCGAGTCAATCACGCCCCAAAACACGCAAATCATGATCAAATCAGCCACGAAATAAATGCCAAAATTGCTGACTTTGCATAGAAAATTCACCAAGTTTTTTTCTTTTGGGCAATTCAATGGAGAAGACATGCCCTATCCATTTTTTTTCAAAGGTGTTAGTGGGGTGGTGTAAGTGGGAATGAAAACTAGGGGATGGGGTGAGACCACCACGACCCCAGCCCCTTTCTCGAAAATACACTAAGTTGGAGTTCAAATAGTGTACAAGTCAATTACTAAATAAAGTCCCAAGACTGTCAATTTCGGCAAAGAAAAAACAACAGATTGAGCTTCAATTATGGGCCATCCCTTTTCCTTGAGAAATTTGTGCCATTGGAGCACAAGTGTATGTGAACACTTTTTGTTTCCCATCAAGATATTAATTGAGAGATAGAGATGGGTAAGTGAAAGAAGATGGGGATGGACCAATCAGGTGATTTCAAATAGGAGAGGATAAGGAAAGGGTAGGGGTATAAATGGGTTGGGTTAGGTCTGGGTAAACCCCAACCAGGACAAGAACCGACATGGTCCTAGTTGGACTGGACCCAACCTAGTCTTGCATTGGGTCAAGGTCATTGCGACCTATATGGGTCTAATTTCACTTTTATTGTTGGTGACGAGATGTAGCAGCCTAAAGTACATAAAGCAATATGAAGAGCATATTTTAAGAGAAAGCTCTCCTCTATATGTGAGGTGAGCAGTGGAAAGCCTATTAAGTATCAGATTTAGGAATACCAATATGGATCAAACTCACGGCCATAGCGGAACTTCAAACTCACAACACAACACTGAATACTAATTCTAGCAACACTAATATCAAGCATAGGAATGGCTCCGATACCAATGAAGAAAGTAGAAGATAAGGTGGAAGACTTGCCATATTTGGATCAAAGCAGGCTTTCGTGGTGGTCTTTTATGACCTAGTTAGCCCTATCTTATACAGGATTCAGTTATTTTAACTTTTGGTTATCCCTTCAAATCTTTGATAAAATAGCCTTTAAAATCTAGGAGCATGAGAGTTTCCCTTATTTATATAAAAGACTCTCTTAAAATAAATAAATAAAAGGTGTGGACCTCATACTATGAAAGTAGGAGCATTTAAAAAACCTACTTTTATAGTATAAGGTTCACGGTTAACACCTTATGTGAACCTTATACGGTAAAAGTAGGTACATTTCAAAAACTCACCGGAAAACGTTGTCTAGTATTGAAAAGCAATCATCTTGACCTTGGCATGTATGGAATGAAGAAAAATATATTCCGCCTTAAAATTAGTACATCTTATAGCACATTATTTGGAACATCTATATTCGAGATTTTAGAAAAACTTTAATGAAATGGAAAAACAATTTATATGTGGCACATGTGGGTCCCCATGGCCACACGTGTCAATGTCCATACCCTAATCCTAACTTTGCTCCTCAATATGTAGTTCAATGGAGTTCATAGACCCTGATCCATCTTTTCTTCGAATTATAGCCATTGCCCTCGAGAAGAACATGCTTCTGGACTCAATGGGCTGGAAGCTTTCTCTGAATCCTTTTTTATTATGAAAATTTATATTTTTAATGGAGCTTGTTTTTTTGATGGATCAAGAAGTGGATCCAATTTGCTTGATGCTAAATTAGTAAGCAGTCCGTACAGACAAAAACCAGAACACAGTGTGCTAAAAGAAAACAAATCTTTGAGCTACAAGGTAGCCACATTCCAAACTGATAGCTAGGTGTGGCTTTAGTCAAGACCTTGGGAAGAAACTCCTTGATCAATAGTCAATCAGCAATACCAGCAATAATAGCTTGGGTCTTTTTGCTCAAAGACAAGAAAACTAGCTTGGGTCTTTTGGCTTCTAACAATTAGAAAATTTGGTTTGATTTGCTAACTATGATAAAATGTGTGAGTTTCTTTTGTTAAGATGATCCTTGTATCAAATGAGAGAGAGGTTTCCTTCTTAAATGAAAACTAGTAGTAGTGTAGGGGTGGTGGAGCTGAAGAGAGGATAAAGAAAAATAGTTATCAAAATCAGTGTGTACTACAGACTGATGTCTTGGTTAGTCTAGTCCAAATCAAAATAAAGTTTGATTTAAAATCAAATAGTTTTGACTGATTTTAACCTCGCTAAAAATAGTTGGCAATTTGTGTGTGTGTTATTGCTATTCCTACTATTTATTTATTTTTTACAGATGCATGTCAATCAACTTAATTAGTAGAACAAAACCCTCACTAGTTTAGTGGCCAGTTTGATTATGATAACTGTAGTTCTAAAAGGGCGAAAGGGGGTTAGATAAAGAAGATGAAGGGGTCGTCCTATATCTTAAAAAAAATAAAGGATCTAACATGTTCCATCTTAAAAAGCCCTAAAGGGCTTCTATAATACTAACGAGGTAATTTAAAGAAATGTTGAAAGTAATTCATGGCCAACTTAAAAAAGATATATACAAGTTGGAAACAATTTGCTTAAATAAATTTAATTTCAAACAAAGCTTCTTTGAGTCTCCACTACATGTGGATCAAGTCAAGCAAGTGGTCGTCAAAGAAGGATTGATATCTAAAGAGAAAGAATGTGGGTTCTCATGGGGGATCTTTCAAGTTCTTTTATTAATACAAATCATTCAATTGGACGCCAATATATAACCTAATTCATGCCTACATTCCATGTGATTCAACATGGAGATGTATATCCAACCAATATTCCAATTAACATACAAGCACCAAATTGCATACACAAAACATTAAAAAAAACATACAAAGACCAATTTGCATTATTAAACTGTTCACATGGAGATGTATATCCAACCAATGCTCCAACTAACATACAAGGACCAAATTGCATACATAAAACATTAAAAAACAACATACAAAGACCAATTTGCATTATTAAACTGTTTTTGATAGATTCAATTTCACATTAAGTCAAAGAGTGTTCATGGGCTGTCCTGGCCATGCTTTCCTGTGTGCTATGACCGGATTGCCGCATATCTTTATTTTTGAGGTAATTTTGTTGTTTTATGGGACCTTATTAGTATATATATATATATATATATATATATATATATATATATATATATTGGAAAATATGGGATTAGCCCACTACTGTATATGAACGTATGAGCCCAACGGCCTAGATTGAATCTAGGCCTATCTAATGATCACAGATGTCCGATAGTGCTTGAATTTTTTTTTTTTTTTACAGATCCAAATCACTTGAAATTTTAAGTGTGTGTTCATCTCATCAAAGCACACCTAATAAAAATATAAAATAAATTATCCACCAAAATAAAAATGATCAAAATACCCTTCGAAAATTTTCAGGGGTATTTTAGTCAATTTATTTCACGTAAAATATTTTTTTTGATATTTTTTGAAGATTCACCTACTTTTGATGAACATACACCTAAAATTTCAAGTGATTTAGATTGGTAGAAAAAAAAAAAAAATTCAAACACAACTGTACATCCGTGATCATCAGATTAGGCCCAGATTCAATCTGAGACGTTGGGCTCATATGTTTATATGAACTAGTGGGCTAATCCCATCTTTTTCATATATATATATATATATATATATATATATATATATATATTGACAGAAACGGGGCATATACTATGCTCCCCTAGGATCATATATTGTACATCCACTCCCTCACTCAGAACACCTACTTAAAAAAAGTTTTTTAGTAAAAAATTTTGAGAACCGCATAAGAATAACTTGATGATTATTTTCAAAAGAAAAAAAGAGTTGGATTTTGAGTTTTGTGATACTTAGATCTAGCCCTTTAAAGTTTGGACGTTATTTATTCAACCTTGAGCCATTAGTTTTTTCTAGTACATATAGGGAGTTTCTGTTTTTTCGAAAATGTTTTTTTTTATCGATACTAGTCTATAAGATATGAAGATTACATCCCCAAAATATGAGATTCAACAAGTATCTCTAGTATGTACTTTGTCCGAGGGAATAAATAGATATTATATTCTCTCAGGACTAGGAAATCATTTGGCTTAATTAATTGAAGCGGCACGTCCGGCATCGTCTTGGACAGTGGCACATGGATTGTGGCAAATTTATGCGGTAAAATATGAATATCCCTAGTTAAAGAAGAGAGTGCCTGGATAATGGTGGTTCCAAATTTGGATATTGCCCAGTATTTTTGGGGTGTGGTGGTTTAGGTCCGTATATGGAAGTATTGGTCACATATTTTAGTGTTTGCGGTCTTGGTCTAGTCTTTGGTTTGTGTTTTGTTTTAAGGCACACCATGTCCGAGGATACCTTTTCATTTTGGGCCATAGTTGGGAGCAGCGGTTTCAGCCCAGCAGCCTAGCCAGCTAGGGGTGGCGACGGGTCGGGTCCTGCTAGACCCGGATTATTCGGGACTAAGTTTTGGAACCGGACCAACCTTTCAAGTCCAAAATTTGGACCCATACCTAGACCCGAGGTTGGGTCTACCCATCGGGTCCTGAGTCTGGTTGGGTCCACTGCCACCCTATGACTATGAGCTTCTTCTTCTTTTTTTGGACATTTTTTTTTTATCGTCATATACCCATGTTATTAGCAACATTTACAATATTGTCTAACATTAATGGATACCGACATGACTATGAGCTTCTTCTTCTTCTTGTTTTGTATTTTTTTTTTAATCATCATATAACCATATTATTAGCAACATTTACAATATTGTCCAACATTAATGGATACCGACATGACTACGAGCTTCTTCTTCGTCTTTTTTTGGATTTTTTTCTTTATCATCATATACCCATATTATTAGCAACATTTACAATATTGTCCAACATTAATGGATACCGACATTCCTTACTGTTTTATATAATAATTGGATTCCTAGGAAACAAACATAGTGGTAATTTTTATGAACACCCACATGTATCCATATTAGGCCGGGACTGGTTGGACCTAGACACAGATCTGAATAGTATTCGGGTCTAGGTTTTGGACTTAGACCCGACCTTTCGGGTCTAAAATTTGGACCCATACTCGGACCCAAGGTCGGGTCTACCCCTCCGGTCTTAGGTCTGCTCGGGTCCATTGCCACTCTATAGCCAGCGCAAGCTGCCCCACCAAGAATAGCCCAGCCCCAGTCTACCAAATTTGGTTGGATGGATGGGACTAAAATCTAGGTAGGGTGTTCGGGCTAGTCTAGGGTTTGGCGTCGTCCAATCCGACCTTTCCATTTTTTGTTTTTTGTTTTATGAATTTAGAGAATTAAATAAAATTAATTTCTATTACCTGGTACTTGATCCCATTAACATCACCCAGCGGTCCCACCTAGCCCAAGAGTATAGTTGGGCCTAGGCTAGGGCACTTTTGGCCTAGTTTGCGCCGGCCCTCTAGATTTCTTTATTGAGTTCTAGTGAGCCCTACCTTGATTTAGGCTTGGCTTGTCGACAACCGTAATGTGGACGCAATTCAATCAATTCTCTCATGATATATTTTTTTTAGGTGTCGCTCTCTCACCTTATGAAGGCTCTTAATGGTTAGAGAAATTTAAATATAGATCGGTTAATTTTAAAGGAATTAAATTTCTGTTTGAAGGTTTAGAAGGGATTGTCAATAAAGTGACATGTTATCTTTTGTACAAGGAGGTCACACTCATTACATATCAAATTAAATGGTTGGGTTGAGCCACAATGTTCGAGAATTGTTTTTTTTTTAGTTTTGTGTCTTATCAAAGACACTTTTACAACCATCTATTTTTAAAATTTAAAGGACAAGAGTGATTATAACTTCTTTGTATAAAATGTAAAAAAAAAACTTTATATAAAGCCAAGGCTCTAAACAACCAAATTAAAGCCCACATCAAAAATTTCACTAAAAGAGGTTGTTTTGATGCTCAAATATCATCAAATTGATCATCTCGACATTAAGACGCATGGACATGAGAAAAAAATAGATTTTAAGTTTTGGACATAGTGCATCTTGTAACACATTTTTTGACTGTCAATTTTCAAGATTTTCAAGTTTTCATAGATCTACTTGATCTATACTATTTTTTAAGCTTTAAATTTTATAATTAAATACAAAAATATATTTTAAGGCTACCACAAAGATTTCCAGTATTGAAATCATCTTTCTTGACATTATTTGAACGTGCACTTTAATTTAATTATTTAGAGCCTCATCTCTATACAAACCGCACCGAAAGGTAAGTGGTTTTTTTGTAAACAATCCTATTTTAAAATAAGGACATACTGTTTTGAACATGGGAAAGGTTTCTATATTTCCATTATTGTATGGAAGATTTATACTTCTCCCCCATCCAGCAGTTCGCTTTTGATCAAGTGAGCCTCTGACTGTTTGATCTAGATCCAACGCTTCAGAGAATTTTATTTTTAATTTTTTCATACAAATTATGTGAATATGAAATTTAGTACATACCATAATTTCAATCGGGCACACCTAAAATGTATTAAAAAATAAAATGACCAAAATACCCTGAAAGCATAGGTCATTTTATTTTATTTAGGATTTTTTTAATATTTTGTATAGGTGCGAGTTTAAGAAAGAAGTTGACACCCAAAATTTGGTGTCAAAATATTTTATATAAAAATTAAAAATATAATAGTGTAGAGGCGTGATATTGTGATTGTGGCCATCTTAGCCATCCATTCAGAATGGACGGCTGGATAGAGAGAAAAATATAAATTTTATAAAAATATTTATACTTCCCATTTTTTATTTCTATATTGGCCCCAATTTGAAAGTTAAAATATCAAACTACTTGGACTATACAATGTTGCTACTTTTGAACAACCTTTTGGGTTATAAAGGCATTTAATTTGTCAGAATCTCGTTGGCCCTTTGTTGTAACCTTGCAAGCAGTTATATTGCGACCTTCGAAATGGGGTTGACAATGTTTTCTTCCTCATGAAGGAACAAATGAATGATTGATCCGAAGAATACTAAGTCGAGAACTCCAAATTAAGCAAACACTATTGCAATTAACGCTGTAAACTAACATAACAAAAAACTAATATTATAAATATAAAGAACAAAAATAACCACCATTGGGTGTTCAAAAGAAATAATATATATATGTGGGGTTCTTTTATCTCCAATACCCTAAACACCCAAATCCAATTTTCAAACCCAATCAAATAATAATATGAATATCAAAAAATTCTAATCAAAATTTTCGCCAATTTTGGGATTATTTTATCGCCAAAAACCTATTTCCAAATCTTAGTTTCCCAATTTTTTTTTTTTTTGAAACATACCTGATTCGATTGAGAAGATTGTGCTTTGAATTGAGAAGATTATGCTTCGAATTGACCAGAGATGAGCGAAAATAGTGCTAGATTGGCAAAATGGCAAAGAGAGAGCAAGAGAGAAGAAGAATGGGGCACCCCATTCCGATAAAGCAAAGCAAAATGGGGTTTTTTTGGTTTGAAAGAGCCAAAACCCTGATCAATATATCGAACACTTGACAACTTCTTTTCGTTTAAATGCAAAAGATCTACATGTCCGTGGTCGGGCCTGGATCTACCATGCTCGGTCTGCCTCAAGGACTCGGGTTCGATTGACCCCTCTCGAACAATCGCCTAGCCTCACCAGCCTGTGTGCGGCTCGTGTGTCAAGGATTTTAGAGCGATGAAGAGATGGATTCGAGCACCTACCTCACCGCGGTTTGAGTTTGTGGGATAAGCCCGGGTTATTGCCCTTATACATCATTGAACACAAGCGCTCCGGCTATCCAGTAGCGCGGTTTGAATTCGATCTCCTCTCTAAACTCAACAGCTCAATTGGACTCTCACTTGAAAACTGCTAATGAAATCCAAATATAATGTACTCCTTTTTAATGTGCTTTATGGGTTAATGGTTCTAATATTGGCGGTAGAGTGGTTAAAAAAATAAGAAAGAGAGGGTAGAAAGAAGAGAATAGGAATTACTTAATGTGAACTTGGTATAGAAGTGATAAGAAGAAGAAAATGAAGAAAAAGTAAAAAGAAATTAGGAAATGACTCATAGAAAATTGGACACTCTCCCGGCGTAACCTCCCTCAAGAGGTATTATCGGAGACAAGGAAAAGCACTAGCCTCGAAACCTTGGTACCCAGAGGATTTAGAAAATGGAGTTACATGACTGAAACTATAATTATATCACTAAACCAAAGAGCTCCTTAAAAGTGATCGAGGGAGAGAAGAAAGAGAAAGAGAAAGAGAGAGATGAAAGTCTCTCAAAACCCAAACACTGTCTGACTCGGTGGTTAAAGTAGTGAAAGGGTCAAAACTATAAGAAAGCTAACTCAAGATGACCCCAACCCGAGTGTAAGATAATCAGTGTCTCTTATGATATAACTTCACTATAGAGGCTGATAGTTGGAGGAGCAATCCAAGAGTTAAAGCCCTAGGTCATTATCTCAAGACGACCCCGTGATGGTTTTCCATATATTAAAATTCAAATTTTATAAAATTTGAATAAAGGCATTGTTAGGTTTTCCATATATTAAAATTTTCTATTATCTGTATTCTATTTTTTTTATGCATGTTTGACTGCCCACATATATTTGACAGAGAAACAATGGTCTTTCGTCTCTAGGTTATCTGATCTTAGTCTTCAACAATGGGGATTTAAATGGTCTTTAAAATGGGTCATGCTAAAGCGTGAAATCATCCAAGACACTATAATGTTGGTCTTGAAAAAGCATAACATCTGGGTCACTTTATTTTCCGTCCACATTAAAGCTCAAAGCTCAAGCTTCAACAAAGATAGAAGAAGAGCAGATGAGCATAAGAGTGAAACCCTAATATTTATATATATATATATATATATATATATATAGAGAGTGAGAGAGAGAGAGAGAGAGGTTGGGTTGCTTTCTCTTGAGATTAACCATGTTTTCATTGGTGATCCACTATGAGAGAGAGCGATTGAGATTGAGAGGGTGATCCACTATGAGAGAAAGATTGAGATTGAGAGAGATAAAGGGAGGGGGGTGGCGATCCACCATGAGAAAGACAGAGATTGAGATTGAGAGGGTGATCCACCATGTGTGAGAGAAAGATTGAGATTGAGATTGAGAGAGAGAGAGAGAGAGGGAGAAAGGGAAGTCGGGTGCATGTCTTTATTGAGAGGAGAGAAAAAGGAGGAGGGGGAGGAGACAAAAGAGGAAGCAAGACTCAATAATTTTAGGCATAGAAATCAAATCTCACAAAATTCAACTACAAGTTGAATATTTGGAGATTCAAATATTTGGGAGTTATCTTAATATTAGAAGTTATGATTTGACCTTATGAAACAAGGCATGTAAACTCATATGATTAGAATTACATAAGATTCTATATTATCCTAAAATATTAGAATATTAGGGGAACTTTAGGTAGTAAGAAAGTGGCATTTGGGGTTTCATATCTCAAGTAGGTTCTAAGAAAGTAAAAACTATTTGAAAGATCAATTTTGAATATAAATAATTTTTTACATATTCAAAAAGAGCAGAAACCATAATTTGAAGCGCTCCACAATATTTTAGGCTGTGTATTTCAAAACGCTTTCTGCACCAACAATAGAGTTAAAAAAAGTGTGGAGCGGTTTGATGTTCTCAAACTGCCCACAAAACATTGAAGTAGCTGAAGGTTTAAGGGTCAAACTTTCAAACGGCCAAAAACTAAATTCATGACGTTAGGGGTGGCAATGGACCGGGTGGCTGGAGAGCGAGCCTAGGCCAAGCAAGATCAGCACAACCCTTATTTATTTATCTTTTTTGCTTCGTTTTTCTTTAATTTTACCAAGGTACCTAGCCCGGCCCAGCCCTGGCCCAAGAACAAATGCAACTACATTTGAATTGGAGGCCACATACATGCTTTGACATCCATATTGCTAGGAGAAAAGTACTTACCAACCTAAATAGTTGACATACAAGTGCCAGTATGGCATCAATAAACTGGAGGCGGCACTATTACACTTGATTGATGGGAAGAATGTCATCAAGCAGAACTTTCACAACATACGCCCCCAGGATGGCAAACAAGCTTGCTGGTGCACTACTCTAGAACTCCTTACTTGCCAACAAAGGAGGTTATGATCTAGCAACGACAAATCCAATCTGGCTCCACCTCTGTATTCTAACCTAGTTGAGAAGGGTTATTATATATCATATCATTTTGATTTTGGCATGTTGACAGAGGGATGAACGGATCAACAAAACCGAAGAGGGCTACTCAACAATCACTTTTGGACTCAGGGTTGGACACTAGCCAAGGTACTGTGCCCCAGCCTCAGATGTTGTGTTGGGCTCGAGCATGCTATGGCTATACTGTCGATGGCTAGCTCTATATGGGAATAAGAGAGGGAGCCAGAAAGGAAATAAAGCACACTATCTTACAACCAGGCCTTCCTTGCCCTTCGAGCTTCGCTCTCGGGCTTGGAATGTCTTGCTGCTTGAGTCCTAAATGCCCCTTAAGGGCAAATAAAACTTTCTGGCTTCCTATTTTAGGAGGTGAGGTAAGAGATCTGGCAGCACAACCCTTGTTCATTATTAAGGGAGCTAGTAGCTAGCATGCATGCGTGCATACATGCATACACATGCCTATATATGTGCATGCCTAACATAAACACAAATCAATTTAATGACTCGGTTTGGTACCTAGACGTCGCTCAATTGGCACTTTAATGGCCCTTTACAGAGATTGAAGATCATTTATGCATCTCATTACATAAACAAGACAAAACACTTCCATATACCCATCTGCCTTGGCCTGGCCCGGCCCTTTGCCAGCCCTACATGGCGGTTCAAAATTGAGAACTATGAACTACTCTCAAAAGAAAAAAGATAAAACAGTTCAGGGCGGTTTGAAGTCGTATGTTTTTAACCGCTTCAAAGATGTTGCTTATTCACCCATTTCTCCATCTTTTATCTCTTTTGTCCATTTTCCTCTCCAAAAACACTCTCAACTGCAATATTTACCGAACCCCATCCTCCTCGACGCATCTCTCCCTCTCTGTGTCGTTTACATCATCTCTCTCTCCATCTTTGCTCTCACAGGTAACACTCATCCCTGCATCACCTGAAGCTCTCTGTGCTGTGACTTCCTGATTGAAGTTGTAGCAATCTTTGACCTTTCCATCCACTATGAAATATGCAATCATGAGATTAGAGTTTTACTAGGTTAACAATACTCGATTTTGCCTATTTCATTGTTTATTTCCTGTAATTTCTCATACTTAGTGTCTACTCATTTTTTGTGTTCTAGGGATAGGCTTGAAGTAATGAGAAAATGATTAGTGATTACGTAAATAAATTACTACCTATAAATTCCATGTCATCTGCCGTTTTGCAAGCATTCTGGATCAAGTTGATTTATTATGTATTTGATTTGCATATTTACTATTTGGCCATATTGTATTGGTGAAGACAATTTGAGAATTTGGCTAGGGCCGGAACGCCCCAAGTATCTAATAAATTCTAGGGGAATTATCTATATACCCTCTTTTTAAGTTTCGTTTCACAATAGGCCCAAGGTTTTAAAAGATATCTTGGAATATAAAAATTATAGATTTTATTTCTTCTAACCCCCTGAGTTATTTTAAACCAGTTTTTTTGGTCTAACAAAGCTAAAAAGATATGTCTTTTCCAAAAGACATCATTCCAAACTTCTAGAGAGAGAGAGAAGGGCTTCACGAAGGTAAAAGGTTACCGGAAAGAAAGAGAGAGAGGTGTTTGGAAAAACACGGGAGGAGAGAGCGAGTGAGAGACACAGGAAGAAAGAGAAAGAGAGAAGTTCGGCATATATAACTGAGGAGAGAGAAATGATTGGGTTTAAAAAGAGCATGTCTTTCTCATATTTGTTTAGGTTAAAAAATAAGTTTAAATGACCACCGGGTTAGAACATATCTTTTGAAACCTTGGATTTATCAAATATAAAACCTAAAAATAGATGATATGGAGATATTTTCCCTAAATTCTAGTTCAAAGATATCTTATCAAATTCCATAATAATTAGACATTTATCAAATTTTGTTATGGAGATGGCATAGTCTCCCAACCATAATAATTAGATATCTATTAAAATTAAAAGTATAATTTTTTGGAATAGTCCTATAATTCTGTTTTTACTTTTAATTTCGATAGACATCGAAGTATTATTGTTTTTCATTGAACTTTTAAGTAACAAATTTAGTTATATCTAATAGCATTTTACAAGAATTATATTAATTACTATAATAAGACATAATATTTAATAGGGTGTGGTTTGTATAGGGCTAAGGCTCTAAACAATCAAAGTAAACCACACCTTGAAATAGTGTCGAAAAATGTGGTTTTAAGACCATAAATATTTGAGATAGTCTTAAAATATATTTTATTTCCAATTATAAAGTTTAAAGCTTAAAAACTAGTGTAGATTGAGCACATCTATGAAATCTTGAAATTTTTTAAAATTGACGGTCTAGAAATGCATTACAATATATACTATTTCTAAAACTTGAAATCTATTTTTTCCTCATGTCCATGCATCTTGAGGTTGAGATGATCAATTTGAGGACATCTGAGCATCAAAACAACATCTTCTAATGAAATTTTTGAAGTGCGCGCTAATTTGATTGTTTAGAGCCTCACACTTATATAAACTTTTTTCAATTGAATAAGAGTTATTTAATGAGGTTGGACTACAAGTGAAATAGCTAGACTGTTCTACGGTAAACATATCAATATATGTTCAGAATATAGAACTTGATTATAAAATTAAGTTCACTACTTGCAAGTATTTCTTAATCTAATATTTCCTTATTTTTATTTTAGGAACCAAACACCAGGACCGTGAAAGATACATTGAAGAATTTAGAGAACAAAGAATATACTTTTGGAATAAAGGCTTCAATTAATAAATTTTATTCATCTTTGAATTTGGTTTTGCAATCTTCCCAAGAACTAGTGCATATTCTTCAGGGAAGGGTGAGCTTTGATAATTAGCGTATGTATTTGGAAAAAGTTTGTACAAGTGCGAGGGTCTAATTAACCAAATTAGGACGAATGTCAAAAATTTCACTAGAAGAGGTTGTTTTGATGCCCAAATATCCTCAAATTGATCATCTCAACATCAAGATGCATGGACATAAGAAAAAACTGGATTTTAAGCTCTAGAAATATTGTTCTTGTAACACATTTTTGGATTGTTAATTTTCAAGATTTTTAAGTTTTCATAGATTTGCTCGATCTACACTATTTTTGAAGCATTAAATTTTATAATTAAAGATGAAAATTTATTTTAAGGCTATCACAAAGATTTCCAGTATTAAAACCACATTTTCTCGACACTATTTGAAGGTGTGCTTTACTTTGCTTGTTCAGAGCCTCGGCTCTATGCAAAGCGCACCATATTTAATATCATGTATACACATATGCCACTAGAATATGCACACATGTCACTTCTTAGTTCGGGACCCGTTTCCACCCTAGGTCAAGTCTGAGTCAAGCAGACCAAGGCCTGAAGTAGACTCAGACCTGACCCACCAGATCTATCAGTTCGTGGTCGTATACCTTACCCATTAGCACCTGTATTTTTGACCAGGGACTATCATTTTCCCAATGTTGTCAGATTCGCTTACGAGAGTTCTTCGATTTGGTGAAAAAAATGAAGCAATTCGGTGTTTTGGCCGACTAGGGGAAAGACTCAAGACTTTTTTAAAAAATTCATATAAATAATTTTGATATTATATATAAAATAGGGAAAATTGCTAAAAACCCCCAAAAATATACTTTTTAGACACTTTACCCCTACCCTAAACTTTATGCATTTATTTTTATCAAAACTCACCTTTTATAACTAATACCCCCAACTCAAAACGTCACATCTGTTTTGACAAAAATACCCTCCCTTTACATGAGAAATCATTTTTGAATCCCAATAAAAAGAAACGCTGGACCGCATTTGTAAAAACGTCGGACTGCTCAGCTAATGTACTCCCAAAATTCCGGACTGCCATATCAAAACACCAACTGCCCCTTCAAAATGCCGGACCGCAACTCCAAGATATCGGACAGTAACTTCCAAATGCCTTGACCGCCCATTCCAACAAAGAAAATTAACACCGGATTGCCCATTCCAACAAAAAAAATCACTGGACCACCCATTCCAGCAAAAAAAATCACCGGACCACTGATTCAAAATGCCGGACTGCCTTCTCTAACGAAAGTAATTTGTTCTACGAGGGAAGGGTATTTTCATTCAAGATAAGTGAATTTTTGGTGCATGGGTATTAGCTAGAAAACATCATTTTGAGGTTTATATAGATATTTCTTTTCTGACCTAAGCTGCCCCAAGCTTCGGCATTTGATAAGTTCTAATTTGAATATGTTTTTGGTGTTGCGGACGATGAGGTCCCCCTTCTCACAGGGAGGAAAAAAAGGAGAAGAATTTTTTACTTTCTAGCTTCTTCTTTACCTCCTCCCCTCTCTGCCTCATTTAGAAGAAGAACGATGGTTTTGTATTTTGATGATTTAAAAATCGGAGGTTCAGATCAAGAAATGTCAATGTAGATCATGAATCGTTGATCATGCTCTGGGAGTTCTTGTCCATAACCTGGAATTGGCTTGGTACAGAGTGACTTGCGTGAGAGAAATAGGTGAATCACACGAGGAACTTTATTTTTTTGTTATTTTTATTTTTTAGTCTTTCAAAATTTAGAAGTATTATTTTGTTTTTTTCGTTTGTCACCCAAAGAATTGGCAAATCGGTTGAGCCTGACCAATTCGGGTGTCTTATTATCAACATCATCTCGCAATTTTGCTTTTTTTAGACCATACCATCGACGACTCTATACGTCTTCGTATCTTTTCTCACCACTTCTAACCACGCCCTCGATGCCAACCGCACCCTCAATACCAGTAACTTATATAAGTTTCAAATCATTGGTTTTTGACCAAAATGCTTTTTAGTTGGCTAACTATTAAAAACCTCCTATGAATTAATACAAAACGAAAACAATTCAATCCTCTAGAGGAAGTATACTGGAAACTTAATCCCGCATGTAAATATTTGCATATGGGTTAAAATTTGTAGATTTTCTATGTTTTGTCCCAAATGTCAATCTTAAAAAATAAAATAAAAAAATTTAAAATTTACATAAGACAAATGGTTCAGGAAGCGTCTGCTCATAGCTGGGTTCTTAAGTAAATTTTTTTTGATTAAATTATTATTCATATTGTGAATTTAAACAACTAACACTTGTCTATCCAGATCAAAATTGGTCGATACAGATTGAGATTGGTGGGTGGATGATCTAGGTCTATGTTACACCTTCATAATTGCTTGATTTATGTCATTTCTAAAATTTTTATCATTATTCCTTTTTTTTGTTTCTTTGTTATTGGACCCAAAGACTCGCCCGAGTTTGCCATGGTTTTAGAACACTGGGTGAATTGAAGATGTTTTGCAAAATTTTATAGAAAAGGAATCCTCCTGGGCAGGTGTCTTGCGATGACGGGTGTACTCTACTCTACCGTGGGAGTCGACTATGATCTCCAACACAAAATATTTCGTCATTTCTTTTCTATGATATTGTTTATTGTTATTGTCTGGTGGTAATTTTCTTTGTCAACACCAAATAGGAATTTTATGTTCTTAAGAATGCAGGTTGAGACATTTAAAGAAGGGGAGTGATATTATGTCACCGTATCATTATAATATAATGAAACCACGCACAAAGGAAACGAGATCTTGATCAAGTACACAAAAATTCAATCATATTTCATTGAATTGAGATGGGACATTACAAGCCAAAATACACCTGACTTTATATCAAGGGAGAAAAATGGATAAATACATGCGAGAAAATTGTGAATACACTCATTTCCAGAATGAAAGGGAGAAGAAAGGAAACAATAAAGTGAATGAGAGGATCATGAAACATTCATCTAGCTTGGAAATTAAGGGTGCGAATGGATAAGGCAAAGACAAGGGCGAAGAGGATGGCATAGCCAACAACAACACAGGCAACCCAAGGCAGCATGTCATAATCAAATCCATATGAAGCATTGAGGAAGTCGCGTAGCGGTACGGGGTTGCCCTCGGCCGTGAGCAACTGCTTTGTCACATTTCCAAACTGAGACACCATCAAACCGTAAAGTGTCCAGGCGACGGGACACCCCCAGTAGTACCACCTCCACCAGCCGGGGATGCTCTGCAAACATGGGAATGGCCATGAAGTTCTCACAAATGATCTATACATTGTTATGGAAGTTGTTATCTCTATTTTGCTAATGTCATAGCATTTGACCTTTGTTTTTTATAAGTTAATTGGAAAGAACTTAGAATTTAGACTTCATTCGACATAAGTTTAATGAAAGTAATAAAGAGCCATACAAGGAAGGCTTATGTGGTCCTCTATTGGAGCTAACCTATACAACATGATATTTTGAAGGAAAAAACATAGTTATGTTGGCTGGATTGGAATCCTAGTTTCAAGAAAATATGAAGCAATTATATTTTAAATTAAATAACCAGGAAAACGAAAGATGTGTAATTCACTTACAGTGCGTGGGAGCAAGAAGCCAGTGAAGAGCATCCATACACCATAGAATGCAGAAGAAAGAATGGAGGCAAAAGTAGCATTGGGAGTTAAGGCCACAGTCATCATCCCGTAATATGTGTAGTAGAGGAAGGTAAAGAACATGAAGAAGAAAAACCACAAGAACTTTGCCAAAGTGAACTCGAATCCGATCATACAGTACACCACCACCCCATATACAGCTGTTTGTACAAACACATAAGGCAGTTCCACCAAAACCTACAAACACAATTTCACTTTCATTGCCATTGCCATCAAAAGATATACCTGTATTTTCTTTTTATCAAAGTTGTGAGTTGTTGAATTTGTTTCATACCTGAGCCAAGGCATATGGAAGGGCTGAGAACATCCCAGCTGCTCTCTCCCTATAGAATACACTTCTCTCTATGTCGACCACTGGCTGAACTGAAGATGCATTATTCACCCCGAGGAAGAGAACCGCAGAGAACATGGAACCCATCGCATTGAGGAAGTCTTGTTGCTGCTCTCTATGTTTTGACCATTCGTGCAGCACAGTGAGGTTAGAACAACAGTGAGTTGGAATGCATGAAGTACTAGCATGGAAGGCAATATAAATATCTATCTTGAACATTCTTGGTTAGGTAGTTTAAGAAGACATTCTCAAGTGCTAGTTTTTATAGTTAAATTTTAAGAAAAAGCTTTGGAAAATTTGAGAAAAATGGAAGCATAAAGAAAACTGTTAAAAAAAATTTTGAAACTTGTGAGACAATTCAATCATAATTTTTTCTGTTGGACCAGAAATGGAGAAAGAAGAGAATGCTTACATCTTGCTTCCCATGTCCCAGAGTATGCTGCCAAACAGGAGGGCGGCTACCAGGGTGAAGAAGAAGCGTACTGCATTGAATTGAGGGTTTCTCCAGTAGGACCAGTGTTGCTTCCAGAGGCAGGCCACAGCTTGCACCATGAATGGCTGTGAGAATTGGGTCTCGAAGTGTAGGTCTTGAGACCCTGGTGTTGGCTTGCTCAACTCCTCAATCAATGCCATATTCCCCGTACAATTATGGGGGAAGTAGTAATCTTAAGACGAAACACTAAAATTTCCCAAGGAGATCAAAAGGGAGGATCACGAGTGACTTCATCATAGAGACAGAGAAGAACTAAGGCAACTACTCACTCATATAGAGGAGAATTGGCATAAATGTTAGCCAAATCCGCCTGAAGTCGATTCTCAGAGGCTATGGAGGTGACCTCTAGCATCCAAGTTGCAGGATTATATCCTGAGGTTATCTCGGGGACACCTTCGATTGATTGGAAGTAGTCGGTGAGTTGTTGTGAGTTCGTCCCCAATGGGCCAGCGTAGATAACTTGTCCTCCTCGTTTCATCAAGAAGAGCTGAGAACATGAAAATTTGTTTGTAGGATTACATAGGAACGAATGGATAGAACATATTAAAGGCAGAATTCCTAAAACTAAGTATTTGTTTGTGTGCGTGTGCGCGCGCACGCGTGAGAGAGTACATACCTCATCAAAGGACTCAAATATGTCAATGCTAGGTTGGTGTATGGTGCAGACCACGGTGCGGCCTGTGTCCACTGTATTTCTTACAGTCCTCATGACAATGGCGGCTGCTCTAGCATCGAGCCCCGAGGTAGGCTCGTCCATGAAGATGATGGAGGGGTTGGCAATGAGCTCGACCCCAATTGTCAGTCTCTTCCTTTGCTCTGTGGAGAGGCCATTGACCCCTGGCACGCCCACTAGAGCCTCCCTCAGGTTGTTCAGCTCCACCAGCTCCATTACCTCCTCGACAAAGGCCTGGGTATCACAATGATAAATTTCTAGTTACTTAGACAAAGCTCCATTTTTTATAAGAAAGTACAACTCCGTAAAAGAAACTAGAATTTGACCCTTTATTGTAGAAATATTTGGAGATTTTGTACCAGGATTAATTTCACTGCCCAAAATTAAGTCGAGGGAAAGGCCAATAGCTAATTTAGCAGAGATCCCAGTTAGATATTTTCTGTCCAATATAGTTTGGAAGATATGGAGTTGATTGAGGAAAAATTTCGAGCACTATAGTCTTTCTTGTGTTGGACCATTGAACAATCCTAGATGCTTTAAATGGAGAGACAAACTCTTAATACTTATTCCTAAGGGTGCAATAATCGAATTTGTTCTACATTGGTGTGCTTTGCTTGGCGGTTAGGATATTAGGGGCTGCAACACATTGTCCAAGGTTCAAATCCCATTGCCGAACTTCCAAAAACAAGACAATCAAAGTTGGAATTTGAGGAGTGTAACCTTTCGAGTGTGCGATTGGACATCAGCTGGGAGTCGTAACCAGGCAGAGAAGAGGAGCGACTCATGGACAGTGAGATTAGGGGAGTGAATATCATTCTGCTCACAGTAACCAGAAATACTGGCAAAGGTCTCTTGCTTCTTTGAGTAGCCAGAGATGGAAATGGATCCTTCAATGTAGCCACCAGTCTTACGCCCGGCAAGGACATCCGTGAGTGTTGTTTTCCCTGCTCCGCTCACACCCATCAGGCATGTCAGCACGCCTGGCCGGAAGCTTCCGCTCACCCCTTGCAACAATTGCAATCGGTCTTGTTCTTCCCCATGAGCCTTCATTTCCTGCACACCTAGGCCTTTCAGTTCACTATCTTTTTTTTGGGGGCTATCGACATAATTATCATCAGGATCATTTTAGTATCCACTATTAACTGCTACTACTTCTACCACTACTACTAGTAAATTGGGTCAAGAAGATCTTGACATACGGCTGGCATGTCGACAAAGTACTTGATCTCCTTGAAGGCCAACGCAAGCGGTTTGAATGGTAGCACCATTCCTTTCTTCTGTTTCATTCCATTTGTTGTAGTAGAGTCTCCTACAAGGAGAGAAACACATGACAAAGAGTGAGACCTTTTAAATTTTTCTGGGTAAGTAATAGGATCCAAACTACACTTTCAATGTTGAGAAAACGAGCCTATCTCCCTCTATGACTTCTCTACTTACCAAATACTTTTCCATTCAGATATCCATTGACCTTAATTTGGTCTTCATGCTTCCCCTCTGATGTATCCTCTGTGATAGATGCCTGAGGCTTCCCAAGAGCTGCATAATGAAACAATTTACGTTTTTTTCCCATTAACTTCTTTTCATTTCGATCAATTAACAGTAGAAACAACAAAAGGTGAAATTGAAATGTTGTACTCACGGTCAAGATACTTTAAAGCTAAGGTGTAAAGGATGTTGAAGAGGACGTTGTAACCCATGAGAGCCCCAATCCCAATCCAATACCAATTTGCTTCAGTGAAAATCCCTCGAATCTTCAAGAGTAGCTGGCCTATGTGGACACCATTCTATTGCACATGTACAAGATAGTTAGCTACTTCCTCCATGCACTCTTTTATCCTAATCTACATGAACCAAAAAAGTTTTAAAGGGATTTTTTGCGTATTTCATGTTAACCTGTATCCATCTATTTGATAGGAACTCATTTACAGCCACAGCATTCTGAGCATACATGAGAGGAGAAGACCAGTATCCCCATTTCCACCAGCTGTAGATGTCCTCTGCCAAAATTTGGATAATAATTTATTTATAATGGTGTGCATACTTTTGTAATATAAACTAAAGCAAAATAGCGCAGAGACAGTTACAATATGAACATTGTACATAATCAAATGTTACTACATCCATGATACATTACCTCTTGAGACAATGAAGCCTCCCAAGACAAATATCACCAATAGCGCAAATGCTCCAAATGTGTTAGAAATGATTTGGTTTCGACCTAGTGCCCCGATAAAGCGGAAGAGAGACAAAGACATCTGATGCACGTTGAATAGCAAAAAGAATTGCCTAAAGAATCTGAAAACAGGAAAACCATAGGCAATTCATTGTCAATTCTAACATTACAATTAACAAAAGAAAGACAAAAAGAGCAAACCAAATTCACAAGATTAATTTAAATTAAAAAAAATAAAATTCATGAGCTTTGGTAGGGCAGAGGAGGATGAATTAACCTGCTCGGGTTCGGTGCTAATCCAACTGAGTAATAGGTTATAGCTACCCATACGAAGGACTCCAGTAAAGAGATTGGTATCCTCATGAGAAATGTGGGGAGAGTATAGGCCCAAGCAGGGAAGAACTTTGCATCTCTTTGCTTGTAAAATACAGACAGCTTCACTATCGTCATTTGCAATTCTGCTAGACCATTAAACATCGCGTTCACGAGCCCACAGAACAAAACTCCCATGTACTTGGACCCATCCCATAAGGTCTTGTTTCCCATCTCTGTGCGGAGGAAGACTGTCGTAGTCATGGTAGCGACAATGGCTATCTGTGAAGAGCAATACAAGGTCCATCAAATGAATGATTTTCATAGATAAACCGTATGATTCACCAACTCTTTCATTCAATATCAAGGGAAAGAGAGAGAAACCATTAGTATCCTCTCTCTGTTTCTCTATCTGTCCTCCTATATATCTGTCTAAAATGAAACCAGAGGAAGAACATAAGAGTGAATGGTTGGACCTGAATAGCTTTGAAGATGAAGATGAAGGCACTTCTCTTCATAAGGAGCACTTCTCTATCAAAGCAAGCCTTGAAGAGCTCCATCTTGGTTAGGCCATACTTGTTTCTAACTAGGGCGGCAGGGTGGCACTTGGACTTGTCATAGGGCACCGAGAGACCAGATTGCATCTCCCTGCCGACATGGAAGGACTGGAATGCATCTGCAAATTCTTGTACTGGGATATATCTGTAGCGTTGATTCTTGTCGAACCAGTATTGTTCTTGATCCTTCCTTGATGTCACCTGTATTGGCAGTCAAGTGAGAGAGAGAGAGAGAGAGAGAGAGAGAGAGAGAGAGAGAGAGGACCTCTTGCAAGAAATGAGAGTGGCAGAAGATATTAGGAATTACACTGATTCAAAATTTTCTAGGTGTCCTACAGTCCAGTTTTTTGTTATTAAGGTATTGTTCAGTGTTCAAAAATTCAGCTGAGGACACGGTTAAAGCTCAGGGCAATTGAGAAACTAAAAAATATGATAATTTTATTCGATAGTGAATCCATGTATAAATCCTGTTTGTGTGATTTGGATGTATGACAATGATCTGTGAGTTTTTCTTGCTCGATTTTCATATTTTCTAGGAATTTGGCTGAAGTCCAGGGGGTCAAGGTGGCTAGGCACAACAACATAATGTCTTTAGTTCTGTTCATGCCACAAGTAGGGGATCCCTTCCCCACTGAACTACCCAAAAAGAAAGGTTTTATATATATATATATATATATATATATATATATATATATATATATATATATATATATATATATTTGAATTATTCTGAATATCTTAAATTTTAAATGAATATTTCTATGTCCTGTTTTATATATATATTTTAGATTATTTTGAATTTTATATTGTTTTTAGTTTAGTTTGAGTTTTTCCCTTTTTTTATTTTCTTTTTTTTGGGTTTTTTAAGGGCTCTTTTATCTGTGTGCACTAATTACACGTGTTCACTTGGACTCATTTGAGTAATTCGGCTTCGGCTGTAGCAATAGCCAATTCCGGGGCCCATGCCGAGTTCCAAAATATTGGAACTCTTTAGGTTCACAAAGTGTTGAATCATGGATACTCATCTCTTTAGTAAAAGTAGATTAACCACTGGATAAAGTTTTATGTTTAAAAGTAAAATTAGTTGAGTTGAAAGCTATGAGAATCATTCACGGTTCATTTGCCATGTTTACTGTAAGGCTAATTTGGTGGTCGATGTTCTTGTCAAAAAGGCTACAGTTTTTGCGGAGGCCACCACTTGGCACTCTAGGCCTCCAAATGTTTTTAACCTTCCTTTATTTCATGACACAATTATCTTATTGTAGGGTTATAAGATAGTACGATATAATTTTTTCTATCTTTTATTAATGAAAAATGGATAGCGGGCTTTCTTCCTGATTTACCCAAACAAAATAAAAGTCATGACTGGTAGAAAGACTATAGTGTCTGTAATTAGTTTCGTTGGCTTCTCAGACACATCATTGGTTTCTCAGTCCCTGTGGTGCAAGATTCTAGATTGAAAGTCATTCTATATGTAGACTGTAAACTCTTAGACGGATACAGAAGGTTGCCTTAACAATAGGACGGGTTAAGTGAGAATGAGAGGCAATTGAAACTCTTGCAGTAAGAGAGAGAGGTTTTACCTCCTGCAAGAAATCGGCCACTCCTTTCCTTTCGGGACATCGGAATCCCATCATGTGGAAGAAGTCGAGAATTGATTCTCTCGGTCCATGGTACACAACCTGTCCCTCACAGAGAAGGATGATGTCGTCAAAGAGATCATAAGTCTCGGTGCCGGTTGCAAGAGAGAGGCAACAAGGCTTCCAAAGAAGACATGAACAAATTGTCGGAGGCAGTTTACGATTTGGAAAGTGGTGGAGGAGTCGAGCCCTGTTGATATCTCGTCCATTAACAGAGCAGTCGAGGGCCCTACCATCATCTCTCCTGTCGTGACGCGTTTCTTCTGACCGCCTGATATCCCCCTCCTCATGTCGTCCCCCACCATGGTCTCCGAGCACACCTCCAGCCCAAGCAGCTGCACACACTTCCTAACTTAATTTTCTCACTAAAACATCTCATTCTCTTTAACATATCCCAAATATGCTAATCTAAATTTGAGTTGGAGGGAGAAAGGGAGAGGAGAGTGTCTTATTTGGGGTGCCAAACCTTAAGTATATAGTCGGTCAGGATGCTTGATTTTTGTCCTTCCGATGCAATTGCCTACAAAAGAAGAAGAAACAGTGGGTGAATTGAGACTGCTAATACCATGACTTCTTTCTGGGTTAGGTCTGTTTCATTGCTATGTTACCGTCATGAAAAAATCAATATCAGGGTCTGGTTTTATGGACTGATCCTTCTCTCTCCTTGAAAGCTCCGCAAGAACGGCTACAAAAACCAGTGGCTTTTAAGCAGAGCATTCCAACAAAATCAGCAGCAAAAAATAGAGTTTGTTAGAGAGAGACGAACCATAACTGTTTCCTACGCCTTGGCATCGAGCAGAGAAATCCATGGTCTCTCGGACTGTCATCTCTCCAATGTGCAGATCCTTTTGGCTGATGTACACCGACGTCCTCTGCGGCACAAACTCCCTCATACTGTGCCCATTGTACGTCACCTTGCCCGAAACCTGTCAAAACACACCCAAAGAACTGAAGTTTCTCTCTTTTTCTCTCTAAAAAGTGCCAAATTTTGGAGATGAAATTGTAGGCAGAGTGAACCCACCTTGAGGCTTTTGTCCAATTTTCCTGCGAGAGCCAAGAGGAGGGTGGTCTTTCCAGCCCCTGGAGGGCCTAGTAGCAGGGTCATCCTGTCATCACACCAACACACATTGTTTGAGAGAGAGAGAGAGAGAGAAGTAGTTTTGTCTATCCACCTTCCGGGTTTTATCACGCCGGTAATTCCCTTGAGAATTGTCACGGGCTTCTTCTTGCTCTTGAGCAACTTCAGGAAACTCATAAAGCTCTGCCAACAACATGTCTCTCTTAAGTGAATATGAAATTGAAAGCACAGGTATTGCAGAAAGTTGTATGTTTTCTTAGGTGATTCCAATGGTTTTTTTGGTCACGATTGTTCGAAGTGAGACCATTCGAGGAATTCATAATTACTCCTAGTTATTAGATGTCAATTTGGATGTCATATTTTTTTTTTTTTTAACTTGAAGTCTAGTTCAAAACACGCTTATAATCACTGCATTTAAAATCTGAAATATGAGAGTGATTCTGACCTCTTTGTATTAAAAATATATGGTCGCTTTATATACTTTCTCATTTCAATTATTAAGGCCATTATAGGTCTCTCAAGAGAACAATTTAAGAATTCAAGGATTTTTAAGTTCGAATGTATTTTCTCTGTATATTTCTTTTCAAATATAGTAGTTGCTGTAGGATCCCAATACAATCATGTAGTAGAGAGAGTAGACACCTCAAGGGTGTTAAGGGTGGCATTGAGGAGAGTGGGCAAAGCCCTCCCTCCCAAGTAAGCCTCTGCGTCCACCCTGAGTTGCTCATATCTGATCTCAACCTCCGGCAATGTTATATTCACTCTGCAAAGCCAAAGCCAAAGCCAACCACCATTAGATAGGAAGAGCAAACATGTGTGAGATATAGATATATATATATATATACCTGTCTATGCGCTCGCGGAGCTTCTTGACGAAGATTTCATTATCCTGCTGGTTTGTACCTTTATTCTGAACTATGCAACTGACTCTCTCTCTCTTCATTCATTTTTTGAGTCAAATCTTGTGCTCAATGTGAGTGATAATTGGCCATATGCTGTTGAATATGCAGCAATGTTTCACATACTGTTTTTTTTTTTATTTTGATATTATTACTGTGCCATTGGCTTGCTTAGAATGTTATTGGTTTGCAGAAGTAGATCAAGCATCATTTGATCTCATTTCGAGTCAAATCTTGATGCTCAATGTGTGTGATAATTGGCCATATGCTGCTGAATATGTAGTAGCGTTTAACACACTATTCTTTAGCTGATTTTGATATATTATGTTGTTATAAGATTGCTTAGAATGTCATTGGTTTGCAGAAGTAGATCAAGCTCTACTTGTTCTTATTTTGAGTTGCTGAATGTGAGTGATTTGTCCATATGCTACTGAATATGCAGTAATGTTTAACACACTATTGTTTATCTGATTTTGATATCATTATGATGTTATTGGCTTGCTTAGAGTGTCATTGGTTTGTGGAAGTAGATCAAGCATCATTTGATCTCATTTTGAGTCAAATCTTGGTGCTCATTGTGTGTAATAATTGGACATATGCTGATGAATATGCATCAGTGTTTAACACACTATTTTTTATCTGATTTTGATATCATTATGATGTTATTGACTTGTTTAGAATTTTATTGGTTTGCAGAAGTAGATCAAGCACCATTTGATCTCATTTTGAGTCAAATCTTGGTGTTGAATGTGTGTGATAATTGGCCACATGCTCCTGAATATGCAATAGTGCTTAGCACATTATTTTCTATCTAATTGTGATATCATTATGATGCTATTGGCTTGCTTAAAATGTCATTGGTTTGAAATAGTAGATCAAGCATCATTTGATATCATTTTGAATCAAATCATAGTGCTAAATGCGTGTGATAATTGATCATATGTTGCTGAATATGTAGCAATGTTTAACAAATTGGTTTTTATCTGATTTTGATATCATTATGATGTCATTGGCTTGCTTAGAATATTGTTGGTTTGCAGAAATAGATAGAGCATCATTTGATCTCATTTTGAGTAAAATATTGGTGCTAAATGCGTGTGATAATTGGTCATATGCCATTGAATATGCAGAAGTGCTTAACACACTATTTTGTTATCTGATTTTGATGTCATTGGCTAGCTTAGACTGTCATTGGTTTGCAGAAGTAGCTCAAACATCATTTGATCTCATTTTTTGAGCCAAATATTGGTGCTAAATGCGTGTGATAATTAGTCATATGCTGTTGAATATGCAGCAGTATTTAACACATTGTTTTTATCTGATTTTGATATCATTATGATGTTATTGGCTTGTTTAGAATGTCATTGGTTTGCAGAAGTAGAGCAAGCATCATTTGATCTTATTTTGAGTCAAATCTTGGTGCTAAATGCATGTGGTAATTGGTCATATGTTGCTGAATGTGCTGCAGTGTTTAACACACTCTTTGTTATCTGATTTTGATATCATTTTGATATCATTATGATGTCATTGGCTTACTTACAATGCCATTGGTTTGCATAAGTGGATCAAACATCATTTGATCTCATTATTTGAGTCAAATCCTAAATGCATGAGATAATTGGTCATATGCTGCTGAATATGTAGCAGTGTTTAACACACCTATTTTTTGTCTGATTTTGATATCATTATCTGCTCCACTAATGTGAAACAATAGCTATAGAAATAAGAAATGGGATTAGAACTGTTTGCCTTTCCCATACATTGATATAAATCTGTAGACACCCTATTTTTAAAATTGACAAAATTCCATGATTTTCTTAATCTTAGAAAAACCTAGGACCACACTATTTTAGAAGGCCCCTAAACCATAGACCACCATAATCCATGGTCCCAATCCTATGATCCACACCTAGCAAATCTCATAGTTTTTAGTAGTTAGTCATCTACACCTAGTAAATCCCATAGTTTTTAGAAGTTATCCATTCCACACCCATGGTTTTAGTAGTTATCCATTCTACACCTAAAAATCTCATAGTTCTTAATAGTTATCTAATCTACATCCCTATTAGGTCTATAAGAAAAGGAAACTAGCGTGCTAAGGGGGAGAGAAAGGGAAGAGATGGGAGAGAGAGGTGGGATATGGGAGGCTAGAAAATCTAGAGAGAGAAAGAAACTAGAAAAAAGAAATCTTAAAGAGAGAGAGCTCAGAGAAAAAGAAAGAGAGGGAGAGAGAGAAAGATAGAGAGCTCAGAGAGAGAAAAAGCCGGTTAGCAAACCTAAGACCTAGGAAAACCCTAGCTCTAAGCCACCCTTAGATCAAGAAATCCAACCAAGCCAAGGCTTGGTCAAAACTTGAAGAGAGACAAAAGAGGACACACGGCATAAACTCAGCCGGTCTTGATATGGGCAAGGTTTTAAAGCCTCGGGTTTGCAGGGCCAACTGGCCTGGCCAGGTATTTTTCTCATTCTTTTTTTCTTTTATTTTTTTAGTTATTTTGTTACATTTAGGATTTTATGTTTATTTTATTCTTTCCTGCTTTTTGGATTGATGCTGACTCTGCCATTGATCTGAGAGCGGATCTACTCATTTCTGAATAGATCTAGCCTCAAATCAGAATTTGATTTTCCCCACTCTCTATCACTTTTTTAAAATCAGTTTGTAGTACGGATCTGATGGATCTTCCTATGAAGACTATCTGATTTGCACTGTAAACAAAATAGTTAACATGGTACTATGAACGGTTATCATTGTAGATACATTGTAACAAATTTATATATGAATGGTCAATTGTCCATATGCCTTGTGCATAAGTGGTGCTATCACTCCATAATATTTAATATTTCTTAATTGTCCATATGCCTTGTTTTTGTTACCTTTGTCCGTTAGTATTTCTTTTCATTATTTATTCATTTATTATTATATTTGTTTGTAAGTAGAAAAAAAAGAAAAAAAGAAAGTGGATTACTCATTGAATTTTGTGATAAGAGCATGTTTATGTTTATGTGTCTGTTTCTTTTCTACTTCTAAAAAGTTGTTTTGGGTTCGTGATTATCTCTATTAAAAGAGGCTACTCAACTTCCTATTTTCTTCTCTCTCCACCTACTCCAACTTGTTAAGGGCTTGGATCTGTTCCAAATAATTTTCTTGTGTTTCGGGGGACTGCGTGTCTTTGTTTATGGCTAGAAATTTTCAGATTTCAATGTTTTCTATTTTATTTTCATCTCCTTGAACTTTTGTGAGTTTTAGACCGAGAGAAAGAGAGAGAAAGGCATAAATATTTTCTTTTGGGATTCTGACTTTAGTTTCCTTGTTTGTTTTAGTTTGTTGTTGTCTTCTTTTATTTCCTCGTAAGGTTTCCTTGTTGTTTATTCATTTTCTTTTATCTTACTAAAAGAAGCAGAGTTTTTGATTAAGAGGTAGAGCTTTCTTTTTGGAGATATTCCATAGTTAACGCTTTGGGTTAATTGTTAACCGTTGGTATTCACGTTCAAAAACATTCTTTGGTCTCTTCTGCTTTAATCTTTTTTTGATATTCATGGAATAATTTTTCTTCTTTGGTATTCATGGCATAGTTCTTCATATCAATAATAGGTGACTTTAAGTTAAGTGGGATGAGGTGTGTGAGTTGTTAAGAGAACTTTGGGGAATAGATAGAAACTCTTTCCTTGAGAGGAGATTTACTTAGATAGCAACTAATCCCTAGAGAGGAAATTTATAAAAGAGTTAGCTAGAGATGGACAGGGAAGGGAGATTGAGAGAAAATAGGGAGAGAAAATGGGGAAGGGAGAGAAAAAGAGTGGGTGTTTGAGGCCATCTTTCTTATCCACTAAAAAAAAGGTATCTTTAGCTAGTTTTTAAAATAAAAAATCACTTCCCTAAAAAAAAAAAAAATCAGCAAATGTTTTAGGCATCTTTGTCTAAAAAACAAAAGAACTCTTTTAAAGGCAATCTTGCTTTCAAATTTTTTTTTTTTTTTTTTTTTTTAAAGGCATTTCTCATATCTGAAAATTAGGCAAAATGCTATCTTGCTTTCAAAAAAAAAAAAAAATTTTTTTGAGGCATTTTTCATTTTTGGAAAAGAAAAATTTGCTTTGCAAGATAGAAAAAACAACTTTTAAAGCTTCTTTGGTTTAAAAAAAAAAAAAAATCAATTTTGCTATAAAAGTTTTTTTTTGTATGTCATTTCATTTTCACAGAAAAATAAATAAATAAAGAATCTTCTCTTAAAAAATAAAATTCAACTTTGGCCTCTCCCTCTTTCCAAAACAAGAAAAATTTTTGTCAAAAAAATAATAATTCTATTTTTCATTTATTTTCTTGTAATTCGATAGTTGCCACTACTTCTATTTTCATTAAAAAAAAAATAATCAAAATTCAGGGTCACTTGCACTCTCTATCTAATTGTGCCCTGATCGAGTCACCCTTGACTTGGGGCACGCTCAACTAGGCACGGGTTGTGTCTGGTTCCACTTTTATTAATTGTATACCTTCTTGGGCGTTGCTTACCCGCACATCTGACTATGCTTTTGGTCGGTCAAAAACCTGACCCGAAGCACACCTTAATTGGCACAATTTGTGCAAAGTGCTCACTCCTTTTTTTTTCTTGCATTGTGTGTTTTCCTGTTTGCTATTTTTCTTTTCACTTGCAAGATTCTTTACACACTCTTGCACACAACGGATTGGGGAAGCTCGGGAAACCAACAAATTTTTTGAAAACTCCAAAAATCCTGCACTAACAGTCGTGAGGGAAAGATAGCATTGAGAGCCGAGGAGGTTGAGATTTATGTAACTTTAACTGTGAGCCCCCCTCCATAATCCCTAGCCTCAAAGCAACTCCACACATAGTAGGACTTGGTTGATTTCCATAACAGGAGGCCAGGACCTATGTGGGGACCTACTCAGCCTAATCGCATTTCAATAGTAAGGAACCCACTCAGACCGAGCCTACTTATAGTTTAAGGCAAAGTTTTCGAGTGCATTGTTTGCATATCTCGATTGATTAGTCCTAGATCTTAGTCCGGATCCTCTTTTAGTCCGAGCTGAAACTTTTTGTATCTAAGTCCAGTCTTGTAGCCAGCCTAGCCCAGGTCCAAACCAAAGCCCCCTTTTGGTAACACAACCTTGATCCCGTCCGGGTCCACACCCAGTTTGATTTTCAAAACCTTCTGGGTCTAACTCCAAACTTGTGCCTTGCCTAGCCCAAGTCCGAACCAGGTTTACACCTAGGTCCAAACCTAGGCTCCCTTTTGGTCAAAGCCAAGGCTCGTGCTTAACCTAACCTTCATCCAATTCGGGTCAACAACCGGTCTGTTAACCAACCCTCTAAGTTCAAACTCAAGCTTGTGGCTAGCCTAGTCCATGTCCGAACCGGGTTCACGCCTAGGTTCAAGCCTAGGTGCCTCCTCTGTCCGAGCCAAGACTCGTACCCATCTAGTTCAGATCTCAGTCTAGGTCCTAGCCTAGGTCTAAGTATAGAGATTCCTCTAGAACTAGAGTAGGTTCATCTTAACTTAAGGTTCAAATTGAAACCAATCGAGTATAGCAAGATCCATCAAGTCTGGTCTTTTCTTAGGTCTAGATTCAGAGTTGTTCCTAGACTTAGACTGGGCTCACCTCTATTTGGGATTCAAACATAAGTCCATCAAGCCTAATCTAAGTCCATGCCCAAGCTAGGTCCAACCTTTCTAGTCTAGCACAAGTTTAGGAGTTATGACCCAGGATCAAAGCAAAGCAAGGTCCAACCCTATGGTTTCAACCCAGTCTAGATCTAGAGAACCTAGCCCATCCTACGACTCAGACCTAGCAAATCTCATAGTTTTTAGTAGTTATCTACTCTATACTTAGCAAATCCCATAGTTTTTAGTAGTTATCCATTCTACACCGAGCAAATCCTATAGTTTTAGTAGTTATCCAATCCACATCCCTATTAGGTCTATAAGAAAATAAAACTAGCGTGTTTAAGGGGAGAGAAAGGGAAGAGTTGGGAGAGAGAGGTGGAACGTTGGAGGCTAGGAAATCTTGAGAGAAAGAGCCCAGGAAATAAAAAAGCTTAGAGAGAGAGAGAGCTCAGAGAAAACGAAAGAGAGGAAGAGAGAGAGAAAGATAGAGAGACAAAAAGCCGGTTAGCAAATCTTAGACCTAGGAAAACCTAAGCTTTAGGCCACCCTTAGATCAAGAAATCCAACCAAGCCAAGGCTTGGTCAAAACTTGAAGAGAATCAAAAAAGGACGTACGACATAAACTCAGCCGGTTCTGATACGGGCGAGGCCTTGAAGCCTCGGGTTTGCCGGGCCAACTGGCCTGGCCAAGCATTTTTCTTATGCTTTTTCCTTTATTTTTTAGTTATTTTGTTAGATCTAGGATTTTATATTTATTTTATTCTTTCGTGCTTTTTGGATCGATGCTGGCTATGCCATTGATCTGAGAGCGGATCTACTCATTTATGAGTAGATCTAGCCTCAAATCAGAATTTGATTTTCCTTACTCTCTATCACTTTTTTAAAATCATTTTGTTGTACAGATCTGAGGGATCTTCCTATCAAGATCTCTCTTGTTTGCATTGTAAACAAAATCGTTAACATGGTACTATGAACGGTTATCATTGTAGATATATTGTAACAAATTTATATATGAATGGTCAATTGTCCATATGCCTTGTGCATAGGTGGTGTTATCACTCCATACGATTTAGTAAATATATAAATGCACTATTTGTCTCCGAAGGAATGGATAACCGATCGTCAACGGCCAGCAAAAATACTGTCATGGGGAGCAAATCACGAAAAGGCGAAACCAGACAATTTGCGCAGTAGAACGTTGCAGAGGAGAATCAATTTATTGATATCTTGTTGAAAGAGGTCAAGAAAGGTAGGGGCCTAAAAAAAGGTGCATGACTCCGAATGATACAATTCATGAAAGGGGCAATTGGAAATTCCTATAACTTAGAACGATTGAAGAATAAATACAAGAAATTTAGGACCAAGTTCATGGAAGTAAAACTTTATCACAATCTGGTTTTGGGTTTGATTATGGGAGAAATATGGAGACTGCTGAACCAGTCCTATGGGCTCAGTATGCAGTGGTGAGTTGAAAACCCTTTCATTGTCTATTTCTATGTGGTTATGCAAGTTTCAGTGCAATGTTCCCACAAATTGAATACATGCATATGTTTTATTTACAGGAGAATAGTTTTGTAAAAAGATACAATGGCAAGACTTTACCTTTATACTTCAAGGTCTTAGAGACCATATTTGGCACTGGGGTCACGGATGGAAGGGATGCATTAGGGGGAGGTGGCGTCACTTTGAGTAGGCATGACCACCAAGTCACTCAAGGCCCTTCCCATGATACTAATGAAGAAGGTGCCGACACGGCAGCAGTTCATACCCCTAGCACATCTGTGCCGGTGGTGGACTTGGGGCTTGATGAGGAGTTCAAGTCTTCCTCATCTGACGACATTATCCTCTCGGGAAAAGAAGCAGCGCTCTCAGCTTCCAACAAGAGCTCAACGAAGAAAATGCAACCGACAACAGATAGCATGGCCAGCATACTGCCCATGATGCATGTACCTTGAAGGAATGGGCAGCCGCTACCACTAACAGGAGGAAGCATGATCCTGCAGCTGATGTTGCTACTCAGACAAGGAAGGGCAGGGAGCAACGCACAAGGATTGTTGAAGAATTATGAAAGGACGGAGAAATATGTGTTGATGTATTCATAAAGGCATCTCGGATATTTTAAGTATCCTCAAGTATAGAGTTCTTTTTGTACCATGGAGAACCTATAGGGCCGAGTGGCTTGTTGGAGGATGCGGTGTAGAGTATACAACAGTTGTAGTTTTCTCAAAAAAAACAAAAAAAATTGAACCTGACAACTCACCTAACTGTTTCGAGTTTTAAAAGACGTCGAAGGGGTTTCACAAATATTTAGGATATGGATATTCTTATGGGAAAATTACAGATACCCCTACTTTGGACTTTCTAGACAACTTCCCTCCCAACCAATTTTATTTCGTAACTTTTACTTCAAAATATTTTTTTTTTACAAATACCCTCCAATTAAAAAGTCATTTATTTAGACCAAAATACCCTTATCCGTACAAGCTCGTGTCACATTCCCAACATGAGGTGCAGTCAGTTCAATACTTCCAACTGTCGGTCTGGCACTTCCAACTGCCAGTCCAGCATTGTATTCTTTGCTGGTATAGTGTGCACGTGGTTAAGCACAAGGTGCCTTCGATTTGACAAATATTCAATGGGTCCGATTGTGATTTTAGCTCGGTCTGGCACAAGGTGATATCTGTCCAACACTCTTTTACATCGGTCCAACATATTTTTCATGCGGTCCGGTAGCTGTGCATTGGGGTACGGCAATGGTTTTATTGTAAAGGTCCGACAATTTTTTACTACGGCCCGACACTTAAGCTTTGGTCATTACGCATCCTAAGGGGAAGTGACGCGAGTTTGTACGGATAAGGGTATTTTCATCCAAATAAATATGAGTTTTGACTGTGGGGTATTTGTCAGCAAAGTATGTTTTGGGGTAAAGTTGCGATAAAAAAGTTGGTTGGGGAGAGGTTGTTTAAAAAGTCTAAATTGAAGGTACCTACAAATTTTTTTATTCTTATTAACCATTAATCTTTTGGATAAATTCAATATATAGAAACTCGGATTGGTCAAAAGACAATGGATCTTTAAAAACATTGAAATAAAAATACAAAAATAATGATGAGATACATCGAAATAATAATACAAAAAAAGAGATTGTATACGATGTGACTTATACTTTTCATATCGCAAAAGTCACGAGTCTTGTAGCGTGAATTTGGATCGCTAGATTGTGTTATTTGTCGACAGAAAATTTAAGGACTTTTTTCTCGGATTTTGAGCACGAGTCAATAGTGCACCCTCAAATTTGAGGACTACTTCCTCGGATTTTGAGCACGAGTCAATAGTGCACCCTCAGTTGCATGATTTCGTATGCGAGTGTTACAGGCGATTATAACCGTTTTGTACCAGAAAGTAAACAATTTTATTATATGCCTTTTTGAGACAAACATAATTGCATTATCATTTTAAGAAGTTTTTGAACCATTGAATATAGTCCTTTAGATATCGCTTGAGCTTATCATTATAATCTATGACGTAGAGGCTGAATCTCAAAGTAAATCTGGCCGCCCATTCCCAATTGTCCAAGAGAGACCACACAAAATATCCCTTTATAATGCATCCATCCTCGTAAAATTGGAATTGCCAAAGTTTGGAAGCTTATGGAATTTCAAAGTATTTTGTACCAAATTTGGAAAACATTTTTCATGTTCTACCCAAAAATTAAAGTGTGGATTCTATAGAGCCGAAACTCTAAACAGTGAAAGTAAAGTGCACCTTTAAATAGTATCGATAAATGTGTTTTCAAAACTGGAAATCTTTGTGATAGCTTTAAAACATATTTTTATCTTTAATTATAAAATTTTAAGCTTAAAAAATAATATAGATTGAGCATATCTATGAAAACTTGAAAATTGACGGTAAAAAAATGCATTACAAGATACACTAATTCTAAAACATGAAATCATTTTTTTTTCTCATGTCTGTACATCTTGAGGTCAAGATGATCAATTTGAGAATATTTGAGCATCAAAACAACCTCTTCTAGTGAAATTTTTGAGATCTACCCTAATTTGATTCTTTAGAGCATCGCAATTATATGAACTTTTTCCAAAATTAAGAGGACAAGGTTTCTATGAGTCAACGGAGTCACCTTTTTTAATGAGTCCTCCCTCTAAAATCCATTTTAGATAGAGATTTTAGATTCAAAATTTTGAGGAATGTATAATCTCAACAATGACAAGTAGTAACTTAAAAAAAAGAAAATTAAAAACACAAAAAATAATTTTTTTAACATAATTTTAACACTATTGATTTCAAACTTTTTGGAGCTACCATTTTCCAGCATCCGTCTCCATGATGGATGTTACATGGCTAAGGGGAGGCTACTGTAGAAGTGCGTCCCCTGACGCACAATCTACCTTTCCAAATTAGGAAGGGGGGCACAAAAGCCATGGATTATGAGATTTAAATTTGAGGGGGAGGGGGGGGATATTAGATTTAAATGATAACAATTTAAAAGTTTTAGATTACAGAAAGTAGTGGGTGGACCTTACAGCCTTGTAAATGGTCTAATATTGTAAAATACAATTTAAAAGTTTAAATGATTGCCATATTTTCTTCGCATTAGGCAACTCATGTAACACAATGACTTCATGGGTTGTACAAATAGAAAATTCGACAAAGTACACATTGGTTACTCATAACGAGCGTAATTTTGAAATTTATATATGCCAAAATTTTAGCCCTAGGAGTAGTAATGGGTCGGGCTAGATTTGAACCCGAATAGTATTTGGGTCTAGGTTTTGGACCCGGACCCGAAAAATTTGGACTTATACCCGAACCGGAGGTCAGGTCTACCCACCGGGTCTCGAGTCTGGTCGGGTCCATTGCCACCTTTATTTAGCCCTGATTCTCTCAAAATTAAAAGGGAAAAGGTACAAAATTTTGCAATTCAAATTGAAAAATAATGGAATTTCACAAGTCAATAAAGCAACGTACCTCATGGAAGCCAGCAAATTTGTGAGGTAGTCATTATGGTATTTGATCCTCTTCTCATCCTTCAACGTGTCCTTGATGGTAATTAGGGAATTGTCTGGATCATCTATCCTTATAAACACACAATGTAAAAAAATAATAAATATTTTAAAGGGATTGTATACAATGAAATTATTTACCTTTGGTATAAGGAGGATACAATTACTTATAACCATCCGTTGTAAATCTGAAAGCCTAGGTGTGTCACAAAGTTTGAAAAAAATTATTTTGAATTTTGAGCTTAGTCAATGCAATACATGTAATCACCCAATTTCACATTTTACTGGTCAACATTAATTGTGATCACCTTGTACTTAAGACACCAGTGCTCATGGCCTACTTGTTAATTTGAATGGAGCTATGCAATTGAAACACATATATCTAATATTTTGAGCATGTGCCGATACGTCATGAATGCCAAAAACTCGTGTTTGACACTTTAATAAACATATAAACTATATATTTCAAATGTTTATTTAAGTTTTATGGCGAAAGCCTTTAGTGTATCTTAGAATTCTACCTCCTACTCCAGTTAAATGATGTACATACGTCTTCTATCTGATAATCAACTTTAAAGTTGCCATTTTTTACCTGCATTGACCCCAATGGACATTTGGTACATCGCGGATGCAGATTAACAATTGTGTCCCCTAAGACATCAAGTACATCCCCTTTTCTAATATCACTGTTAGCTCCATTATCAACATCACCATCATCATTATCATCGAATGAATGAGTAGAAGTAGCAATAATAATATGAAGGTCTTGGTCCAAGGGAGCAAATGTACATTTTGTTCCCTTGGGAGCAGAATTTACATATGCTTCCTAGGGTCAATGACCTTAGGCTCTTGTATACAATGAGACCATTTATCTTTTGGTATAGGGAGGTCACACTTACTTATATCCATATGATGGGAAATATTATAGCTTGAGTGTGTGACAAAGTTTGAAAAAATTCTTTTGAACTTTAAACATGGTCAATGAAACAAAAGCAGTCAACCAATTTCACATCCAATTGTCAAGATTAACTATGACCACCTTATATCAAAGGTAAATGATTTCATTATATACTTTCCTTTAAATAACCATATTAGTGTTATAAAATTAAAAGAAACAGTTTTTAAGTGCTAATCATTTTGATCAGACCATTTAGACAATTTGTTTGCAGTCCTCAATGTGAAGCATTTCATGCAGTTCTAAGGTGCGTATCGTATATTCTTTTTCTTTTTTTTTCTTTTTTTCTTAGGTTGGTAGCCAAATTAGGCAGCTCATATCACCAAATTTGGGGGTTAAAAAAAACACCGAAATTTGGGGGTTCAAAAAAACACCGATCCGATCTGGAACCGAGCGATTAAGATCGGGTATCGGCTGGACTGTTCAAGATCCAGCTATAAAACGGAATCCGGCCGTGTCGAGGGCATTTTTATCATTTTCAGTAAAAATGGGAACAATGGGAATTTTTATCATTTTCAATAAAAATGGGAACAATCACATCGCCACATGTGTCGTGATTCGGATCGGGTATCGGTTGGACTGTTCCTGATCCAGCTATAAAACGGAATCTGGCCGGGTCGAGGGCATTTTTATCATTTTCAATAAAAATGGGAACAATATGCATTTTTATCATTTTCAATAAAAATGGAAACAATCACATGGCGACATATGTCTCCATCAACCATGAGCCCCTAGCGCCACGTATCCTTGGGCACACTGCCTCATGCTTCATCATGCTTTTCAAGCATGCAATGTGTGTAGTATTGAGGAAGGTTTTATTCACGTCAAACTTCTTTCATTTTTTTGATGTGGGATTTGAGCATGGTACTTATTGTGATTCAAAGGCAATACAATAAAAGCTTTCAGGCTTTTATTCATGTGAATAATACAACAAGTAAGCATGTGGTGTAGTTGGTTATCACGTCTTTCTTACACATTGAAGGTACTTGGCCTGAGCCTGGGCAGCGCCATCTTCTTATTTTGCTTGTCAAAAAAAATAAATGCATTTGAGCTGCGATTATTGTAAGCTTATATTAGATATGTAAAAGTAATATAATATGGAAACCGTTTATATAAGGATGCAATTTGAGCTGCAATTATTGTAAGCTCAAATTAGACATGTAAAGGTAATACAATAGAAAAAGTTTATATAAGGGGCCGTTTGGATACTTGGAAATATATTTCGTAATACATTACCTGTAAATAAATTGTTACTGTTTGGGTAATATTTAGATGCTACCTGGGAAATACATTGTTATTGTTTGGCTATGTCTGGAAGAAATATAGGAAATGCATTACCAACATTTTACTAGCATGTGCCTATAAACTATCATTTCTGTCCTTTTTGTCACAAAATTTCACTAAAATGCATAATTATCATTTCCTTCTCTTTTGTCACAAAATTCCACTAAAATACTGAATTAAAATCACCATCACACCATTCCAAAAAGATTTCTAATAATAACATTATCACCATTCTAAAAGGATTTTCTAATAATAACTTGTACCATTTTACAATCATGACACTATTTCCTACTTATTTTAAGTGCCTTTGGCACTTATATGCAATCACATGTTTTCTAACATGACATTGGTTTCAACATGATAAATCATTGGAACAATATGATTGGAATAACATAATTTTATTATGATAAGCCTTATTTTTATTTATTTTTTATAGAAGTCTTTCAAATGTCTCTTTATGTAATTTCAAATAAAAAATAAATTTATGATACTAAATTCAAAATCTGTAGAATACGAGCTAAAAAATGGGAAGAAGTTTGATTAGTAAACTAGAAGGGAGGGATCACATTATGTTGTGTGAAACTTTTATTATGATTTGTGTGGTGTAATTTATTATTGATTATTGATTTGTATTTTTATTTTTTTTGTTTTTATATGAGAGCTGATGTCTTTAGATAAAGGGACAAGCTTAAAAAGGGAGGGATCACCAAGATATTATAAAGAGAGGGGTTAGAAGATTTTTTTAATCAAGAATAGAATAGGCAAAAACGCAAGCCAAAGATTTCCCAAAATTACTCGTCGTAATAGATTTTCACCTGTCACCGTGCATAATGGATTTTTTGATTTTTGGGGTCTAATTTTTGGGGAAATTTAGCGTAATATCTTTCCATTTCCTTACGATTAAGTGTACCCAAACAGTGGAAATGTCATATTTCCTTGTAATCTATTGTCACGTAATGATTTTCAGGTACCCAAACGGTCCCTAAGGATGCAACTTTATAATGCAAAACTACAGATGCACCTCAAAAATCCATCGGAAAAGGTAGTTTTAATGTTGAAAAACCCTTTGATTGATCATCTCGACATTGAGATGTATGACCATGAAAAATAAAAAGATTAAGTCGTAGAAATAGTGCATTTTACGATATATTATTTACACTGCCCATTTTCAAGATTTTCATATGTTTATAAATCTACTTGATTTCAATCATTTTTGAAATTTTAAGTTTTATAATTAGATATAAAAATAGATTTTGAGATAATCCTAAGAACATTTTACATCAAAATTATATACCATGATAAAATCTGAAGGTCCACCTTACCTCTACAGCTACGAATGCAGCTGTATGCCAACTGCACCCATACAATATAGGCTTGGTGCATATTAGCTCTTTTTCTCTCTCTCATCTAAGAATGCCTACTGTTAGAATTTTTTTTACCCAAAAATAAATAGTCTAATTATAATGAATGCCTATTGTTAGATTTTTTTTTTACCTTGGAATAAATGTTCTAATTATATTTTTTATTTTTATAATATGATGGTCTTTAACATAAATTTAGGAATATTAATTTAAAGATAGGGTTCATACAATGAGGCCATTTGAAATCTCTCTCTCTCTCATAACAATCTCTTCCACTAAATTTATTCTAGAAACCTTTATATTAGATTTTTGAAAAAATAAAGTGTTATTTTGAAAATTGGTACGTATTCTAATAATTTTTACATTGATATCCAAATCTTATATTTTATTTATTAATTTTGCATTATAAATTATGTAATGTACTATTTTTTCTTACAGTTGTCAATAATATATTTTAAATTAGATGATATTATAAGATATTTTGGATTTGTTATTATTGTATAGTAAAATAATTATAAAATGTAAACCAACAATTTCAATTTCAGTATATAATATTATAGTTAGTTAGGTTGTAATAAGTTTAGATTATAGTTAGTTAAGTTGTAATAAGTTTGGATTATAGTTAGTTAGGTTGTAATAGTTTGGGGTTTTTCTAGTGGATTAGTGTTTCCGCCAATTCAAGATTTTAGTGGCCATTTTTTTATCGATTTAATCCATTCTTTATTGTAGTCCATGTATGATTATATACTGCATCCATGATAATTCTATGATTTTGTTTTTTTTGTGATTTAATGGTTAATATAAGTTCATACAGGGAAAAAATATCTCATTAGTCACATATTAATGAAAACAAATGAAAGTTAATAATGTAGTACCTTATATTCTTATTGGATTCCTAAAAAACAACATTTATAATGATTTTGAATATTTTTTTTGGATTTTTTTATTGTTGAATCCAATTGATTCGGTCGATTCCCGATCCAAACCGTTGATTCACCAATCTGGATGGGTTTTTGGGATGCCCAATCTAGAGTACTAATCTGTTTTTTAAACCACTGCTTCAAAGTACCAGCTAGGGTTTTGATTTCACTCCTAGAGCAAATGCACATTTTGCTCCTCAACCATGGAAGCATATAATATTTTTACAATACCAATTGTTTTATGTATTAATAATATTCATTGAAGTAACGAGGTTTGAGCTGGAATCATTCCTTGTCTCTAATGGGTTGACCATTTCTAAAAGCTGTAAATGCATCAAAGGAAATAGTGAGTAACAGATACACATAGAAGCCAAAAATAAGAAGTTCGAAAGATTTAAAGGGAAAACAACAATAGTAATGCCAAAAGATGAGCAGCACTGCCCACTCATAATATAGGGTTATTGGAAACGTGGGAACAAAAAATTGAAATTGATAAAGCCATCAAATTTGATGAGGCTTTGGTGTGGCTGAGGTTGCTTGTGACAACACCTAAAATTCAGGGGTAAAAGCACTGGAAATCCATCATGTTCACCTCTAGATCATAAAAAATCACCTTCGAAAGCATTGGAAACTCTACAAATGAATCATTTCCACTTCTATGATCATGGATCTGGTAAAAATGGATTTCAAGTTTTAAAAAGTAGTTTATATTGTACCATTTCATCTGGACCATCCATTTCAAGTCTTTATACATACACACTAGATTTGCACAATTTTTGGAGTTTTAATTTCCATAGTTAAGGCATAAATGGATCTACAAGTCACCAAAAGGTGTTTTGGATCCTCAATCCATCTTCAAGATGGTTATTTTAGGTGTTGCCTCATACAACCACATCCTCGTGAAATACGCTCTGATCAAATTTCACTTAATTTTGCAAAAACTAAGGCAAATTTTTTAGAAAAACAAAATCAAAATTTCCAAAATAAATCGAAATTAAAATTTCCAAAATCAGGCTAAATTAATCCAATTTATTGAATTTTAAAGAAGCAATTGAAATCCAAATAGATGAGAATTACGTAGGGTGAGAGCCCCAGAGTCTAATAGGGAATCATTGAGAAGGACACCAATAATGTTAGAGGTGTTTTTATGGGCATAATAAGTTGCGTAGTGATTGATGCCCACAAAGTCTATGGAACCCTTAATCAGAGCAGATTGGGGTTTGCTGAATTGTGGCAAACGGCTTCCAACCTGGGTTTTCATTGAGCTCGGATAGTCCCCGAAAAACAAAGGGTCCATGAACTTGCAATTTGTTCATCGAAATTTGTTGTCACTATAGTGATGTCACTCTAGTGAAAATCAGCACAACATAGCACGTACACGTACACGCACACGCACACACACATGCACATGCACGTATAGATCTAGAGATTCAACGTAAAACTGTGGAGATATGGAAGTGGCATGCTGTTTTTGTAGGCTGGCCTCTAACTCGGGCTTAGGACCCTGGCAAGCCCGAGTCCTGACATGGGCTTTTAAAGGTTTGAGCCAGTGTTTAGAAAATCGCTTAACCAATATTAGCCTATCCAGACCAAATCAAGTGCCAAGCGATTTGGGGCCAAAATACCCTGGAATCGCCCAAGTCTCTAGGTTTCAAATAAGTTCTTAATTTTACTTATCAAAACTTTCTCGGTCAAACTCGACTCTCTTGAGTCGGATCAAGGAGCTCACTTAATTTAAACATTTTTATCACTTGTTTAAAAAATTTTCATGATCTCTTTTTTTTTTTGGTACACAATACTTTCATCACACCCCCCTCTCTCTCTCTCGTATGTAAATAAGCACGTGTGTGCACAAACTCACCAACGTACCACATGCTTATGAGATTTTGAAATGAAGATAGCTTAATCAATCACTTGTATTTCTACGTTTCTTTATCTCTTTATTTGTTATTACACTTTTAGAGTTATTTTATTTATTTAAACTAAATCAATAGTTAAAAAATAAATTACCCGTCAATATTTCTCAAAAATTTAAATTATGTTCTAAATTATTATTTAATTAATGGGACTCTATAATATGAGACTATTTTTTTTTATACAAGGAGGTCCCAATCGCCCTATGAAATCCAATAGATGAAAGTGTATTGGAACATCCGAAAACTCTTATTTTAGACTTTGTGCCCAAACATTGACACATCTTCAACCATCTGATATCAAATCTAATGGCCAATGACAATTGTGACCTCCTTGTATAGAAAGTAAATGGTCTCATTGTATACATTTTCAAGAGAATTTAAAGAAAAATACAACTGTCAAATGGGCAGGTTAATTACCATCCGAATTGGAAATCTTGACCCCTTTGAGTTGCGGCGATGTCCTCTAAGGAATTAGACATGGGTTCATACCACATCACATCAAATGAGATTCCAATGGACCCTTGTTGCTTTGCCTGGCTTATTGCATGGGGATAATAGAAAGGGGAAATTTGTCAAAAGATGTTGGAGAGGAATTGCTTTACAATTTACCACTGTTTTTTATTTAGTTTAAAAAAAAAATTTGTAAGATACATGATTATGAGTTGGAATAAAAAATTAAAGAGAAAATTTCTCCATACACCTTATTTTAAAAAATCATTTATCAAGAGACCCAAGCTTTCAAAATCTTTTTGACAACATATGACTTCAAATTATTGTATCTTCTAATCTTTTGAACTCAAATATGCCCCTTTTGACCAAACACACCTCTTTCTATTTGTGTCCTTTTTATCTAAACTTCTCTCCCTTCCATCTAAACATCTCTTTTTCTCTCTCTCTCTCTTAAACTCACGGCAAGAGAGAGGTTTAAGAGAGAGACATTATAGAAAGAAGAGATGTTTAGATTAAAGTGGAAGAGGATGTGAAGGTAAGGAAATATTCTATCTATAGAAATATTCTATCTATAGCATTCAAAAAATAGAGAAAATTGAAAAAATAGTTAGAAGTTGGAACTCTGTTGGGCAAATATCCTTCTTCACGGGATTTTTTTTATCTGAAATTTTGGGATCCACTTTGTAAGCACCGAATTATTACTTTAAAAAACTAAAAGAAAAAATATTCGAGTTCCTAGATCTATCCTAGGAAAAGAAAAGTTGGACGGTCTGTGTGCAGCTCTAAGTTGTGACTTTTTTTGTATTGATGTGAATGTTGTTGCTTTGCCTTTTTTCAGGTTGAGCACTTGGTTAGGTAAACCACGTCCCAATTTCAGGCTCTCATGGATACAGTAGATTTGATCAGAGAAAACAGTAAATTTTATTCCCTCGGACATATTAAATAGAGCTGAGAATTCACCCATTTTGGATATGAAACACAATTTACGACTTTACCCGGATCCTGGTATAAATCCAAGAGTTGGATCTGATAGGTTGAATCCGGATCCAAAATTTAGATCCAAAGAGTAATTCAGATCAAATTCATGTATAGGCGGATCCGATCCAGATCCGATCCAATTATTTTACATATAGATACATTTCCCTACGTTATATAGTATTATTTTATATTACATTATATGTAAAAGAATATATAAAAATATATTTTTGGATCCGATTGGATCTAAATCTGGATCCCATGTATACTGTTTGGATTCGGATTCGGATCTGAATATTTTCGATCTAGATCAAGTCTGGTTCGGGATCCCATGTATATTTTTCATATCCAAATCCAGATCCTAATGGGAAAAATTAGTCGTGAATCTTTTTATTTTCACAATCATAATGATCAAGGTCGAGATGATGGTGTTGTGGAGTTTCAGATCCAAATCCAAATCAAAACTCTCCAAAAAATGTAGTTCTGGCATCAGATAAGCCTCAAATCCATCATCTCGACCTTGATCATTATGGTTGTAAAAAAAAAAGATTCACAACTTAAAAATAGTGTATATTGTAACACATTATCTAGACCATCCATTAAAAATAAATGTTCAGGGATCCACAAGATCTATACCATTAAATTTGTTAAGTTTTTCATACTCAGTGATCGAAATTGATTTTAGAGCCATAATAGAGATTTCCGATGCCCAAAGTGCTTTCCAAAAGAGCATTTGAGGGGAGGATTTACTTTGTTTTCAAAAAAAACCTAAACCTTTTAGAAACTGCATCTTCTAAATTTTGATAAGAAAATTATTTCAGCACCATTTTTCAACAATCAATAAAATGCCGTTAAAAGAGAAACAAGTAAATAAGAAAAACCGACTGTATGCAATCCCCTTCCTATAAAGTGGTCACAAACACCAAAACCCATCTAATGTAAGCCAAAGGATATTATATTTCATTTCATGGGAGTATAATGTTTATTTATTTTCTCAGGTACAATTAATTTTAGAACTCCAAATTATGGGGATGTAGCGTCTTCAACCCATAGATTAATTTCAATAAATAAATAAATAAAAATCCTTAATTGCACGCTTTATGTGCTTGAAATAAATAATATCTCGAAATTGAACAGAGACTATCCATTTTTTAGATGGTGAGATTTAGAGGTTAAAAAAATCAAATTTCAAATTTTTTTTTTTGGAAAATAATCATATAGTAATTCTTAGATGGTTATCAAAATTTTAGATTGAAACTACCTCTGACTAAGTCTTTTGACCAATTGGAGGATTGAATGCGTCATTTCTATCCACAAGGCTTTTCTTTATCAATGGCGAACTACGAACCACCCGATTTTACGCTAGGTGACTAGGTCCCAACCGCCCGAATCACATCAGGCGACTCTTCTTTTCTTCTTAGCAACTATCTTATTGTATAATTTCACCAAAAAGGTGAAATATTTACCTCGTATATTATTCTACTTATGTCAACAACTGTAGCATGTGAGAGACGAACATTATGCCCAACAATGGAGGGTTCTGTGGCCGAATTTCCGGATCTACAAAAGAGGTGAAGGAGAACAGAGCATCTTCCTTGAGCTTGTAGACCTACATCATAGCCCTAAATGGCAAAGGTGTGTGGTTCATTGAAAGTGATCCAGTGCTTCACCCTATCGCCAAAAAATCGGAAGCATGTTTCGGCATAATTTGCGAAATCTGCTCTGTTTGAGAAGGAAAATAACAAACAACAATCACCCACCAAACATGTTCCACGAGCACTTTGAAGGGCAGGTTATTTCAACAAGCAGCAGCAGCAGCAACAATGAATATATTTTTATGGAAAATCTATTATGCTGAAAGTTTGGCATCAAACAGTATGCTTCAACTCCTCAACCACCTGATGCCAACAACAGATGGCCGAGATGTGCCATTCTTCAGCTCAATGTCTGTAGGAATAGGATGGTTCATGAGCTGGTATCATACTGTTTGAAACCCAAATGGAGTTGTAGCATAGAAACACTGAAATCTTTTCACATATTATTGTTATCATTTGTTGTTGAAATTGAAAGATTAAAAAAATGGAATATATTAGATGATTGTTGAGTTGAGCCATCCAATGTATTTGTCTTCGAGGGTGACATACGGTTCAATGCCTGCAAAATTTCTTTATTAGGTAGAGATGATTGCAATGTTGAAATTAAGAGGGAGAGAGAGTTTCTTTTTACTTAAAAACCATTTACTACTGTTAGATATGATTGCAATGTTCAAATTAAGAGAGAGGGAGAGAGAGAGATTATTTCTACTAATCTTAAAGACCAAAGAGATTTTTAAATACAAGATATGTAGGGATGGAAATGGACCCGGACCTGGACCCGGACCCGACCCGGATCTAAGTATGGGTCCAATAATTGGACCCTGTGGGTTGGTTCCGGGTCCAAATATCCGATCCGAATACTATTTGGGTTCGAGTCTAGGTCCATGTGGACGCGACCCAGCCCCGATTCAAATAGTGTTATTATATAAATAATAATTGGAAAATGGTTTGATGGGGCTGCAGTCCGATCAAATTAAGTAAAGCCGCACCTCATAACTTATCAAAAATTGCTAATCAAGTGTTGAGAAACTTTAAATCGATCATCTTAGCTGGAACATTGTGATTTGCAAAAAACAATAGGATTTTAAATTTTAAAAATAGTATATATGCTAACAAATCATCTAGGACCATCCATTTCACCCTAGAAATAAGTGTTTACATATCAACAAGATCTGAATCATTTTTTGAGTTTCAAATTTTATTGTTAGTGTTGGAGGTTAATTTTTGAACCATCATGAAGATTTCTGATGCCGAAAGGGCATTCTTCATAAGGATTTGAGGTGAGGCTTTATTTTATATTCATAAAGCCTAGGCCCTATTGGAAACATCATCTATAATCCTAGGCCCTATTGGAAACATCATCTATAATATTTACTATATAATATTTTAATAATATTTAAATAAAGGGGTTGCCTACAAAGAGACTATTTAAGGGTTTTTTTAGGCTACAATGTGGTGTATACCTTAAATTCCTCAACATTTTTTGATACTTAAATACCCCTGAATTGTAATACAAAATTTTTCATTTTTTGTCATTTAGAATGGTAGAATGGATATTTTTATAAAAAAATAGTGGCAATGTATTAGTAGTTAAAAACCAATGGGTGATGTTATATAATATATCTGTGATGTTATTGTCCACTATTGTTAATAAATACTTTTGTTTCTATTAAAAATTCCTAGTTTACCTTTGGCTAATTACTTAAAATACCCCTAAACAAAAGGTTACTGTACTATAGGATAAAGGTATCTAAGTGTCTAAAAATGTTGAGAACTGTAAGGGTATAGACCACGAAGTGGCGTAGGCTAACAAAACCCTTTTATCTTTTGTACATGGAAGTCACAATCATTATTGTCCCTTAAATTTCAAAATAGGTGGTTATAAGAGTGTCATTGAATATACACAAAGTTTAAAAAAAAATAAAATATTATTACTTTGTGACTCAGTCCAAGCCATTCACTTTGACATCTAATGAGTGAGAATACTTGTGATCTTTATCTATAAAAGATGAATGATCTTTTTGTAGACAATTCCTTAAATAAATATAACTATATATTTTCGGTATAATATTTAAATATTACATGTATATATTTAAGATAACACACACACACACACACACACACACACACACACACACATATATATATATATATATATATATATAGGAAAAAGTTGGAATTAGTCCACCAGCTCATATAAACAAATGAGCCCAATTGTCCAAATTGAATCTGGGTCGATCTGAAGATCACAGATGTCCGGTAATACTTGAATTTTATTTATTTTTCTACAAATTCAAATCATTTGAAATTTTAGGTATGCGTACTTCTCATCAATGCACACCTAATAAAAATATAAAAATACTTATTCATAAACAATGAACAAAATAGCCTCGAAACTTTTGGAGGGTATTTTGGTTAATTTGTTTCATGTAAAATATTTTTTTGATATTTTTTCAAAGATTCACCTAGTTTTTGTAAACACAAGTCTAAAATTTCAAGTGATTTGGATTTGTAGAAAAATAAATAAAATTCAAACACTGCTGGACATCTATAGTAATCAGATCGATCCAGATTCAATCTGAACCGTTGGGCTCATATATTTATATGGGCTAGTGGGCTAAACTCAGCTTTTTCCATATTATATATATTGTTCTTTTTGCTTGGGTTAGGTCCAGGTCCAATGAGGTCCAGGCCTAGGTCTGATTGGATCTGGGTTTGGATCCAAATCCCATTTTTTTTTACAGGTCCCAGTCCGGCCGAGATTTATCATAAAATGACCAAAGGTTTTCACAAGTAATCAAATTGTGTGTGAGAGAGAGAGAGAGCGGGATTTTCTCTACTAAAGTTAAAGACGAAAGATGTTTTTCACAACAAGAGATCCAATTGAGAGAGAGAGATTGCTGTACCTTTGGCTACGAGTGCACCAATGAGTTTGTTGTAGTGATCGATTCCTGATTTATATAGCCACTACCATCTACAAACACCATATAAATTAATTCGGTAATAGATAACAAAGTAACGCTGGCCATATTGCCATATTTCTTTTTTTTCTTTTTTTTTTTTGGGTAATATCTGAGGGGAATATGGGCCTTACCCATTTTTAGTAGTAGTGAATAGTTTTCGAATACGTCAGTGGAAACAGAAACTTGGATTAAGCTGAGGCTTAAGTGGTGCTACCACCACTATCTCAACCTCAGTCTCAAGTATTATGCCTTCACATATCATCATCATCTAAGTATTATCTCAATTATTTAGGGTCGGAACAAATCATGTTCATCCATTCTGTTCTACTGAGGGTCACACCTTCACTAAGACGATAGGCTATCATATTTTTTCTCATACTTCCATCCATATGTCCTTCTGGCGTGCTTCTTCCTTTTTAGAGCTTTCCATTTGAACCAAATCACACCTCTTATCATTTTTTGTTTTGTCACTCATCTATTTTAACATCTTCATCTCAACAACACTCATAATATAGGTATGTTGGGTGCCATGGAATATAAAAAGGAAAATTAATCTGTATATCCCTTTTATTATTTTGGAATTGAAAAGTAATCTCTATTCTTTCACATTTTATGTGTGGATCTTACTTTCGTCTGCTTTTTATTTTTTCACAAAAAACCGTGGTCTAGTACAACAAGATTGACTGAACACAAGACCCTTTTCTTCTAAAATTCAATTTGGCACTTGAAATTCTAGATCATCTCTACATTATTTTTTGTCCAGTATTTCTAATACCCGACTGACCTTTACCAAGTATTTTTCCACAAACCTGTTCGATCTGATAAGTAGCAGATCACATTTTTTCGTCATTCTAGTTGGGTAGGTACTTCAAGTACTGGATCCAGCAAAAAACAACAAAGAGTCGAGAGTCAGGACTTCAAGTGCCAAACTGCCTTTTTTTTTTTGCCTTATAACTCAAGCCATTTTTTTCATCATTCAAGGGGGTTTGGTGCTTCAAATACCATACCGAATTAAAAATAATAATAATAATAAATAAAAATGGAGGATTCAGTCCAGTTTTGCAAGTTCCAGATCGAGATATAAAAGAAAAAAACTTACATGCCCGGGGGGGGGGGGTCAGCTAACAAAAAAACGGTGACCCTAATGTAAAATAAGTAAAAAAAAAAAAAAGGAAAAAAAAAAGATTATTTTTCTTTATAAAAAAGAAAAGAGATCTATAAGTTAATTTCCCAAGCAAAAATTGAATTATTTGACCAGTAATGTCCAACTTGTTTTTCTTCAAGATTATGACTGCGGAAGAAGATTTTTCAATTCAAGAAACATGCTCAAGGTTTAAAAACCAGAACAAGTAGGGTTATATGATTCATTAGGCTAAAAAATTAATCTAAGTGGAACAAATTACTAGAGTACCCTTAATTGTTTTGGATCACACGCTCAAAATAATTTGGGGTTCTTCATGAAAATTCTTTAGGAGTTGCTTAAATTAAGGGACTTTAAAAGTCACCAATGGTAAAATTATTTACGTAACCTTCTCATTCAATTTAGAAAAAAAGTTTATATAAGGTGCCAACCTTATACTGTTGAAGTAAGGTGTCCGGAAAAGGTTGTTTCAATGCTAAAGAAACTTCAATTTGATCATCTCAACATCGAGATGTATGAATATAAAGAGAAAAAAGGATTTCAAATAATCAAGGTAGGGCATCTTGTGATGCATTATCTAGACCACCCATTTTCTGAATTTTGTATTTGTTTGTAGATCTGCTCAATATTATTATTTTTGGAGCTTTAAATTTTATAATTATAGCTAACAAAATATTTTTATGCCATCGCAAAGCTTTGCAACACAACAATTGTCTTTCAACATAATTTTGAAGCATGTCTTATTTTAATTATTTAAAGTTGATGCTTTATACAAACCTCACCCTTTTTTTTTTTTTTAGGTGCTTTGACCGACGTATATAAAAAGAACCATTTACTACATAGAGGTCACAATCACTATTATCTATCAGATTTCAAATCGAATGAGTGGGAATCTGTCTTTAACTAGATTCAAAGTTCAAAGAAAAAAGTTTTGAACTTTGTGATATACCTCAAACCATCCAATTGGATATCTAATGGTTAGGAGTAATTGTAACCTCCTTATATTTAAGATAAATAGTCTCAAAGTATACAATCTTTTTTAATACTATATTGGCTTCAAACAAATTGCATTACCAAAAGAATGAGCAAAAGTATCCCAAACCGTTGGTCCTCTCCCTTCCACTTTCACAGCTCCTTCATAAGCAACAAGGCAAAAGAATAATAATATTTGCTCCAAAAACTAAAATTTGTTGCTATTATTCGTGCTTATATTTCAACTTTTAATGAGAATTAACCGGAAATAAAACAAATTCAACTCCCAAACCACCTCCCATCAAATACTTAGCTCTGAAAAGTTAAATGAAGTAAAAAATTTAGTATTCTTATCATTAGCTTCTAAACATTATCCTAATTATTTGGAGTTGGCTAGGATTCATAAAAAGATGCTACAAAGTTTTATGCTGGTTGTCAACCTAACACAATCCCCTCCTTTATCCTGACTTAGGACCGGTATGATTTGCTATGGCGGAATTTGAAAATATAATACTCTAACATTTTAAAGTAAGTAAAAAGTTACTAATCTAAATATCACATTGATCTAATAATTTTCTTTTCGACTCGAGGAGATATCTAGAGAGAGAACCGTGAATAAAAGAAAAAAGTTACTTTCTATCAAAAAAAAAAAAAAGAGTGAGAAAATCGTGATACTTTTTGATGTTCAACCCAGTGTTAACAAAATCAAACTGGAACGGTTAACCGAACATGGAGCTGGGAGCGGTTTGAATTGGAACCGGACTAACCGGGGTGGTTAACCGCACTAACCGGTCAAGTAGATTTTTTTAAAAAAAATGGGTCAAAAACTCCCAAAAAAATAAAAATATTTAGATTAAGTGTATAATATCTTGTTACAAATATTTATCTTACAAAAACAAAAGTTGAAAATTTTTTTCAAAAACCTAAAAAATGTGCTATTTCGAACCAAGAAACTTTTGTTTTTTCGATGTTTCAATCCAAATTTCTTGTTTTATAGATTATAGATAGTGATTTACAGCAACAAATCATGAAAAAGTATAAAACAAAGGGCACGAAAACGGATAAAAAAAAGTGAAAATTTGGATTCTAGATTGCCTGCTACAAATAACAGCCTCCATTTTGAAATAATGGCCATTATTTACTACTCTACCGTTATTTACATTAAATCAGGAGTTATATATGCTAACCGGTCCGGTTAGCAGAAACCGATCGGTTTTGTGGAAAAACCTCCGGTTCAGGGCTAACCGGCTCGTGTTTGTACCCAAATTTTTTGGAGCTCACCAATTACTGAGTAGACCGCAAAAACCGGCCCTAACCGGAGTCGCCACCCTGTCGGTAGCAATCTAACCGGCCAGTTCCTTTTCTAACCGACCGGTTTTGAGAACGCTGGTTCAACCATATACAGTGGAGATGAGCGATTTTTCAGCCCAAATCCATTATACAAGGCTCAAGAGGTCATATTGAGTATGGACGACGAGATGATATTTACCATACTATTAGCATTCTACAAATATCGCATAAGAAACCCCGATTAGCATCTCACTAGATAAACAATTAAGCCCAAATATATTCTACTCCCTCAAGAGTAGGATGTTCATTTACCCCCTCGGATAAAATCACGCCTAGAATTAATCTATGACTCCAAATTTTGGAGATGTAACCTTTTCAACTCATAGATTAACCTCAATAAAATTTTTCTAATTGTACACTCTATGCACCTGAAAAAATATATTGTGTCCAGATGAATAGAGACCACCCAATTTTTAGATAGTGAGATCTAAGTTTTGTAGAACTCAAAATATGAAAAAAATAAAAAAAACAAAAAATAAAAAAAAAAAGAAGAAAAGAAAAGAAAAAAGGTGACCTAATGTAAAATTTGAAAAAAAAAGAAAAGAAAAAAGGATAATTTTTTAATTATATAAAAAAGAAGAGATCTATAAGTTAATTTCCCCAGCAAAAAATTGAATTATTTGACCAGTAATGTCCAACTTGTTTTTCTTCAAGATCATGAATGGGGAATAAAATTTTTCAATTCAAGAAACATGCTCAAGGTTTAAAAACCAGAACAAGTAGGGCTATATAATTCATTTGGCTCAAAAATTAATTTAAGTGGAAAAAATTACTCGAATATCCTTAATTGTTTTGGATCACACACATAATAATTTGGGGTTCTTCAAAATATAGACTTGTATATTTAAAGGTTGCAAAAAATCTCATTTTACTTTTGGATTTGAGAAATAGACTTGTATATTTAATATTTTACGCTCAATTTCGGCTTTTACTCTAAATTTAATTTCTTTTATATATCAGATTAAGCTCAAATTTGGATGCTCTTATTTATCACTATAAAAAATATAATAATTCAATAATTTCAAAGTTAAAATAGATCTATATTGTAATATGTATTTTGACAATTTTTTTTATTTTTTATTTTTATTTTTTATACATGTGATAGTCAGAAGATATACGTATCAAATTTCAGCTTAATCTGAAGTATAATAAAATCAACACACACGCTCTCAAAAAGTGAGATTTGCATATAAAATATCAAATATAGGAGACTATTTTCAGAATCTAAAAATAAAATGCGATTCAATTTATAAATTCCCCTAAAAGATTTATAGAAGACTATTTTTAGATTCTAAAAATAAAATGCGATTTAATTTATAAATTCCCCTAAAAGATTTTTTTTTGTTTTACTTGTTCTTCTAAAACGAGATAGAAAATATAGTTACACAATCTAGACATTAGAATGAGAAAATCTATAGTGAGAAACGGATCATCAAACGAAGACAATTCTGTGAGCCCGGCGGCCTACAGCAAAGTGTAGGCTGGATGGCTCAGATTGAACAAAAAGAGGTAATCTCAGACGTTCAGAACGGCGGACATGTTTACCGTATTTTTTGGCACTGTATATTTTTTTGGAGCTCCTAAATGAAACGTTCAAAATTTAGATTTTTCATATCATTACTTTTTTGAAAAAATACTCTTTTACTAACATGCAAATCTAGTCAGTGTCACTTTTTTCTTCAATCTCGGCTGTCCAGCTAGTCGGCTCATGTGATCATATTCCTTAATCTTTGGTCTTAGAAAGGCTCAAAATTTGGTTGATCAGAGTGAATCAATTGGACCAATATTTTTTAAAAATAATTAAGAATAGCTATTTAATGTTATAAAATATATTATAGAAACTAAAAAGAGATGTTTAACTGTATTAGCCAATCTAATCCATCTAAATTGATTGATCCGACTAGCCAAAATTGATAAAATATTAATTTAACTATTTTCAAATAAGCCGCATTTTTACTGTGGGCTACACCAACCAATGCACTGAACTGCGATATGATTTTTAGGAGGGAGGGAATATAAGATGAGTGTGCATAGTACGCTTATGCAGGATCATTGTACAACTCCCTTAGGCAATAGAGCCACTTGAGAGAATTTTTTTTATCCGAAACTTTGGACTCTAAAGATAACAAAATGATTATCTTTCAAGAGGAAAAAAAGAGAAGAAAATATTTTGAGTTCTTTAATATCTCGATCTTTTTGTTTGTTTGACAATATCACAGAGCTTTTATTGAGAACATAACGCAATACACATGGATTTACACAATTAGACTCAGCAATATTGAGATTTTACAAATCTACCCCCAATCTTGACTGCCTAACTGCAACATCATTGGCCTCATGGTAAACATTATATAAATCCATGACCTCCAACCATACTGCCTACAAGCTCCAATGTGGTTTTAACTCTTTTTTGTTTTTTTGTTTTGTTTTGGGTAATTATGTGAGAAAGACAGGCCCCTATTTGTTTTTTCAAGTAGGGGGTGCTACCACCATGATGCAACCCTTTCCTAGGTTTTGACTCCTTTTTGTATCAATTAATGACATTTAGAGAGTATCATTCAATGACGCCAGGTAATGCAAGTTGCCTTTGGGAGATCAACTTTAGGCCTTGTAGTGGTGCCCAAAATTCTGCATGATTTGTCCGGGCCCTACGGCAAGTTGTTTGCTGTTGTTGTCTTTAACACCCAATCCTGCCCTCCTAAACCTAGATATTCCTATTAAGCTTAGCTAATTACTTCAAATTCTCAAATTTTCTTTTTGGAATTCCTCATTAAGCTTAGCTAGTTCAAATTCTCAAATTTTGACCGAGTTTAGATTTATTTTGATTTGAGACATCAAAGAAATTCGAGCTTATATTGATGTCAACAAAGAAATATTGATGAAATTCAAATGAGAAGGGTGATTTTCAACATCATAGACCATGAAGATGGCTCGGTCATTTAAGAGAAGATATACTATATATTTTGTTGCAACAAATGCCATGAGATCAAAATGGCGTAATGGAAGTGTGGTGGCCCATAATCCATAGGTCCCAAGATCAAAACCTGGCTTTCAATTATGATTCAAATATTTGAATAAATATATTTTATATATTTTGTTATAATATTTAAAAATACATGAAATATATTTAATAAATTCATGAAATACATTTAAATATATCGATATTTTTATTTTTAAATCGGGAATGGGTCTAGGTCCGAGTCCCACATTATATTTTTGGGTTTAGTCGGGTTCGGATCTGAGCCCAACATGATAGGGAACAAGTTGGACTACACCCGATCGGTTGGGTCATGGTCAAGCCAGGTCCGTTGTCTGAGTCCAGACCTAAACACAGCCCACATTGACATGTCAAATGGACAAGTCGGTCCAATCCCATTCCCAACCCTACGTGAATGCTCCATTAAATCGGATGATAGTGGAGCCACCAAATCACCCTATCGTGACTATGCCTATGTAAAATTTAGGGTGAGTCTATTTTATGTTTATTAATTAAAATTTTCAAAATTATTTTAAAAGAACACGAATAAAGGCGAATAAAAATTTTGCTTGTTTATTTATTTGTAGACTCTATTTCATTTGGATGAGTTTGCTACGACATATTTCTCTCCTTTGAGGATTTTTTAGTTAGAATTTTAAAAAACAAGCATAAGGAAGGGCTTTCTTGTAAGTATTTTATTTTATTAGATCAATTTTGAAAATTCAATTCATTTTCATGTACCCTTTACTTCTCTCTACCAATCTCATTTCAGGTTCGTGCCCATGTATCCAACAAAATCCAGAATTAGAAAAAAATATCGAAATCAAGGTATCAAAGAAGCAAATAGAAAAAGACAAGTTTCAATTTTTTATTTTTTGTGGACTTCATTTCATTTGAATTTCCTAACTAATTAATGGTACATTTTCTAATTAGAAATTAAAAAAATAAAACTAAATGACAAAAGCAGGGTCTTAGAGTATACTATGAGACCATATTTTTTTTTACAAGGAAGTCGCGATCACTTTTATCCAATAGATATAAAATCCAATAGAGGAAATTTTTTTGGGGAAATGACTGGACAATATTTCTTTGAAGAATTTGTTTCCTGAGGTTTATAGTTGAGTGGTGAATAAACAAGCTTACATAGCAGAGCTTGTTGTGGAGGGGCAGGGAACTGAATGTACTTGCAAGATTGGTCTTAGAATTAGAAGGGTAAATAAAAGCATAGAGCATCAGTTCATTTCATTGATGTAGTTCATTTCATTGATGTAGAAATTAGGCTATTTTTGTTTCTTTTTTCACAGACAGGATTAGCTATTCTAGGAACTTTCCCCTACTGGCATCTTTTTAGTTAGCTCCTTTCATATTGAGGTTAGTAATGATAGAATCTTTGAGATGATCAATAGGAATACCAAAGTTTGGGCACTTGAAACACCAAATCGAGTTGGAGCTTTTCTCTGGCTATTGGAGCAAGGGTTCTTACTGGGGATCAATTAAGAAAGGGGGGAAGATTCTTATTAATGTATGTTTCTTATGCAAGAATGCGGATGAAGATTGCAACCATCTTTTTATCCAATGCCCTTTTGTGGGGTATATGTGGTTCTGGGCTGCTGGAATTGCTAATTGGCAGTGGGTGATGCCAGAGAACATCACATAACTTTTTGCAACTGTCCTCAGCCCCCTTTTCCTAAACTTGGATTTCATCTATGGCGAATTTTGGTTGCAGCAATCTGCTGGTCCATCTGGAAAGAAAGAAATTATAAGATTTTTGAGGGAGGTGCATTCAATCGAAGTGGCCATTAAAGGGATTATGAGGCTTACAATTCTGTAGGCTCAGTTTTCTTTGAATATAATGATGTATCCGAAAGAGCTATTCTTTACCAATTTCGCAGACATTCTTCTTCATTGTCCTCACAAGACTCAGTGATCATCTCAATGGATTGCACCTCCCCTTGGTTGGTTGAAACTTAATTTTGATGGTAGTGTAAGGTCTCAAACTCTTTCAATTGGTTTTGGTGGGCTACTTAGGAATCATGAGGGCCCCACTATCTTTTCCTACTACGGTAGTCTTACTTACTGTGCTATCAATGAAACAGAATTAAGAACAGTGCAAGAATGAGTCTCAAGACTGTAGAGCAACCATGTGCGCATTATAATTGAGGGAGATTCGGCGAATGTTATCAATTAGAGCAAACATCCTCCCTCGGTCCCTTGGCATTTGACCTCCATTCTATATAATATTTATTTGGCCATCAAGGACAAAGAGGTTCAATTCTGCCACACGTTCAGAGATAGAAATGGCGATGCTGATTTTTTAGCCAAACTAGGCTCCTCTTAGCTCTTTCTCTCACTCGTCTCTCTCTATCTATTTTCTTTTTTCTTTTTCTTACTCATCTTTGTCTCCTCTTTTCTTTTGCTTTTTCTTTTTATCTCTCTTTTCTCCTTTTGTACATTGTAATTGTTGTACGCAGAAGCTCTAAATTCGATGGGCTAATATTTGGAAAATAAAGTATAAAAAATAAAGCATGAAACATATAAAATAGGAACACAAAGATTTACGTGGTTTACCCCAAAAGGGCTACATCCACAGGCACAACAAACAGAAAACCACTATATCAATGAAAGTTACATGAAAGATTTTGGAACAAATCTCGACAAAAACACAGTCGAGCAAACCATTTTAAACCGCTCTCCATTCGTTCTTTTTACTTCTGGCGACTATTACCGACAATACCAGATAGAGACGCGAGAGCAATGAGAAACTGACTTCATCTCTAACTAAAAAGAAAAACAACACAACGTCTCTATGAGAACTACTTCTCTACAAGAAACAAACCTCTCAATCTTCAAGAGTCTAAAAGAAATACTATCACAATGTTTTTCTCCAAAGAAAACTCTCTTCTCTCTAAGAGGAAACCTTGCATCTTATGCACAGGAGGTTCTGCCCTTCTATCTCATTAGAAAGAAACCACAATTCTCATATGGTGACCTAAATAGGGCTCACAAATTTTCGCCACTTTCATCCCATATATATATATATATATATATATATATATATATATATATATATATATATATATATATATATATGGAAAATACTACGCAACATCTATAGAAGAAAATGAATAATGATTTCGCCTACCCCCAGCATCGTTCAAAGTTCATCGCGTGGTCACAATTGACCCGTAGTGTTTTATTTTTTTTCTATAAATCAAAATGACCTGAAATTTGGAGCGTGTATTCATAAAAAATAGCGGAATCTTCTAAAATTAAAAAAAAAATATTTTACATGAAAACAATTGACCAAAGTACCTAAAAAAATTTCAAGGGTATTTTGATCAATTTATTTTTTACAGATAATGTTTTTTATATTTTTATTAGATGCGCCTCAGTAAGATCTACATACCCTCCAAATTTTAAATCATTAAAAATAAAAATAAAAAATATAACACTACTAGACAATCGTGACCGTGGGATGAAATTTGGACGGTGATGAGCGTAGGCAAAATCACTATTTATTTTTGTTTATAGGCGTTAGAAAGACTTTTATTTTTCATATATATATATATATATATAAGTTAGGAATCCATACAAAATAGGAAACTTCCTAGAGATATTACCTATATCTCGACATATCTAAGAGTCCTAATATTTTTGGATTTTTATTTTCTTTAGGAAACTTATCAATATCAATCACAATCCCACATAATATGAGATTTTCTAATGTGAGTGATTTTGTATAGCACCCAATCCAACAATAATTTCCTTTACTCAATGAAATTACTTAATCATCCGATCTTCATAGGACGGTTCATAGTTTTTTGTTTTCATTTTTTTATTCTACATATCATTTTGAAACAAAATTTGGGGCATGCATAGATCTGATGGGGGCGCACGTGATAAAAATAATAAATGAATATTTTTGGTGATAAACATTTACCAGAACACCCATGAAAAATATCAAGGGTATTTTGCTTATTTATATTTATGGGAAGTATTTGTTTTTTATTTTTTCCAAGTTCACCACAAATTTATGACGGGACATCCAAAATTTCATCCAAAAATGTTTGGTAGAAAAAAACGAAAATAAAATGGTGTTTGGTGTGACATTGTAGCACGAACAATCGCAGCCATCGATGTTGAATCAAACGGCTAAGAAATGGGGTCACATATAACTTATATGTTGTTGAGGCCACACATAAAGTTTTCGCCTCTAAAATTCACGTTCCATAGTTTATCTTGTTGTTGGGCGCGGTTTCTTGCCCTATTTTATTGTTTTTTTTATATGGATAGAAATGTTCAGTTACGTGCCATATGCATAGGTACTTCATTTGAAGAGAACAACTTACTGTCGCGTTTGGACATGGACACATACATAAATGATAGAGAACAAGAAGGGATGAAGCCGAAGGTCAATGGGATATTCCAACACTTGTATTGGGGTGTGAAATGGGTCGGGTCAACCCCTTGGATCTGATGGGTCCACCGATTGGGTTTCAACTTTGACCATGATAATGGACTTGACGAGTTGATTCTAGCTTGGATCCTATCAGATTGGGTCTGGTTCAGGTAAACCCAAGTCAGTGTATATTGGTATAAAATATATAAGGAAAATACTTACAAACACTCACGAGTGAATTTTTATAGTTGTTCGCTAATAGTTTAACACCATCCAATGTCAAAGTTGCATTTGAATTTTAATATTTTTTCTATGAATTAGATTCATCTGAAAATTGGAGCGTATGTACATATAAAAACCACATACATAAGTAAAATATTAAAAATAATTCTCAACAAATAAATGATAAAAATATCCTTGAAATATTTATAAGAGTAAATATTTATTTAAAAAACATGTTAATATATTCATATTTCTTACTTATTCCATTCTCTATCTTCTTTGGACCGGCCTGATTTTTCTCTCTTCAGGTGATCTAGCAGCTTTAATCGGAAAGGTATGACATTCACACAATGTGAATGCATTGAAGGGAGCACAATTTAGATAGAATTTAAAATCATCTAATGGCTATCAAATAGTTATGTTTCTATATTTTTATTTTATATGATGACCAGCGGTTTAAAAATTCGCTTATAACTGGAAATTGAGCGTGTGCGTGTCTAAAGGAAGTCGACGACGATTTGTAGCGATAACTCAGCGGTCATGGTATACATGTCTAAAGGCAAACCGGTGACGTTTTGTAGTGATAACTTAGCGGTCATGTGTGCAGGTCTAAAGGCGAACCGGCGACCATTTTGTAGCGATAACTCAGCGGTCACGGTGTGCATGTCTAAAGGAAACCGGCTACGATTTGTAGCGATAACTCAGCGGTCATGGTGTGCATGTCGAAAGGCCAACCGGCGACGATTTGTAGCAATATCTCAACAGTCATGTGTGAAGGTCTAAAGGAAACCGGCGACGATTTGTAGCGATAACTCAACGGTCATGGTGCGCATGACTAAAGGCAAATCGGTGACGATTTGTAGCGATAACTCAGCGGTCATGTGTACAGTTCTAAAGGCGAACCGACGACGATTTGTAGCGATAACTCAGTGTCACAGTGTGCATGTCTAGAGGCGAACCGACAACGATTTGTGGTGATAACTCAGCGGTCACGGTGTGCATGTCTAAAGGAAACCAGCGACGATTTGTAGCGATAACTCAACGGTCATGGTGTGCATGTCTTAAGGCGAACCGGAGACGGTTTGTAGCGATAACTCAGTGGTTACGTGTGCAGGTCTAAAGGCGAACCGGCGACGATTTGTAGCGATAACTCAAAGGTCAAGATGTCCATGTCTAAAGGTGAACCGGCGATGATTTGTAGCGATAACTCAGATTTGGGCGTGTGCATGTCTAAAGGCGAACCGGCGACAATTTGTAGTGATAACTCAGCGGTCATGGGGGGTTCATAACTCGGCACGGGGTTCATAATGTGTTAACGCACACACATTAACAAGCAGCCACCACAAACAATTTATACCAATCAAATCTTCTCTAAAACTTCGATGTAGGATAATTCCCATCAAAAGGTGTACGTGCAAATAAGGTATTGGTGCTCTCTCTCTCACTCTCTCATATGTATAATGGTGTATATGTATAAAGTAAATTACATACTTTATAAGCTCTCTCTGTCATTTGTATAATGGTGTATATGTATAAAGTAAATTAGATACTTTATAAATAGCTCTCTCTGTCATTTGTATAATGGTGTATAAATTAAATATTTCATAAATAGATCTCTCTCTTATACAATGACATCTATCAAATGAAATAGTTTATTTAAGAGAGAAAAATAACATTAACTCATACCACTTTAGAATTTATTTCTACATTGATAAACAAATATTTTCTTTCATTTATTTTAATTTATGTACATTATAAATTATGTGATGCATTATTTTTTCTTATAGTTGTCAATAATACATTTTAAATTAGATGATATTACAAGATATTTTGGATTTGTTATTATTTGTATAATAAAATAACTATAAAATGTAAACCAACAATTTCAATTTCGGTATATAACATTATAATTAATTAGGTTGTAATAATTTTGGATTATGTTAGTTAGGTTGTAATAATTTGGGGTTTTTTTTTAGCAAGATAGGGTTTTCAGCCAATTCGAGATTTTGGTGGCCATTTTTTCATCGATTTAATCCATTCTTTAATGTAGTCCTTGTATGATTATATACTTCATCCATGATAATTCTATGATTTTTCTTTTGTATGATGTAAATTTAATGGTTAATATAAGTTCATACATGGAAAAACAATCTCAATATTCGCATATTGATGAAAAAAATGAAAGTTAATAATGTAGTACCCCGATTTCTTATTGGGTTCCTAAAAAAAATTATTTATAATGAATTTTAACAATTTTTTTGGATTTGTTTTAAGGCTTAATCCGACCGGTTTGGCCGATTCCTGATCCGGATCTCCAATTTACCATTCTAGATGGGTTTTGGGGGGTGCGCAATCCGGGGCACCGATCCATTTTTTAAACATAATGACCATATTTTTCTTAAATTTGGTAAGTAAATGTATTTTTATACCGTAGACAAAATAAAAATAATAAAATTATTTATTAGCAAACAACACCAAAAAAGAAAAAATAAGGCCAAAAAAAATAAATAGACTGATCTTAGCCGAGAACCCAAATCCGTATTGTATGCAGAATCCAAAAAATAAATTTTGGATATCTGGAATGAGAACCCAAATCCATTTTTTTTTGGAATAATAGCTATTGGTTGTAGAACCCAAAAAAATAAATTTTGTATATCTGGAAATAAACAATAGCTAGGTTTCAGATTTTGAGGTTTAAATATATATGTGATTCGGTTTCCAGAGAGAGATATTTGATTTTTAAGGTTTAAATATATGTGTTTGTTCTAGATTTTGAGGTTTAAATATATATGTGATTCGGTTTCTAAAGGAAGATATTTAATTTTTGAGGTTTAAATATATGTGCGATTCGGTTTGTAAAATGAGATATTGGTTGTTATCACAGTTCTCCGATTAGCCGTTCAGCGCCTAATAGATTTTTTTTTAATAGATTTATTGATTTTTAGGGAAATCTCGGATATTTTTTTCCATTTCTTTACCATTAAAGTTAATCTATTTTCATTTGCAGGTTCCCAAACGGCTCCTTAGTCTCATTCAATTGTCCACATAACAAATGAAAGAATAAAAAAAATGAGAGATTTGAATAAAAAAATGAGAGATAAAATGAATAGATCCTAGTAGTTTCCCATTCGTTTGATCTTGAGTCGATCCCATTTCCCCTGCTACTGATGTGCTAACAGTTTGAAGCTGATTCTCCAGATACTCCTCGAGATACTTCTGCATCGGCCATAACGTTCACCCCATATACTTTAGGATCAGAGTAACATGCACTTTTCTTTCTCCATTGTTCACTCAATATACTTTCTCCAATATCTTTTTGATAAAAAAAAATTATAATTCAGCCATTTAAGATCAAATCCCTTTTCTTTCTCCATTCTTCACCCAATATCCTTTCTCCAATATCTTTTTGATAGAAAAAAATAATAATTCAGCCATTTAAGATCAAATCTAATAAAGTGGCGACTACATTATAGCTAAAGACTATCATTTGATTTAATTCTTTTTATATAATAACCGCTTTTGACTCCCTATTAGAAAACTAGAAATCAACCAACCAAATTCACTGTAACTCAATAACCAATCAAAGAAAAAAAAAATATTTATATTGTGGAAAATGTAGAAAACTCAAGGTTAGGAACAATATTTTCTTTAGTCTTATGTGTATACCCATTTTAAGAAAGTAGTTCATTACCTATGTTAGTTCTTTAGTAGTACACAACTTTGTTCCTAAACATCAATACAAGTTTCTATATTTTCCACACATATTAATGCAAGAAGGATCACTTTCTTTTCCATAACCAACTAAAACCAAGCTTAAGAAATCAACCAAACAAACTCATAATTATGTAATCTGAACATTCACTTCTATCCAATTACTCACAAAAACAAAATGGAAAATAAACAAGAGAAACCATTCGTTAAAAATCTCTTCTCATACAAGAATTTCCATTTTAAAAAAAGAATTATAGTTTAAATAATAATTCCCGCAAAAACAGGGAATTTTAGTTAAAACAAAAATTCCTGAGAAAAATACAAACGTAGAAAAAAAGAAAAAAAAAAAAGAGGGGTGTGTTCAATTTCTTGAAATCTTTTTTTACAATGTTAATTTCTAAAAATCTATCATCATAACTTTTTTCTATAGAGAAAAGAGCAACCCATCCTAGATTTCAGGTTTTACAAAACTTTAAGGATAAAAAATAATTAAATTGCATAGAGAGGGATAAAAAATAATTATATTGCCTAGAGAGAGCAACTAAGAGAAAGAAGTGTTACAGAGAGAAACTCAGAGAAAAAAGTCATTGACAGGGATGGAGAGAGAGAAATGACATGGTTTTCAAAATGTATACTCCAATACCTGGTTCTGGTGGTGAATCGTTGCTATGGCAAATAAAGTCACACATTAAATTGGCATTTAAGCTGCATTTGACCTAACATAAGAACGTGCTGGAAACAAAAAGAAAAAGTAGCAAAAAACGGTTCAATGTTTAATATAGTTAGTTAGGTTATGATAATTTTGGATGAGTAAATCGAATTAATAAATGTTTAATACTTTGATGTGATGCTAAATTTTTATTTTATATGATAAATTGTTTTGTTAATCTTATTATATGGAAGTATTTTCTAATATTTTAAATTGTTTTGATGTAATATTATAATATTATATTATAATTAATTATTATATAAGCATTTAAACAGGAAAACAACGGCTCAATATTCATCTATTTTTATAAAGTAATGAAAGTACATAAAGCACCAATCCTAATTTCTTTTAGAAACTAAAAGAACACAATTTTTAGAGATTTATAGTAATTTTTTGAAAAGTTTTTGAGACAACTTGCCAATTCAAATGATTCTTCGATCCGACACGGGTCCATTGATCAGGCACGATTTTTGAGGTAAACTATCCGGATCGTCAATCCGTTTTTTAACCTTGATCATTACTATTAGTAATTATGATATTGACATTTATTATAATATATGTGGATATTTCACATTATATTATTATTGATATACATAAATATCACACGACGTAAATTTTCTTTAAAATGGGAATTTTAGATAGAGGTCAAGTATATATACGTAACCTCTATATATATGCTAGGATACCGTATAATATTGCAACATATATATTAATAATTAGCTACATGGGTCTTTTGTTTCAAGAGTTCTTATATAAAAAAAAAATCGTAAATCATCTTAAAGTCTCTCATCTTCTTCTCTCTTCATAATCCCATAAATACGGGAGCAATGAGATCGTTGATAAGATTGAGTTTGCTCCAAATTGATTTCGTGGATATGATAAGCATCTAAACTCGATCCAATATACTTTATTTATTGCTCTCTATCTCTAATTAGAACATAGAAAAAGAAATATAGTATGTTTAGATAAGGATTGATTTGTTGATATAGAAAGTATCTCACATGGATTTTATTGTCCCCATGTAGCCATCCAATTTAGATCAAGTGAGCCATTGACCATTTGATTTAGATCCGACGTCTCACAGTAATTTTATTTTTAGAGTTTTTTCTAAAAATTGTATGAATATGAAATTTGGTACTTATCATCTTCTCAATAGGACGCACCAACAAAAATATTAAAAAGAATTTTTTAATAAAATATAATGACCAAATCCCTCTTGAAATAGATAAAGAAGTATATAAGCATTGAGATCATCTTAGTTGTCCATTCAGACATACCAACACTAATTTTAGGAGTCTAAGCAAGAAGTACCGTGCACTAATTTTGGCAAGAGATTAGATAGAGTGAAGTATATATATATTGATGTCATCTTAGTCGTCCATTCAGAAATACCAGCACTAATTTTAGAAGTCTAAAGAAAAGAGATTAGATAGAGGGAAGTATATAAGCATTGATGTCATCTTAGTCGTCCATTCAGAAGTACCAGCACTAATTTTAGAAGTCTAAGGAAAAAGTACCGCGCACTAATTTTGGCAAGAGATTTTAATGAAGCATTAATATGCAACAATTTTAGGAAAATATTAGAGGTTATTTTTGGTAATTCAATGGGGATGACGAGTCCCTACCCGATTTTAATTTTGGCAAGAGATTTTAATGAAGAGATTTTAATAGGAAAATATTAGAGGTCATTTTTGGTAATTTAGTGGGGATGACGAGTCCCTACCCGATTTTAATTTTGGCAAGAGATTTTAATGAAACAGTGATATGCAACAATTTTAGAAAAATATTGGAGGTTATTTTTGGTAATTTAGTGGGGATGATGAGTCCCTACCGGATTTTAATTTGGCAAGAGATTTTAATGAAACAACAATTTAATTTTAGGAAAATATTGGACGTTATTTTTGGTAATTCAGTGGGTATGACGAGCCTGTACCCGATTTTAATTTTGGCAAGAGATTTAGCAGTGATGTGAAACAATTTTAGAAAAATATTGGAGCTTATTTTTGGTAATTCGGTGGGGATGACGAGCCCGTACCCAATTTTTTAAAATGGTTAGTGGTTTTTTAATGCATTAGGCACTTTTAGGAAAATGTTGGAGGTTATTTTTAGTAATTTAGTGGGGATGACGAGCCCCTACCTATTTTTTAAATGGTTAGTGGTTTTTTAATGTGTTAAGTGATAATGGAAGCATAGACCTTAGCTAGGCACAAGAGATGCTACCACAACGACCCCAATACCAAACTATGATAAGAAGTATCACATACTAATTTTCTCTCCTGCAAAAGACTCTCTTTGTCTCTACTAAGAGAACAACAAGGATTAGAAGGCTAAATTCGGACTTGAATATGTTGATTGAAATTGCCACCAAAATCGAAATTGAAATAACACCAAAAAAAAAAAAAAGAATGAAAATAACATAGAGTTAATAAAATCATAATTGCCACAACCAAAGAAAACTAGGGATGCAAATAAATTATTGGTTCAATCGATGAAAAGAGAATGAATGCCAAAGTAATAATTCTCTCCGAAGAATAATTCCAATAACAAGTTACTACTGCTGAAGTAATTGCAGTTACAATTAAGATGTTAAAGGAGACCGCAAAATTAAATTTGGCATTATTTCGAACTTAAAACCAACAAAATTCAGCAACTATGGAGGAAATAAAGTTTTTATAAATTAAGTCATGAGAAGAAAAACCTCTTATCTTTTCCATTCATAAAAAGCTCACTACAAAAATACCCAAGTCTCATCAAATTGAGAAGTCACCCCACTTGAATATAAAATAAAAAACTAAAAGAAAATCTCTCCCTATAACCACGTTTCACATTGGTTAAATAGACACACTCTCTCTCTCCTCATGTCTCCTCTTTTCAAGGAAATATCTCTACCTCCATAAAAAAAATCTCAATTCAAATTTTAACCCTATGCAAATAGGAGTTTCCTTCAGCTCTTAGTTTCTATCCTCATCTACTCCTTGTAGTGGCAATGGAGGAGTGTTTCTCGATAGGGAAAGACATGAATGTGCCCTGCTAGATAGTCCTTACCATCCTCCCCATTATAACCCACCCATAGAAACCCCCTCCTCAAATTCAATTTCATAGAACTCCTCTTCACCAATTTATTTCGCCTTACATCGTAGAGTAGAAGCTCTATTTTATTCTTTATACACCTAAGTGAGGGGTCCATAGCCACTACTAATGCATAATGTTGGTGAAAGATTATATCCCTAAAAGGAAAACAGAGGAGAGGCTCACAATCTTTCCAAAGGTCAACCCTAGCTTTCTCCTCCCAATGGAACACCATCACCCCTGCTTTCCCCTCCAACAGGCAAAGGATCCAAATCCTTAGCACTTCTTTTATGGACACATCAACCAGGCAAATCTTATCTCCACTCCCACCCTCCACTAATTTGAACTTCTCGTCTTTGTCGTCGCCTCTATAAAGGGGAGTGGTCACCGAGGCTTTCACTTCAGAAGGCAACGCAAGGGTTACCCACTTCCCTCTATCCAAATCAAAGATTGCAACCCTGATGCGAGCTGTTTGATAGTCATTGTAGAGTCGGTAACATCTTCCTTTTATGCACAAGTAAGTAGCCGGATGAGGAAACAATTCAAAACCATCTGTTATTTTCTTCCAGTATCCATCGGAGGAGCTAAACAACCAATGCTCAACACCATTCGTTGTATATAGGAAAAAGGTCACCAAAATTGTGAAGGATACGCTACTAGGGTTGAAATAAAACCCAAGGATGCGGCCTTTAGATTTTCTAGACCATTGTGGGAGCTTAGGGAGGGCAATGTGGTCATGCGTTGCTGGTTACAGATCGCGAGGGGCAGAGCATCATTGAATTCCCAGGGCATGTAGCACACCAAGCCGTTGCTATGTGATGCTACATTGATTTGCTTGTGATGATCACCACTTAATAATTTTATGGGTTTCAGGGGTATCTTTGCGCCGTTCACTATGTCAGAGAGGCGTAGACAGAAGAAGCCCTTCATGGTATAGAAGAGGGCAAAAGGGGCAGAAGGTAAGCGAGGAGAGATATAATGGATTCGAGCAAGGTAGAGAGAGGAGAGAAATTGTTTCCATGATTTTGACAAGCACTTAAACTTGCAGATGGATTTTACATGCAACGATGGGATGATTCGTTCAATAAGATCGTTTGGAAGTCCATAGGAGTATTCTTCATGTGAAGAAGTTTCTCTTTTAGGCATAGGATTGGGAGGGAGAAGAAAGTGGTGGTGGGGTATTTCTTCTTGTGAAGAGGTTGCCATAAGAGAGGAATTGTAAGAGATAGAGAAGAGAGGGTGAGACAGAGAAGAGAGAGTTAATATGTAGATGGAGAGATATTTTAAGCTATATGCAAACAAACGAATTCTCACTGTAGATAGGAGAGTTTATAAATATCACCTTCATGTACCAATAGAATCCTAATAGAAACCATGCGTGGGAGAGAAAAGGAGATATAGAGGGAAAGGATGCATGATAGATTTCTATAGATACTTTGAAAAAAAAAAAAAAAAAAGAGATATAACAATTTTTTTGTTGACTAATGAGATAAGACAATTTCTAAATTTTAAAATTTGGATGGGTAAAAAGAAAAAGTTTCAATAAGTCAAATATCCCTCTAAATAATACTCATTCCTGGTATATCCAATTCAAACTCCCTGTCCTAGAGAGATTCCCTAGTTGGTTTCGCCATTGGTTTTTGTTATGGGGATCTCAAACCCAAATATTGCCTGATGCATTTCAGAGTCTACAAACAAAATTTGCTCAACATAATACTTGCACTAACCTAGATGATTACCATCTCTACTTCATGGCAATATATCAAATTCCTTGGATTCTCAAATGGGAATACTCCATTTCTGAAAATAATACTAACAACTATGAGTATATTCCCCAATTAGGCAAAACCTTGAAAGTCAAAGGGTGGGACATTTTCAGTACCAATCCTGCCACACTACCTTTGAAACGGATGCCTCCCCAACCTGCAACCTTCAATCCAGTGTCAAATAATACAGTCAGTCTTCCTACATTTTCAGCCTACCTCAAAAAGCTGAAACAATCACATCCCAATGCTACTTTTGACGAAATAGAGCAAACACTACTCCATGTTTTTGCTCCCGATACAACTATGCCAGTAACTTCAGAAGAAACAGTCCAATCAGGAAATCCCCTATTGGATGATTTCAGCCAGAGGCCTACAGACTGAATGACCCGACCCAACGGTTCGATTCCCTTCTTCAGCACCGATATGACTGCTACAGCATAAAGAAAGATAAAATATTCCCTTTTCCAAATAAGACAAAATAAAGACACGACATTACACAGGAAAGATTCCCTTTTCATATGAAGACAAATCCACGTTGGATAAAGGACAAATCATAAAGCAACATCGCCCCTTCGCAAAAGATGCTCCTCACCGACGTGACCAATTTGGTGTCACATCAGCACATATCAACGGCTCCCTTTCCTTCTTCTCCCGTACAAACGATACTTACCTGCCGACGATCGCACGAATCTCAACTATGCAAGATTCTTCCATCACTTCATCAGCCACCAGCATACCAGAGCTCGCCACGTCTCCCTCATCGACATGACATGTCCCCTCTTCGTACTATCTTCTTATCCTGAAGAATCCTTCTCCAACAAGCTATCCATTTTCGACCACAACTTCCTTCTGCCAATCCCACACTTTCCTTCATCAGCAAGCTACTGATTTTAGCCACTCGTTTAAGACACAGCCCTCTATAAATACCTCTCCATTCAAGCAAAGAAGGCAGAGCATTTTTCAAGGAAAGAAGCAGCAGCAGCAACCAAAGTTCTTCTCAAATAGTTATCAATAGTTCTCTTCTCTTCTCAGTTCTCTTCTCTTCTTTTCCTTCAGATAGCTTTCTTTCTCAATTAAGCCTTCTCTATCTTCAACCTTTTGTACATCAGTCAAAGGCGGTAACATCCCTCTGACTTTGTTTATTATACATGTGTGATTGTCATCTTTCTGATTTACCTTCTTATTATCCTTACGAATGGCGAAAGTTTGCAAGTCTTTGTATCTGTAACCAGTAAGTCATTTTGTACTCAGTAATGCAATTTAAATTTGTATTTACATTCAAAATCCAAGAGTATACTCATACTTCGTGGATTATATTCGATATTTCTGTGCTTCCTATTTTCATTATTATCTTCGTGTTTTTATATTATGTCACTATCTTACAAAAATTAGTAGCTGCTAACTCTGCAATCTTTTCATATTTAATATAAATAGTAGCAAAAATGGTAGCAACAGTCTAGGGTAGATCTTAGGCCGAAAATGGTATCAGAGCCAACCCTGTTTTAGAGATCTCATAATGTTACAAGTTTTGCTATCTAAAGAAACTTAATAAATTAATCCATTAGAGAAAGTTGGTCCGAGAGTTAAGGCACGAGACGAAAAAGTCTTATGCAAAGTACCGCCAAGGCCGAGGAAGAGCCGCTTAGGGAAAACGCTGGACTTTTGGTCGTCCTGAGTTGTCATTATCCGCAAGCTAATAATGGAGAAATTTATTAAGAATCTGACAGATACCACAACTAGTAAAACTAATAGAACTCTAAGGATTAAGAAGTATGAAGAAACTCTCTCTGTTACTAGTAACCAAGAAGATTTTCAGTTATTATCTCAAAAAATATTACAAGTCCATAAAAATAGAAATTATAAATATTTACATATAAGACTAATACAGATAGCAGTTAAACCTTTAACTCGCTTAGGATTAAATAATTCCATCTTAGTTTGTCTACGAGACACTAGGCATAATAGATTTTCAGATTCGTTATTAGGAATGGTTGAATCTAGTTTATGTAGTGGACTAATATATTTCAACTGTTTTCCGAATTATTCTGTATCACTTACAGATCCAAATATTTTAAACGTTTTATCTTTAAATCTTAAAACACAAGGATTTGATATGATGACAGGTTCTCAAAATATAGCCATTGTTTATAGAATATATTATAAAGTAATGACTACATTATGTCCAAATGTACTCCAAATAGATACTAGAGGACAAACAATATTTTTTCAAACTAATATGAAAAAATCAAATACAATTATACCAAAAACAATATCATGGCCAGATATTGTTCTACCCCAAACATGGGCTATCCATAATGAAAACCAACCATCACAAAATCCTATTCAAAATATTCCAGACAAGATTCTTGAATATACAGACGGAAATATTGAAATACAATTCACTACAAATAACAGAATTATGGACAATACATCTGGTTCAGAACCTTCAAGTAATCATTCGTTTCGAGACCCAGAACCCCCAAGAAAATCCATTACTACTTATACTAGAATTCCTCCTCTGATAAGTATTCCATCAACGCCAAAACCACAGATTGATGGACTTCTGCGAACATCTGATAATATCATTGTACCCCAATATAGAAAAGCTGAGGAAGAACCTGCTGAGGCAGAATTCATTCAAGTGTTACAGCTTGAAGAAACATTCACCAGAGAAGATATTATCAAAGATTTTTTATCTCCAGAAAATAAAAATATTAGAGAATGGTATGTAAAAGAATTTAAACCAAGGCTAGTAGAATTATTTCACTCTCAATTTAATAAGTGGAGACAAAAGGGAAATAAAGGGAAATGCTTTTTTGACTGGTTAAAGGACACCTTAAGCCAGCACAATATTCCTATTCCTGACTTTGAAATAAATACAGTAGAAAACCAATATACAGTATTCAATACCACAGAAGGAAATACTATCAAATCCATACATCCTCCTGAACAAAGCCTGAAAATCCAAGGAGTTGCTACTACAGTACCAACTGCAAAAACTCCAGAACAAACTGTAGGATCATCATCTCCAGCAACCCAAATGGTTGTCTATGAAACAGTAGCCACACCTTATAAACTTAATAATGCCAATATAGCTCGAATAGAATTACTACCACACATAATTGAACAAAATAATTATACAAATCTTTGTCTTCATACGCTTGGACAACAAACAAATAGACTAAAAAATTTATTACAACCTCCTACTTACAAGGAGAAAAAACAATTATTTTTTAAACCACCTCCTGACTTGAATAAGGATAAATTTCATATTGGAGACGATAATACAACACTTATGGGACAACTAATTTCTAAATTATCTAAACTAGAAATAAAAGATCCCAAACCAACAATAGTTCTTCCAGTTCTCCCAGATAGTGATAAAGGAAAAACAAAAATCCCTGAACACGATAATATGACTTTACAAGAAGAGATACTTTTCCAAACCAATGAAGTTGTAGAACCACCTATTACCAATACAATACAAAATATGCAAGAAGCATTTTCTGAAATACAACTTACTCCTGATAGTATAAATCGTATCAATTATAGTAAAAACTGGCAACCCATAAACGCCCGACCATATTATAAAAGGCCAACCCCAGTTGATATCCAACTAGAAGAAAATCTAACAAGTCATACTTCTACATACACAGGTCGAACAATTATAGATTGGAATATAGATGGAATTTCTGATCATAGGATATTAGATACAATGAAACACATGACTATGTATGCATCGGCATGTAAAATGGCTGGTAGTCATGATCAGGAAATAGCAAAAGCCATAGTTTCAAGATTCACCTGATGGCTTAGAGGATGGTGGGATTCATATCTTAATGAACAAACAAAACAACAAATCTTAACTAATACTCGACAATGGACAACAAAAAATGAACATAACCAGGATATGGTATATTCTGAAAGTGATGCTGTCAACTCTTTAATATATACAATTGCTCTTCATTTTATAGGAAATACTTCGATACTTGCAGCTAGAACTGCTGATCTTTTATCTAATTTACGATGTCCTACACTATCACACTATAAATGGTATAAAGACGTCTTTTTCTCCCGACTACTTATAAGGGAAGATAGTCATCTTGATCACTGGAAAGAAAAGTTCGTAGCAGGACTACCTTACCGATTTGCTGAAAAAGTCAAAGAACGTCTAAAAAATAAGAATAGTGGTGTAATAAATTATTCTCAATATACCCTAGGAGAATTATCTTCAGAAATCTGTGCTGAAGGCCTAGCCCTATGTACAGATCTGAAACTCAAAAAACAACTTGATAAACAGAATCTAAGTGGCAAAAAAGAGTTAGGTGATTTTTGCCAACAATTTGGCTATCATATGGACCACGGTCATATAGATAAAACTAAACCGCATAAAATTCATAAAGTATATAAAAAGAAAAAACATCGAAATAAACCAGACAAAACATATAAGTCTTTTCCAACCAAACAGAAAAAATATAAGAAATTTACAAAACGTTTTGCTTCTAAATCATCTCAAAATAAAAAGAAATTACATGTTTGTTATAAATGTGGCAAAGTAGGCCATTATAAAAGCCAATGCAAGGTAAAACAAAAATTAGACTCTATTACATTAGACGAATCCATCAGAAATAAAATCTATGATATTATTCAATTATATGATTCCTTCGATAGTTCAGAATCAGACACTACTTCTTCCAGTAGTGATACTTCTTTTATAGGCACAATACATAATGATGATTTCTATTGGTCTGATAGTTCGGATACAGATAACGAAATATGTCAATGTCCTATTACATCTTCTATTCATACATTAACCAAAGAGGACAATCTAATCTTAGATTTGATAGAAAAAATACCTGATCCTAATGAAAAAAGAGAAATAATTACTCAGTTTATCAATTTAACTAAAACAAAAACAAAACATACACCATTAGTTAAACCTCCTGATAATTATAATTTCTCTGATATCATGAAACGAATTAGTCAGCATGAAGCCACCCAAAAGGAACCTACTATTGCCGACCTTAAAGCTGAAGTCAATACAGTAAAAATAGAATTATCTCAATTGAAAACAAGGATTCAAATCCTCGAACTTCATGATAATACTTCCGAACCACATACTGAAAAAGACATAGTAGAATTTAATCATTTACTCAAATCATATCATCCAAATGATTATTTAGAACAAATGGATCATGGCGAGTCATCAAATAGACATTCAGTAAATGTTTTAAATAGAGTAATAACACAAAAATGGTTTGTATTAATAACCATAGTAATAAATAATGAATATGAATTCCAATCCTTAGCACTGGTCCATTCAAGTGCTGATCTGAATTGCCTTAATGAAGGATTAGTCCCTACAAAATATTTTGATAAGACCACTCAAATCCTCAATACAGCTGATGGTAGTAGACTCTTTATCAAATACAAATTATCCAATGCAAAAATTTGTACGGAAGGACATTGTTTTCCAACTCCATTCATAATGGTCATAGGACTCAGTCAAGCTGTGATCCTTGGCGTCCCTTTTCTTACTTTACTATATCCAGTCACAGTTTCTCATACTGGTCTTGAAACAAATACTCATGGTACTCCTATTAGATTTGAATTTCTTGACAAACCAAAAATTAAAGAAATTAATACTGTTAAACAAAATATGAAATACAAAGAAAATTTCTTAGGATCTTTACAACTTGAAATCAAACATAAACTCACCAGCAAAAAACTCCAAACTCCTGAGATAATACAAAAAATACAACATCTCAAAAGTTTTATTGAAAATGAAATATACAATGAATTACCAAATGCTTTTTGGCATAGAAAACAACATATTGTTGGATTACCATATGAACCAAGTTTTAATGAAACAAAGATACCAACAAAAGCTAGACCAATTCAGATGAATACAAAATTATTACAAACATGTCAAATGAAAATAAATGATTTACTCCAAAAGAAACTTATACGACCCAGTTCATCTCCTTGGAGTTGTTCTGCTTTTTATGTGAATAAAAATGCTGAGCAAGAACGAGGCGTTCCCCGGTTAGTCATTAATTATAAACCTCTTAATAAAGTCTTAAAATGGATACGATATCCCATTCCAAATAAAAAGGACTTACTTGATAGATTATTACATGCTGTAATCTTCTCCAAATTCGATTTAAAATCTGGTTTTTGGCAAATCCAAATAAAAGGAGAAGATAAATATAAAACAGCTTTCAATGTTCCCTTCGAACAATATGAATGGAACGTTATGCCTTTTGGTCTTAAAAATGCTCCATCTGAATTTCAAAAAATAATGAATGATATCTTTAATCCCTTTTACAAATTTATGATTGTTTATATTGATGATGTTTTAGTTTTTTCGGAATCAATAGAACAACATTTTAAGCATCTTCATACTTTTATTCATACAGTAAAAACAGCTGGGTTAGTTGTTTCTGCTAAAAAGATAAATCTGTTCCAAACAAAAATAAGATTCCTAGGACATAATATCAATCAAGGAACAATCATTCCAATTGATAGATCAATTCTCTTTGCCGATAAATTTCCTAACAAAATTCTAGATAAAACTGAATTGCAACGATTTTTAGGGTGTCTAAATTATATAAGTGATTTTTACCAAAATCTAGCTTTAGATGCTAAACCTTTATATGATCGGTTAAAAAAGAATCCTCCACCTTGGACTCATATTCATACTTTGGCTGTACAGAAACTTAAACTCAAAGCCAAAGAACTTCCATGCTTAACTTTATCTGATCCAACAGCTTTTAAAATTATTGAATGTGATGCTTCTGAGATAGGATTAGGAGGCATATTAAAACAATCAATTGATTCTAAAGAACAATTAATACGTTTTACTTCTAAAGCTTGGAATCCTACCCAAAAGAATTATTCCATTGTAAAAAAGGAATTACTTGCTATTATTCATTGTGTTTGCAAATTTCAAACAGATATTCTTAATCAACATTTTTTAATTCGCACCGATTGTAAGGCCGCCAAAGACATTCTGCAAAAGGATGTCCAAAATCTTGTGTCAAAGCAAATATTTGCCCGATGGCAAGCTATTCTATCTGCTTTTGATTTCTCTATTGAACATCTTCACGGTTCTTCTAATTCTCTGCCTGACTTCTTAACCCGTGAATTTTTGCACGGGGGACCATATATATATATATATATATATATAGGAAAATGCTTCTGTGAGCTAATGGGCTCATAAGAAAAATTGAGTCCAATGGTTCAGATTGAATCTAGGCTGATCTAACGATCACGGATACCTGATAGTATTTTAATCTTTTTTCTACAAATCTAAATCACTTGAAATTTTAGACGTGTATTGATAAAAATAGGTGACTATTCGAAAAATAATAAAAAAATATTTTACATGAAAAAATATTACCAAAATACCCCTGTAAACTTTCAGGGATATTTTGGTCATTTTTTATTTTGTGGATTTTTTTTTTTTATATTTTTATTAGGTTTGGTTAGATGAGAAGAATATTCACCTTATATATATATATATATATATATATATATATATATATATATATATATATATATATATCTGGAAGATGCTACTAGCTCATATAATAGTATAAGCCCAATGGTCCAATTTGAATCTGGACCGATCTAACGGTCGAGTGTGTTTGAATTTTTAGGTGAATGTTTTTCTCATCTAGCCGCACCTAATAAAAATTAACAAAAATAATCTGAAAAATTAAAATAAACCAAAATAACCCCAAAAATTTATTGGGGTATTTTGGTTACTTATTTTCATATAAATATTTTTTTAATATTTTTAAATATTCACCTATTTTTTATCAACACACGTCTAAAATTTCAAGTAATTTGAATTTGTAGAAAAAAAAATTAAAATTCAAACACTATCGGGCACCCGTGATCGTTAGATCAACCTATATTCAATTTGAGCCATTGGACTCATTTTTTCTTATGAGCTCATTGGCTCACAGAAGAATTTTCATATATATATATATATATATATATAGGGAAAATATGATATTAGCCCACTAGCTCATATGAACATATAAGCCCAACGTCCTAGATTGATTATGGGCCGATTTTAACGATCACGAATGTCTAGTAGTGTTTGAATTTTAGTTTTTTTTATACAAATCCAAATCACTTGAAATTTTAGGAATGTATTTATCAAAAATATGTGAACATTCGAAAAAATATCAAAAAACTATTTTACATTAAATAAATTGACCAAAACACCCCCATAATGTTTTGGGAGTATTTTGGTTATTTTCTTCTCAAATAGTTTTTTATTTATTTTTAATAGGTGCGCCTTGATGAGAAGAACGCACACATAAAATTTCAAATAATTTAGATCTGTAGAAAATAAAATAAAATTCAAGTACTACCTGATATCCGTGATCATCAGATCGGCCCAGATTCAATCTGAGTCGTTGGGCTCATATGTTCATATGAGCTAGTAGGCTAATCCCATCTTTTTCCAAACCTATTTTTTTGATATTTTTTGAAGATTCACCTAGTTTTGATGAACACACCTAAAATTTCAAGTGATTTAGATTTGTAGAAAATAAAATAAAATGCAAATACTATCGGATATCCGTGATCGTCAGATCGGCCCAGATTCAATCTAAGCCGTTGGGCTCATATTTTCATATGAGCTAGTGGGCACTCCAGCTTTTTCATATATATATATATATATATATATATATATATATATATATATAAAATAGTAATATTTGTTTATAAGACGTTTTCCTTTTTTTTAATTACTTTGGAAATATAAAAATCGATGTCTACATTTTAAATATAGATTACTTTTTAGAAAATATTTTCACATAAAATATTTCTCTCTGTAGTTAACTGTGGGAATATTTTCATATCAATTGGTCTTAGTGCATCTTTTCAACAATACTCCCACACTCAACCATACAAGAGATTTTTTTATATGAAAATATTTTCTAGAAAACAATTTCACGCGAACCAAACGTCCCATTTTGGATCACTCCAATCCTTTGCTCATTTTACTATTTATATTGCATTGTCCAGTTTCTATGAGTCGCTCTAATTCTCTATTATAAAAATTTGACTATTTATATTTAATTGTCCAGTTCCTTCAAGTCGCTCTAATTCTCTACTAATTAGAATGTCTATATTGCGTTGTTTTGTTCTCTAGATATTTGAAATAATGTTTTTCTATTTTTTGGAGGGGGAAGGGTTGGGGGTTTAATTCTTCTTGATCTGATTATTTATATTTTGAAATAGTTCACACATTATATTTCATATTACAGATAAATATTATCAGAAGTAGTGGTCAAAAGTCACCTAAATTTATGCAGGTTCAAGGAATATTATGATCACATTTTCCCTGATAAAGTTACTTCTTTTTCGAACACAAAAATATTGAATATTGGACGCACCCTCCGCAAAAAGCAAGGTTATAGATGGAAACAATCAAGTTCATAGATGGAAACAGGTAAAACAAAATCCCAAAATCCCAATTACGATGATGACCGAGAAAAGTCATTTTGTACAGTGATAAATGTGCTATAGTGATTAATTTATATTAAGAGGAATTTGGTTTGTAAGGTTCCCAAGAAGTTTTAGTTTTGGAAATTCGAAAAAACATTTGTCGAATAACTCTAGGGAAAAAATTAAAAAGAAAAATTCCTATAAATTTTTAGTACGATTATATGCTAGAGGATGAGGTTTGTATAGAGCCGAGGCTCTAAACAATCAAATTAAACAACCTTCAAATAGTGTCAAGAAATATGATTTCAATACTGAAATTTTTTGTCATAGCCTTAAAATATATTTTCATCTTTATTATAAAATTTAAAAATTTAAAAATAGTATAGATCAAACAAATATATGAAAACTTGAAAATCGTGAAAATTGACGGTCAAAAAATGTGTTACAAGATGCTATTTCCAAAACTTGAAATCCATTTTTTTCTCATGTCTATCCATTTGGATGTCGAGATGATCAATTTGATGATATTTGGGTATCAAAACAATCTCTTCTAGTGAAGTTTTTGAGGTAGGCTCTAATTTGATTGAGAGCCCTGGCTCTATATAAACTTTCCCCTTTACTATAAGGAAAAAGTTTATATAAAGGTTGCAACCTTAAATGTAGAACTACGGATGCACTTCAAAAATCCATCAAAAAAAGTTCTTTTAATGTTGAAAAACCATTTTATTGATCATCTCGACATTCAGATGTATGACTATGAAAAATAATAAGATTTTGAATCTCAAAAATAGTGCATCTTACAACATATTATCTAGACCGTCCATTTTCAAGATTTTCATATGTTTATAGATCTACTTGATTTTAACCATTTTTGGAATTTAAAATTTTATAATTAGATATAAAAATATATTTTGAGATAATCTTAAGAACATTTTACATCAAAATTATATATTATGATAAAATTTGAAGGTCCACCTTAGTTGGATTGTTTAAGGTTGCAACCTTATGGAAACCACATCCTTACTATAATACTATTTACTTCTGGTAAAAGGAGGTTACAATCACCCTTGTCAAATTCGAAATTCAACTGCTAGAGGTTACAATCACCACTAATTGTCAAATATGAAATTTAACAACTAGGGGCATGTGATAAATTTTTGATTTTTGCTTTTATGTATTTGATCTTGTTTAATGGGACTAATTTGATGTCCATCGGTTAGGGTTGATTGTAACTTCCTTATATTGTAACCTTAGCTGGGGCACATGTGGTGCTACCACCACGACCCCAACCCCATTTTCACCTACTAACTTAAAAAACCATTAACGATTTAAAAAACGGTTAGGGGCTCGTCATCCCCACTAAATTGCTCAAAAAAAACAATTTGTTTTATTGTTTATATTCATGACTTGAAGGGAAAATATTTAAAAAGGAAATCGTTTACATTGCAGGTTTTTTAAAAGAAACAACAGAGTTTTTGCTAAATTTGATAGCAATGTATTGCTACCATCTCTCTCTCTAAGGTTGATTATTGAACCAGGATGATATTTAAAAGGAATTGATATGACTCCTAATTTGGATAACTTGGTAGCATTTCTTTCTCTTATGACTAGCCACACTTCAAAAATCATGCGTGGAAAAATCGCATTTTAGGGTCCAAAAATTGGAGCTATGTCAAATGTGGGTTACAAAGATAGAGTTGGATGTTAGGGTGATTGAAAGTAGGACGATACAACCCAGGCAAGTGTAGACAATTTAAAATTTTTCGTTTTTTTCTTTATTTTCTCTACTTGAATTGCTTACAAGAGTCCAAATACATTATGAGAAACAATACAAACACTAAAAAAGGAATCTTAATGACTCTCACTTGTTGTCATATTCACAAATCTATGTTGCACAAACAAAATTGGATAATCTTGATCTTGGAATTATGAAACACATAACTGGATAAACATAAAATAAATTGCAGAAGATTACCTCAAGGTCTTTCTCTGATATTTAAAATATGGGAGGCCTCATGCTCTCAACACTTTCAAATCAGAGAGCAATAGTTGAAATTTTTTTCAAAACTAGGCCTTAATGCCTGTGCATGCTATACTAGGTCTCAATACTTAGTATGGTAAGCTAGATCTCAGTACCTAGTTTGGAAGGATATGTCTCAATACCTAGGCTTGGTCGGCTAGGTCTTTAGACCTAGTGTGGTAAGCTACCCTTGGAACTATGCTTGGGTGGGGGATGTGGTAAGCTACACTTGGAACTATACTTGGGTTGTGCCCCCCCCCCCCCCCCCCAAAAGCATGCGCCTTAGTGTATGGGGCGTGCCCCACTCTTGGGGCTAGGTGGGGCATTCCCCCTGTTTTCTTACAAATATCCTTTTTAACATATAAGAAGTGTTTTGAAAGAAGGACGGGTTTGTGCTCAAGTCAACTGCAAACAAGGTTTAGTCAGTGACTGACTTTGTCTTTGGTAAAATTAGGAAGCTGTAGGAAAGAGGCCGGGTTTAATTAGTTAGTACTTGATGATTTGCAACGCGGCTCAAGTCCTAATAAGGGTAGGGGCCGTCTCCACACTGACTCACCTTAAAAGAATAATTAGGAAGACGTATGATATGCCTCGTCTTGGTAAAATACATTATTTGAAAACAACTCAGACTAACTTGGGTCACTAGCCCATGTCATCTACCAAAGAGGCTGAGCGGGGTGACTAACTTGTCCTGGTTAAGTACAAAACACTTCTAACTCAAGCCTGGTCTCTGGCATAATATGCGAGGCAATGATTCAGTTACACTCGCCCAATTCTATGTTTCTCATCCTGAGAGCAGCTTGCCAAGTCTAAGTGACTCATTTGAGCATTGAAAAAAAGTGTAACTTGCTAGGTTTGAGTGATTTGGTCATTGAAAAAAAGAAAAAGAAATAAGAGAAAAGTAAGTCTCGGAAATTGAAATTGATGGAAGCTTATAAGAAGTCAATAACAATTCATAATTTTTCATGGGAGAAAGTATAGACAAGGAAAGTCTATTTATAATAATTAAGAGAACAAGAAGGCTTAATCCAGACTTGAATCCACATAAATGGATATAACACCAAAAAAATAAAAAGAGAAAAATAACATAGAGTTAATAAGATCTCAATTGAAAACAACCACAAACAAAGAAAACGAGCAATGCAAATGAATTATTGGTTGAATTGATGAAAATAGAATGATAACCAAAGCAATAATTCCTTCCAAAGGAAAATTCCAATTGTGGGTCACCAGTGTAGAATTAATTGCAATTATTATTAATTATGGAGCAAATAATTGCAATTGAGGGGTGTTTCTCTATAGGGTCAGAATTGGGTCCCGTAAAACTGGCAAGGTCCCCAACTAGATACTCCTCATCATCGTCGCCATTATAATCCACCCATAGAAAACTTTTATTCCTCTACACTTTAATACTACTCCTCTTCACCAATTTATTTCCCCTTATATCGTAGAGTAAAAGCTCAATTTTATTCTTTATGCTCTAGAGTGAGGGGTTCATAGCCACTACTAATGGATAATGCTGGTGCAAGTTGCATCCCTAGAAGAAAAAAGAGAGGAAAGGCTCACAATCTTTCCAAAGGCTAATCCTAGCTTTCTCCTCCCAATGGAACATCATCGCCCCAGCTTTCTCCTCCAATAGGCAAAGGTTCCATTTCCTTAGCCCTACCTCTATGGACTCATCAACTAGGCAGACTCTATCTCCACTCCCACCCTCCACCAATTTGAGCTTCTCATCTCTGTTGTCTATATCAAGAGGAGTGACCACCGAGGCTTTCACTTCAAAAGGCAACGGAGGGTTTCCCACTTCCTGCTATCCATATCCAAGATGGCAACCCTATTGCCATTGTAGAGTCAGTGACATCTTCCTCTTATGTACAAATAAGTAGCCTTCTGCGGATGAGAAAACATTTCAAAACCACCTATTATGTTTTTCCAATGTCCACTGGAGGAGCTAAACAACCAATGCTCAGCATTAAACGATGTATATATGAAAACTAGTCTCTAAATTGTAAAGGATAAGCTAACATGGTTGAAATAAACTCCAAGGATGTGACTTGTAGATCTTCCAAACTATAGTTGAAGCCTGGGGAGAGCAATGTGCTCCTCCATTGCGAGGTTTGTACAAATCGAGAGGGTCAGAAAATCCCTGAAATCCCAGGCCATGTAGCACATCAAACTTGGGCTATGGGATGCTATATTGATGTGTTAATGAGGATCACCCCTTAATAGCTTTATGGGTTTAAGGGGTATCTCTGCGCCCTTCACTATATCAGAGAGGCTTAGATAGAAGAAGCTCTTCTTGATATAGAAGAGGGCAAAAGGGAAAGAAGGTAAGAGTGGAGAGATATAATGGATTCGAGTAAAGTAAAGAGAGGAGAGAAATTTTTTCCATGATATGGACAAGCACTTGAACGTACAGATGGATTTTATAGATAGTGATGAGAGGATTTGGCTGATAAGTTCGTTTGGAAGTACTAAGTTCGTTTGGAAGTTCTTCTTATGAAAATATTTCTCTTTTAGATATAGAATTAGGCATAGAATTGGGTGGGAAAGGTAGTAGAGGTTTTCTTCTTGTGAAGATGGGGTATTTATAAGATTCAATTGGTGATTTTTTCTAAAATTTTTAGAGTTTTTTTGAAAATTTTTGGATTTGTCTTTATGTTTTATCCTTACCTATTTAAAAAAACGCGTTAGCTATGTCATTAGATGCGTTGACTGCATCATCAGCCCGCTTCTAAGCCTGTCGGGCCTGTTACAACCCTACCCATGGCCCGACAGCTGGGTCTTACAAGGACTAAATTGTCATTTATTATATTATTTTTTCCATAAGTCTTATTCAGGCGATTCTTGGACCGTTGGAAAGCTCTTGGGCTATACTTCAAATTGGAATAGGATTTGGGTAGTTTTGTGGTAATTAAATTGAGTCTTCTAAGATAATGTAATCTTAAAAGTTCAAAAAACCATAGAATTTGCCATATTTAAAATGGGGTGTCTACAGTTGCCCCTCTTTGGTATTCCATGTCTTTCGAGGGACAGGTAAGTGGCAAAGAAGTAGACACTTTGGTGTTCCCTGTCCTTCTAGGGGCAGGTGAACGACAAAGATAAAGCAGACATTTTAAATTTCTTCCTGAGGTCACGTGGTCAGGTGGCACACCAACTATCCCTCCAAGTCTTGGTGCTTACCGAGCTCACCCACCTAGGGCATTTTTCCTCCTAAGATTTTCGACGTGAGATGTCGACGAGTTACACAAGCTTGAAACTCGAGTTGGATTTTCTAGCCATGCCATTTAACTTCAGGGGTCTTTGTAGTTGGAATTTTTAACCCAGGCATTTTCTTTGATCTCCTTAGGGTTTACTAAGGCTGTTTATAGGAAAATGCTTTCTATAAGAAGAGACTTGTCTGGCCAAATCAGAAGTAAGAGACGAAGCAGTAACGCAATCGCGACAACACGGTAGTCATCATAAATGGGTGTCCAAGCTCCTTCATTTTTTTATGACTCTTTTAGAATATTTAAAAGTAAGGGGAGATTTGAAATAGAACTTGGAGCAAGGACAGGTTACGATTTTAACAAAGGAATTAATTTTTTGAAAAAGACAACACATATAGTGAAAATTTTGAAAAGAGAAAGATATTTCGAAAAACAATGTTTGTTAGCAGTTTTAACTCCTGCAACCTTAGAGTCCTCAAAGAAGTTTAGCGTCATGCAGCGATGAACGTCAATACGGGGATAAATGGAATTCTTTGAACAGGGTGGTTGTGCCCTGGATACACCTGACCTTTTTACAACATACGGGGCTAGACGGTACCTGCTTCGGCTCTTTTACGTCACACGATTTTGACGTTTTTCCATTGAACAGGGTGGTTGTGCATGGGATACACCCAACCTTTCACGTCACATGGGGATAGATGGTACCTGCCCTGGCTCTTTTACGTCGCACGAGTTTCATGTTTTTCCATTGAAACAGGGTGGTTGTGCCCTGGATACACCCGACATGCAGGGCTAGACGATACCTGTCTCGGCTCTTTACGTCGCACGAGTTTGACTTTTTTCCATTGAATAGAGTGGTTGTGTCCTGGATACACCCGACCTTTCACATCATACAGGGCTGGACAGTCTCCTGTCTTGGCTCTTTTACGACGCACGATTTTGACTTTTTTCCATTGAACAGGGTAGTTGTACCCTGGATACACCCGACCTTTCACATCATACTAGGCTGGACGGTCTCTGTCTCGGCTTTTTTACGTCGCATGAGTTTGATGTCATTCTTGTCTCGGCTTTTTAACATCGCACAAATTTGACGCTTATCCTGTCTCGGTTCTTCTACGTCTCACGAGTTTGACGTTTTTCCTGTCTCGGCTCTTTAACGTCGCATGAGTTTGATGTTTTTCCTGTCTTGGCTCTTTAATGTCGTTTGAGTTTGACGTTTTTTCATGTCTCGGCTCTTTTAACGTCGCACAAGTTTGACGTTTTTTTTCTTGTCTTGGTTCTTTAACGTTGAACAAGTTTGACGCTTATCCTGTCTTGGCTCTTTTACATTGTACAAGTTTGACGTTTATCCTATCTCAGCTCTTTTATGTTACACCAGGGGATCCAGTTGAGAGAAAAATGCTCCCAGTCTAGCCAATATAGTCATTGGCGAGGTTCACCCATCTTCGATATGTGGTAGTTGGTAGTTATACTCATACAACCCTAGAGTGCCTAACTAGTTTCAAACCTTCATAATAGGCATAGGAAGTTAGCTTTGAGAACGAGGCTAGATCGACTAACAGTTTAACCTCTTGTAGTGAAGAAGAAGTCATTTCTAAAAAGGTTTTAGAAATGGAGGGTTTTAACAATTAGATTGAAAAATCGCTTTTAAAAGGAACTGACCTTACACTCTTGCCACCTGTGACCCCTTTGGTGGTCATTTTCTTTATTATATTTTATCCAAAGATGATGAAAAAATTTCCTTGTGGGATCGTGAGAACTCAAAAGTCTTGAAGTTGTCTTTTTACCTTTGGAGCGTTCATCCTGTGCTTCATGGGTCCATGAAGAGTTATCTGACTTCTTGCTGAGCTTTCATCTTGGAGAGGTCCCGATGTTCTTCCAAGATTCGTCGAAGCCACTTCGGGTTTCCATTCATATCACGCTCCCACATTTTTCTGAGTTGGTTATGTTGGGAACCTATAGGGTTTAGGAGGAGTCTTCGTCCTTAAGGTCTATTTTGTACTGTATTGTTGGAACTTGCAAGTACTTCTTTGTACTTGAATGTTTTTAAATCAGAAGCTCCTTCTTGGAGATTTTTTATTTTATTTTATTTTATTTTTTTACCCGTGATGCCCTTTCAGTTTTTCACCACGTCCATTTTTTTTTATTTTTTTATGAAGTCTTTTCAGGTTTTCACCACTCTTTTGAACCCATTATGGGTAGTATTTTTTGAGATACATCGCATTGATGGGGTCGTTGAGCACGCATCCCTCCTGATTATTGATCTTGTAAGAATTGCCTGCGTGCACTCAGGTTACTACGAATGACCGCTCCCAAATAGGTTTGAACTTGCCTAAAGGGTGTGGGTTTGTAGGAGTGTGGAAGATTTTCTTGAGTACCATGTCCCCTTCCCTGAACTGTCGAGCAACAACTTTACTTTGGTATGCCTTCTCGATTTTACAATGGTAAGCGACAATATTTTGTGTTACTCGTAATCGTCTTTCATCCAAATTAAGGAGGGTAGCGATTCGTGCTTCGATCTTTTGTTCCTCATCTGAATCCTTATGAATAAGTACTCGGAGAGACGGTATCTCAACTTCAATAGGTAACACTGCTTCCATACCATACACCAATGAGTATGGGGTCGTGCCAATAGGAGTCTTCTCAATTGTCCGGTAGGCCCATAACGCGTTATTTAGCTTTTCATACCAATCTTTGCCACCTTCTATTACTTTGTTTATAATTTTGAGAAGTCATTTGTTTGTAGCCTCTGCTTGTTTATTTCCTTGAGGGTGGTAAGGTGTGGAGAATTTCTGCGTTATCCCAAACTTTTTTCACACCTTAGAGACATTTTCATTTTTGAAATTGGATCCATTGTCAGTAATGATTGACTCAAGAACACCGAACCTGAATACAATATTGTTCTTTATGAAACGGGCAACATGTTGTCCCTCAATTTTGACAAATCATATGGCCTCCACCCATTTGGTGAAGTACTCTGTAGCCGTTAATAGAAAACGGTGTCCATTTGAGGCTTTCGATGAGATCACTCCGATGATATCAAGACCCCACATGGCAAAAGGCCATACAGGCAGTGTTGAGTTGAGTGGTACGGACGGTGCATGGATGAGGTATTCATAAAGCTGACATTTGGGACACCTCTTTACGAACTTCCAACAATCTTTAGCCATGGTGGTCCAGTAATAGCCTTTGCGCCTGATTTTCTAAGCTAAGGTGGTTACACCAGAATGACCTCCTTTATTGTGTAACTCTGTCAATACTTGGTCAATTTCTGGCTGATCAAAGTATCGTAGAATGATGCCATCGAATGACTTTTTGAGCAGGAAATCACCTCGTACTGAGAATCCCATAGAAAACCTTCGAAGGGCTTCTTTATCCTTTTTTATAGTTCTTTCAGCAAGGACAGAACATCGTGGAACCATGGTTTTCCCTTAACTAACACATCTAAAGCTATGAAAGACACCTCCCCATAGTTCTCATTGGCTTGTTGCCAACCGTAATGTGGACGCAATTCAATCAATTCTCTCATGATATATTTGTTTTAGGTGTCGCTCTCTCATCTCATGAAGGCTCTTAATGGTTAGAGAAATTTAAATATAGATCGGTTAATTTTAAAGGAATTAAATTTCTGTTTGAAGTTTTAGAAGGGATTGTCAATAAAGTGACATGTTATCTTTTGTACAAGGAGGTCACACTCATTACATATCAAATTAAATGGTTGGGTTGAGTCACGAGAATTGTTTTTTTTTGAGTTTTGTGTCTTATCAAAGACACTTCTACAACCATCTATTTTTGAAATTTAAAGGACAAGAGTGATTATAACTTCTTTGTATAAAATGTAAAAAAAAAACTTTATATAAAGCCAAGGCTCTAAACAACCAAATTAAAGCCCACCTCAAAAATTTCACTAGAAGAGGTTGTTTTGATGCTCAAATATCCTCAAATTGATCATCTCGACATTAAGATGCATGGACATGAGAAAAAAATGGATTTTAAGTTTTGGACATAGTGCATCTTGTAACACATTTTTTTACTGTCAATTTTCAAGATTTTCAAGTTTTCATAGATCTACTTGATCTATACTATTTTTTAAGCTTTAAATTTTATAATTAAATACAAAAATATATTTTAAGGCTACCACAAAGATTTCCAGTATTGAAATCATCTTTCTTGACATTATTTGAAAATGCAATTTACTTTAATTATTTAGAGCCTCATCTCTATACAAACCGCACCCAAAGGTAAGTGGTTTTTTTGTAAACAATCCTATTTTAAAATAAGGACCTACTTTTTTGAACATTGGAAAGGTTTCTATATTTCCATTATTGTATGGAAGATTTATACTTCTCCCCCATCCAGTTGTTCGCTTTTGATCAAGTGAGCCTCTGACTGTTTGATCTAGATCCAAAGCTTCAGAGAATTTTATTTTTAATTTTTTCATACAAATTATGTGAATATGAAATTTAGTACATACCATAATTTCAATCGGGCACACCTAAAAAGTGTTAAAAAATAAAATGACCAAAATACCCTGAAAGCATTTAGGTCATTTTATTTTATTTAGGATTTTTTTAATATTTTGTACAGGTGCGAGTTTAAGAAAGAAGTTGACACCCAAAATTTGGTGTCAAAATATTTTATATAAAAAATTAAAAATATAATAGTGTAGAGGCGTGATATTGTGATTGTGGCCATCTTAGCCATCCATTCAGAATGGACAGAGGGATGAACGGATCGACAAAACCGAAGAGGGCTACTCAACAATCACTTTTGGACTCAGGGTTGGAAACTAGCCAAGGTACTGTGCCCCAGCCTCAGATGTTGTGTTGGGCTCGAGCATGCTATGGCTATATTGTCGATGGCTAGCTCTATATGGGAATAAGAGAGGGAGCCAGAAAGGAAACAAAGCACACTATCTTACAACCGGGCCTTCCTTGCCCTTCGAGCTTCGCTCTCGGGCTTGGAATGTCCTGCTGCTTGAGTCCTAAATGCCCCTTAAGGGCAAATAAAACTTTCTGGCTCCCTATTTTAGGAGGTGAGGTAAGAGATCTGGCAGCACAACCCTTGTTCATTATTAAGGGAGCTAGTAGCTAGCATGCATGCGTGCATACATGCATACACATGCCTATATATGTGCATGCCTAACATAAACACAAATCAATTTAATGACTCGGTTTGGTACCTAGACGTCGCTCAATTGGCACTTTAAAGGCCCTTTACAGAGATTGAAGATCATTTATGTATCTCATTACATAAACAAGACAAAACACTTCCATATACCCATCTGCCTTGGCCTGGCCCGGCCCTTTGCCAGCCCTACATGGCGGTTCAAAATTGAGAACTATGAACAACTCTCAAAAGAAAAAAGATAAAACAGTTCAGGGCGGTTTGAAGTCGTATGCTTTTAACCGCTTCAAAGATGCTGCTTATTCACCCATTTCTCCATCTTTTATCTCTTTTGTCCATTTTCCTCTCCAAAAACACTCTCAACTGCAATATTTACCAAACCCCATCCTCCTTCTCGACGCATCTCTCCCTCTCTGTGTCGTTTACATCATCTCTCTCTCCATCTTTGCTCTCACAGGTAACACTCATCCCTGCTTCACCTGAAGCTCTCTGTGCTGTGACTTCCTGATTGAAGTTGTAGCAATCTTTGACCTTTCCATCCACTATGAAATATGCAATCATGAGATTAGAGTTTTACTAGGTTAACAATACTCAATTTTTCCTTTTTCATTGTTTATTTCCTGTAATTTCTCATGCTTAGTGTCTACTCTTTTTTTGTGTTCTAGGGATAGGCTTGAAGTAATGAGAAAATGATTAGTGATTATGTAAATAAATTACTACCTACAAATTCCATGTCATCTGTCGTTTTGCATGCATTCTGGATCAAGTTGATTTATTATGTATTTGATTTGCATATTTACTATTTGGCCATATTGTATTGGTGAAGACAATTTGAGAATTTGGCTAGGGCCGGAACGCCCCAAGTATCTATTAAATTCTAGGGGAATTATCTATATACCCTCTTTTTAAGTTTCGTTTCACAATAGGCCCAAGGTTTTAAAAGATATCTTGGAATATAAAAATTATAGATTTTATTTCTTCTAACCCCCTGAGTTATTTTAAACCAGTTTTTTTGGTCTAACAAAGCTAAAAAAACATGTCTTTTCTAAAAGACATCATTCCAAACTTCTAGAGAGAGAGAAGGGCTTCACGAAGGTAAAAGGTTACCAGAAAGAAAGAAAGAGAGGTGTTTGGAAAAACACGGGAGGAGAGAGCGAGTGAGAGACACAAAAAGAAAGAGAAAGAGAGAAGTTTGGCATATATAAGTGAGGAGAGAGAAATGATTGGGTTTAAAAAGAGCATGTCTTTCTCATATTTGTTTAGGTTAAAAAATAAGTTTAAATGACCACCGGGTTAGAAGATATCTTTTGAAACCTTGGATTTATCAAATATAAAACCTAAAAATAGATGATATGGAGATATTTTCCCTAAATTCTAGTTCAAAGATATCTTATCAAATTCCATAATAATTAGATATTTATCAAATTTTGTTATGGAGATATCAAATTCTCTACCTTGGCATAGTCTCCCAACCATAATAATTAGATATCTATTAAAATTAAAAGTATAATTTTTTGGAATAGTCCTATAATATTGTTTTTACTTTTAATTTCGATAGACGTCGAAGTATTATTGTTTTTCATTGAACTTTTAAGTAAAAAATTTAGTTATATCTAATAGCATTTTACAAGAATTATATTAATTACTATAATAAGACATAATATTTAATAGGGTGTGGTTTGTATAGGGCTAAGGCTCTAAACAATCAAAGTAAACCACACCTTGAAATAGTGTCGAAAAATGTGGTTTTAAGACCATAAATATTTGAGATAGTCTTAAAATATATTTTATTTCTAATTATAAAGTTTAAAGCTTAAAAACTAGTGTAGATTGAGCACATCTATGAAATCTTGAAATTTTTTAAAATTGACGGTCTAGAAATGCATTACAATATATACTATTTCTAAAACCTGAAATCTATTTTTTCCTCATGCCCATGCATCTTGAGGTTGAGATGATCAATTTGAGGACATCTGAGCATCAAAACAACATCTTCTAATGAAATTTTTGAAGTGCGCCCTAATTTGATTGTTTAGAGCCTCACACTTATATAAACTTTTTTCTATTGAATAAGAGTTATTTAATGAGGTTGGACTACAAGTGAAATAGCTAGACTGTTCTACGGTAAACATATCAATATATGTTCAGAATATAGAACTTGATTATAAAATTAAGTTCACTACTTGCAAGTATTTCTTAATCTAATATTTCCTTATTTTTATTTTAGGAACCAAACACCAGGACCGTGAAAGATACATTGAAGAATTTAGAGAACAAAGAATATACTTTTGGAATAAAGGCTTCAATTAATAAATTTTATTCATCTTTGAATTTGGTTTTGCAATCTTCCCAAGAACTAGTGCAAATTCTTCAGGGAAGGGTGAGCTTTGATAATTAGCGTATGTATTTGGAAAAAGTTTGTACAAGTGCGAGGGTCTAAATAATCAAATTAGGACGAACGTCAAAAATTTCACTAGAAGAGGTTGTTTTGTTGCCCAAATATCCTCAAATTGATCATCTCAACATCAAGATGCATGGACATAAGAAAAAACTGGATTTTAAGCTCTAGAAATATTGCTCTTGTAACACATTTTTGGATTGTTAATTTTCAAGATTTTCAAGTTTTCATAGATTTGCTCGATCTACACTATTTTTGAAGCTTTAAATTTTATAATTAAAGATGAACATTTATTTTAAGGCTATCACAAAGATTTCCAGTATTAAAACCACATTTTCTCGACACTATTTGAAGGTGTGCTTTACTTTGCTTGTTCAGAGCCTCGGCTCTATGCAAAGCGCACCATATTTAATATCATGTATACACATATGCCACTAGAATATGCACACATGTCACTTCTTAGTTCGGGACCCGTTTCCACCCTAGGTCAAGTCTGAGTCAAGCAGACCAAGGCCTGAAGTAGACTCAGACCTGACCCACCAGATCTATCAGTTTGTGGTCGTATACCTTACCCATTAGCACCTGTATTTTTGACCAGGGACCATCATTTTCCCATTGTTGTCAGATTCGCTTACGAGAGTTCTTCGATTTGGTGAAAAAAATGAAGCAATTCGGTGTTTTGGCCGACTAGGGGAAAGACTCAAGACTTTTTTAAAAAATTCATATAAATAATTTTGATATTATATATAAAATAGGGAAAATTGCTAAAAACCCCCAAAAATATACTTTTTAGACACTTTACCCCTACCCTAAACTTTCTGCATTTATTTTTCTCAAAACCCACCTTTTATAACTAATACCCCCAACTCAAAAAGTTACATCTTTTTTGACAAAAATACCCTCCTTTCACATGAGAAATCATTTTTAAATCCCAATAAAAAGAAACGCTGAACCGCTATCAGTGCTTCCAGAGCAGCCAACTCATCTCTTTTTTATGCCAAAATTTCTTCAGATGTAGGAAAGCAGCATAAGCGCAAAGGTAGAGCGTGCGGCGCGCTATTATTTATTCGCTCCTTAATAGCAGCGGCTAACTATTAAAAATCGGTAAGCAGCAAAGAGAGAGCGCGCTAGCGCTATTATTTCTTCGCTCCTTAATAGCAGCGGCTAACTATTCTTTTTCCGGCCGGCTGATCCGGCCGATAAAAAGTGAGCGCGTTAGCGCTAGCGCGAAAGCCTAAGCGGCTTTCTTGCTGGCCGCGGCGCGGTGCTTGCAGCAAGCTCCGCTTGCTAAAAGGACCCAGGAAGCGGATAAGCGCAATTCGTTGTTGGCCGTAGCTTGGCCAACAATAAGCATACCTTGCTGCCAAGCTACGGTTGGACAAAAGGCTTGTGCTTAACAACAAAGATGCTCCTATTTTGCCATTCAAAGATGTTTTTTTTCTTTTTCTCTAGTTTCCTTGCTGTACGTAGTGAGAATCTATCCATCTTCATAAAGGAGCCGAATGAAACCAAAGTTTCATGTTCGGTTTTGAATTAGAGACGTTAAAAAGAATGAATTAACGTCGACTATAACCCCGCCGCCTTCCAAGCTAACGATGCGGGTTCGATTCGCGCCGCCCGCTCCCTCCATATCCCTCCATATATGATAGATCATTGATCTTTATATACATCTTTATGTAATAAGATTCCCGCACGGAATACAATCAACTGGATTATGTTTTTATCCGAAGGGATGACGGGAAAAGAGGAATGGGAGGGAAAGAAGAGAATCAGAATCAAAAGCGTCCATTGTCTAATGGATAGGACAAAGGTCTTCTAAACCTTTGGTATAGGTTCAAATCCTATTGGATGCAATTTCTTTCCATCTATTTTTTTGTTTCGATTGCAAACAAATTTTGAATGATTCAAATCAGAAATAGAGATCTTTCTCAACGATTCCTATTGTACTAAAAGACACCTCAAAATAATCAATGAATTCATTGATTTATGTTTGTTCCTGAAATAGAAACAGTTCTATCTGTTTCTGAATAGCTTCTTTCAGAATGGCTTCTGCTTCCTCGGTGAATGTCCGGGTATAAGATATGATTTCTTGGAACTGAGGCTTATTTGTTCTTAAATAAGTGCGTAACTGAACGAGAACTTCACCTGTCCAATTTATAATGGATCAAGATACCCATTCGCTCCTGTATAAATAGTAACTACCTGTTCTTCCACCGCGAGAGGGGCTGCTTGGGATTGTTTGAGCAACTCGCGCAATCGTTGACCTCTTGCCAATTGATTCTGAGTAGCTTTATCGAGATCAGAAGCAAATTGTGCTTTGGCTTCTAACTCTGCAAATTGAGCCAGTTCCAATTTTGATTTGCCAGCTACTTGTTGAATAGCTTGAATTTGAGCTGCGGATCCTACTCTGGAAACGGAAATACCCACATTAATAGCAGGCCGGATTCCAGCATTGAATAGATCGGCAGATAAGAAGATTTGTCCATCTGTAATGGAAATTACATTAGTGGGCCGAAACGTCCCCAGATTGAGTCTCAACTATTGGTAAAGCAGTCATACTTCCTTCGCCTAAACGAGAACTTGATTTAGCGGCTCTTTCCAAAAGTCGGGAATGCAAATAAAAAACATCTCCTGGATAAGCTTCGCGACCAGGCGGTCTTCTTAATAGAAGAGACATTTGGCGATAAGCTTGTGCTAGTTTAGAGGGATCATCATGAATAAAAAAAGTATGTCGTTCACGGTACATAAAAGATTCAGCCAAGGCTGCTCCCGTATAAGGAGCGAGGTATTGTAATGTAGCAGGTGAATCCGCCGTTTTAGCTACCACAATAGTGTATTCCATTGCTCCTTGTTCCTGGAAAGTAGTCACTACCTGAGCCACGGAAGATGCTTTTTGACCAATAGCTACATAAACACATATTACATTTTGCCCCTTTTGATTCAGAATAGTATCTGTAGCTACGGCTGTTTTACCGGTCTGTCTGTCCCCAATAATTAATTCTCGCTGACCGCGTCCTATAGGAATCATGGAATCAATAGCAATAAGACCTGTTTGAAGAGGTTCATATACGAAACGTCTCGAAAGAATACCTGGTGCGGGGGATTCAATTAACTGAAATTCGGAAGATGAAATTTAACCTCTCCCATCAATAGGTTTAGCCAGAGCATTTATAACACAACCTAAATAAGCCTCACCCACTGGTATCTGAGCAATTCTTCCTGTTGCTTTTACAGAACTGCCCTCTTGTATCATTAAACCATCACCCATTAATACAACACCAACACTATTGGATTCCAAATTTGGAGCAATGCCTATTGTACTCCTCTCTTCAAATTTTACTAATTCACCCGCCATTACTTCATCAAGACCATGAATACGAGCAATGTCGTCGCCCACTTGAAGTATAGTGCCAGTATTGCTTTACTTCTCTATTATATTGCTCAATCCGTTCACGGATAATATTACTAATTTCGTCAGCTCGAATGGTTACCATTAGTGTCTCTTAATTCTTTTTCGGAAGCAAAACAAGGAAAAAGAAAAAGAAAAAAACAAAAATGCCTATGGTAGCGATAAACTAATCAGTTCTATTTTTCATGGTCCCGAGCATGCCAATATTAGCACTGATGGTGCGTAAATGTAACTCGCTGTTCAAATAAAAACTATGAATAGTTTCTAGAGCTCCTTGCAAGGCTTGTTGGAAAACTCGTTGGCGGACCTGATTCATCGCGGCTATCCAAAATGTTCAAAATGAATGCTTTCATTTTTGTAATTTTCTAATCGTTCTAAATTTTCAAGCATTAATCAAATTCCTTTTTTCTCGTTCTAGCTCAGAGTATCCATTCACTCGAAACTCATCTGCTTCAATTTCCACTTTCCGTAAGCGAGCCTGGGCTTTTTCAAGCTGCTCAATGGCTCCCCCACGTAGTTCTTCTGAATTGCGAATTGTACTCAAGATTCTCTGTTTTCGATTATCTAATAAATCACTTAATGAAAGTAGATTGTCTCCATATCAATTCCACAACTTCTATGATCTCTTCCCGAACCGAACATGAATCTTTCAATTCATTTGGCTCTCACGCTCAGTTACTTATGGGACACTCCCGTCTCTTTTAATGAGCCTACCCTCTCTCTTCGTCTTCTAAGATATAAAAACTGATACAAGACCAGGATCCCCGGAGGTCTCTTTCGACCAGGTAACTGTCAGGAAAGTCATTTCTTTTATTTGATTCTCTTTAAATCCCAAGAATTTTTATTCTACATAGGTCGTAAATTAAGCATTTTTTCAAAAAAGTAGGAGTGCCCATTTTTTTTACAGTGAATGGTTCACAATTCTTTTATCGATATGAGTGTTCTATATCGGAGAAATTACCAACTCTTCGTTTTGAAACCATCTCTACTAATGCAGTGGTAGAAAGAGTACCTCGTTGTGCCTGGACTTCAAACTAAAAGACGTAAAAGTTAATGTTCTAACGAATCGCACGTAGAGATATTGATAACACACACGGAGTTCACGGTATTTCATAACTCATAGATTGAGCAGCAGCTCGTAGACCACCTGAAAAAGAATATTTCTTATTTTATGCATATCCTGACATAAGAAGTCCAATAGGAGCAATACTGGAATTTGCGATCCATAGAGAAACACCTATACTTAGATCAGCGAGAACAAGGCGATAACCAAAAGGAATTACCAAATGACTGAGTCAAATTGATATGACCACTACAGAAGGCCCGATACTGAATAAACGAATATCTCCTCTAGATGGGCTCTTTGAAAAGTAATTTGGTCCCATCTGCTATAGCTTGAAGAATCCCCAAAGGACCAGCGTATTCAGGTCCAATGCGTTGTTGTATCCCTGCAGATATTTCTCTTTCTAGCCACACAATAACCAATACCCCTATTGTGATCCCTGATACGGGAGTAAAAATAGGGAGAAATAGCCATATCAGACCATAGACCTCTTTTGACGATTCCAATCTGGAAAAAGAATTGATAGCTTGTACTTCTGTCGTATAACTTATCATTTAAACGATCAACTTCTCCATAATGATAGATATACTACCTAGTATCGTCATGATATCAGCCAATTTCATTCTTTTAACTAGCTGCTGAGGAAGAATTTGCAAATTGATAAAACCAGGTGGACGAATTTTCCATCTCCAGGGAAAAACACTATTATATCCTATTAGAAAAATCCCTAATTCCCCTTTTGGAGCTTCTACTCTCACATAGAGTTCTTGTTTCGACAATTCAAAAGTGGGATAAGGTTTTTTACTAAGAAATCGATATTCAAAATCATTCCATTCTATATTTCTTACTCTATCAAAGCGTCGGGCTTCTAAATTTTCATAAGGCCCCCCCGGAATTTCTTCTAGAGCCTGTTGAAGAATTTTGACGGATTCTATCATTTCACTGATTCGTACTAAATAACGAGCTAATGAGTCTCCTTCTTTTTGCCATTGGACTTCCCAATCAAATTCATCGTAACACTCATAATGATCGACTTTACGAAGATCCCATGGTATTCCGGAAGCTCGTAACATTGGTCCTGATAAACCCCAATTTCTTGCTTCCTCTTCAGCAATAAAGCCCACTCCTTCAACTCGTTCCAAAAAGATGGGATTACGTGTAATAAGTTCAAGATATTCAGCAGCTTATGGTAACACAGAAATCCAAACATTTCTCTATCCAGCCATGAGGTAAATCAGCAGCTACTCCTCCGATACGGAAACAATTATGCATCATTCGCATTCCTGTGGCAGTTTCAAATAGATCATATAGCAATTATCTCTCTCTGAAAATATAGAATAAAGGTCACCGATATAAGCCATAAAAGGTCCAAGCCATAACAAATGAGAAGCTATACGACTGAGCTCCAACATAATTACTCTGATATAGCTGTCTCTTCTAGGTACTTGAATATTTCCCAACTCTTCCGGTGTATTCACTGTTATTGCCTCTGTGAACATAGTAGCTAAATAATCCCAACGTGTTACATAAGGAAGATATTGTACGATTGTTCGATTTTCTGCAATTTTTTCCATCCCTCTGTGTAAATAACCTAATATGGGTTCACAGTCAATAACGTCTTCACCGTCTAGAGTAACTATGAGTCGAAGAACACCATGCGATGGATGGTGAGGACCCATATTGACTATCATGAGGTCGTTTCTTCTAGCTGGTACAATCATCTATTTTCTTTCCCCACATTAATTGCTGAAAATGAAACGAAGTTCATCAAAATCCAAGATCTAATGAACCGATCTTAAATACCCAATTTCAAATTAACGAGTCTGTGGCTCCCGAATATTCAACTGACTGCTTATAACGTACTTGATTTTTCTTTGACAAATAAGCCAGCATCCGTTGACGTTTCCCCATAATTTGACGCATACCTCTTTGGGATAAAAAGTCTTTTTTGTGCAGCTCCAAATGTGAAGTAAGTTTTCGTATCTTATCGGTGAAACAGAATACTTGAAATTCAACAGACCCCTTTTTTTCTTCTTTCGAAATAGATGATATTTTCGCCATAAAATTCTTCCTTCTTTTTTTCCTTCTTACTTTTCCACAGAGATGGATGGATATATGACTTTGAAATCAGGAAGAATAATGCCAATCATCTCGATCTAATGCACGCAATAAGATGTTTCAAATCTTTTTTTCTAGCAAATTAATAACTAAAATCGATTGATTCGGACACAAAAGAAAGGAAATATTTCTCCATTCACGAAAGATAATAATTTGTACCTCTGAATATCTTGTCGATTCATTCCTAGATCCAATTGATGCGTCACTAAATCCGTATCATGTATCGTAGTTTAAGATGGCGTGTGTATCTATCTGTCTTTCTTCATATACACCGGATATAGTACGTGACGTGATAGAGGATAGATAAGGAAATTTAAGAGAAACTAATTCCGAATCGTGGATACATACGTATCCTTGACATACTGAAACGAGTACCATTATTGGTATCAAACCAATAGCGATTCATGCAAGCTAAATCTTCTAATCGATGGTTGGCCCAAAGAAACAATTTGAATTGAATGGCTTTATTTGTATCTGTCTCAAGATGCTTGCCCCTATCCAAAAATTGCTTACAGTTCTGTATCTTCTTCCTATTGGAAAATCTTAGATTTCTGTTTCCTTTTCCGCGACTTAGAATTCTCAATTCTCTACGCCGTCTCAGAGCTTCAATATTTGAAGGAAAAAACAAATCATAATTCTTATTGTCTCCATTCACAAACACCCTTCCGTGTTTTGGCTCTGATAAATGAATAATCGAAAAAATTCTCATCAATCTATTTTGTTTCTTGGTATCTTCGATCGGTTTGCTGCTTAATCTTATGGACCAATGAAATACTTAGGGTTTGATACATAAGAAATTGTCCATTCCATTTTATAGATAGACGAAGCGGTTCCATAGTAAATACTCCCCCTTGTTTTCAATTTTGTAAGAGGTAGATCCTTATGAATTAGCATTATATCCAACCACATTTCTCCTCAAAGAATAGAGGATATAACAACTTTTTTTGGATCCATGAGTCTAAGCAGGAGACAATCTAATTGGATGTTATTGATCATTTTTTTCTTCAAAGCCAAATAATCAATATTGAAAAAGTCAATATCTTTTCAGGAGTAAATCAAGTTCTGCTTCCTTGTTGCTCTTGGATTGCTTCTTTTTCGTACTTTTATTAATGTCAGTGTAATCCTCTTGTTCCCTACTCTTTCCTTCTCTGTACCAAACATCTAATTCAACATCTTTTTGGTTTTTTACATCTGATCCAAAATCTTATTGGTATTTAGTATCTGGTCTAAGATCTTCTTGATCCCACCATTTGTTCTCTTCCCGGTCTCGAGTCCCTAATTCCATCTATTTTTTTTTCTTGGATAATATACCATTTTATTTTCATTCATTTTTTGAGTTGAAGTAATCTTTTTCTTTCCATTAAAAAGAAGCAATCTTATGGGTATGGTCCAAGGTTTAGTCTTATATGCGTCATTAAGTAGTACAAGTTCTGGGAAAAACCAAAGCGCCAGATTCGATATGCGACGATATAGTAGTTCTTCATTCATTCCCATCCAATCAAAAAAGTTCTTTTCTTTATTTCTAGGGCTAGGGCTTTATTTATGGGGTAAATTTCTTGATAACTCGTGAGATAAATAAGATCTTTCTTATCAATCATTTGATAATAATTCGTTCCAGTATTATTCTTTTTGTTAGTATTGATCCTGAGATCCACATCAGTATTGGTATTCTTTCTAGACCAAAATTTGATGATTCTCAGATCAAAATCTTTTCTATCTGACCATATCAACGATAAACCTTTCTTCTAGATAATCGCTAATAGCTGGTCAATTCAATTGTTCATATTTATGTATGATGTGACTATGACTATGACTATATATAATTCTAATCCTTTGCTCTACGTTAACTTGTAAGAGGGATCTATAAATACTCGAGTTATTTCCAAAATTGATATATCTATATACAGATCATATCTGTAACGTTTGCTAAGTTTTTTTTTATGATTCTGCAATAAATCCGCTGAATACAAAATATGTCTCTCGTGATTAATTAATGGGTCTTTCTCATATGAATATGAATCGGTTTTTTTCGAATCCTTCTTTTTTATCATACACTGTTCATTTACTTTAGAAAGCCATTTTTGCGGGTCTAATCTAGACCATCTAGTATAAGAAAAATTGTATTGATAATTACCTATTAACCAGTTTTTCCATTCGTTCACTCCGAAATTCCCCGGTTTCTTATGTTTTGATTCGGAATGAAATATTCCTTAGATTTCCAAATAGTCCTTTATTCTATCTTTAATAGAATACGCTATGCGGTATTTAAATAAAGATCCCAAGCGAGACTTCTTAATACCAGGTTTTTGCGAGAATTTGTAAAATACATATGCTTGAGACAACGAACAATGAATCTTTGAATTATGATTCTTCTTATTAGAGATAGTGGAAAGCAGCTTCCTAGTCGAAATAAAGAGAAAGTGGATCTTTTTTTTATTCCTTTCATCAATTCCACTTTGATTTTTTTCATCATTGGTTCTCTATAATCTTTTTTGTTGATTCAAGAAAAAGTTGTGTATTGATCCTAGGGATGTTAATCATATATAGAAAGACATTTCCTAGGGATGTTAATAATAGCGCGTCGCGCGCTCTACCTTTGCTGCTTTCCTACATCTGAAGAAATTTTGGCATAAAAAAGAGATGAGTTGGCTGCTCTGGAAGCACTGATAGCTGCCTCAACTCCTTCATTTTTGAAGCCCAGTTTAAGTCTAAAAAATAGTGCATTTTACAACATATTATCTACACCGTCCATTTTCAATATTTTCATCTATTTGATTTTAACTATTTTTTAAATTTAAATTTTTATAATTAGATAAAAAAATAGATTTGAGAAAATCTTAAAAACATTTTACATCAAATTATATACCATGATAAAATTTGAAGGCGCACCTTAACCTTTACAGCTACGGATGCATCCGTATGCCAACTGCACCCTATAAATAATTGTGATCTCCTTGTACTAAAGGTAAATGTTCTCATTATATACAATATTTTTAGTATTTTATTGGTAAAAGGTATCATTATATATAAGGCCCTGCACACATGGGTGTGGAAGGGTCTCACAAGGTCATTTCTCCTTTTAGTATTTTACTTTTTTTTTTCTTTAGCTATTTTAATCCATTCCATGATCATGTCTTTGATGGGTTTTTGGGATTAAATTAGAAGAAATAGATAATATGTTATGTTATTTGTCTATTAAAATTATTTTAATAAATTCTCCAAATAAAATAGAAAAAAATTGTGGGTGAAATTTTTGTTTTTTTTGGTAGTTCAACAGGGATTTGGAGAATGGGGCCGAGGTCGATGCTACCTAAGCCCAGTTAAAGGTCGATACAGATTGAGATTGGTGGGTGGATGATCTAGGTCTATGTTACACCTTCAGAATTGCTTGATTTATGTCATTTCTAAATTTTTATCATTATTCCTTTTTTTTGTTTCTTTGTTATTGGACCCAAAGACTCGCCCGAGTTTGCCATGGTTTTAGAACACTGGGTGAATTGATGATGTTTTGCAAAATTTTATAGAAAAGGAATCCTCCTGAGCAGGTGTCTTGCGACGACGGGTGTACTCCACTCTACCGTGGGAGTCGACTATGATCTCCAACACAAAATATTTCGTCATTTCTTTTCTATGATATTGTTTATTGTTATTGTCTGGTGGTAATTTTCTTTGTCAACACCAAATAGGAATTTTATGTTCTTAAGAATGCAGGTTGAGACATTTAAAGAAGGGGAGTGATATTATGTCACCGTATCATTATAATATAATGAAACCAAGCACAAAGGAAACGAGATCTTGATCAAGTACACAAAAATTCAATCATATTTCATTGAATTGAGATGGGACATTACAAGCCAAAATACACCTGACTTTATATCAAGGGAGAAAAATGGATAAATACATGCGAGAAAATTGTGAATACACTCATTTCCAGAATGAAAGGGAGAAGAAAGGAAACAATAAAGTGAATGAGAGGATCATGAAACATTCATCTAGCTTGGAAATTAAGGGTGCGAATGGATAAGGCAAAGACAAGGGCGAAGAGGATGGCATAGCCAACAACAACACAGGCAACCCAAGGCAGCATGTCATAATCAAATCCATATGAAGCATTGAGGAAGTCGCATAGCGGTACGGGGTTGCCCTCGGCCGTGAGCAACTGCTTTGTCACATTTCCAAACTGAGACACCATCAAACCGTAAAGTGTCCAGGCGACGGGACACCCCCAGTAGTACCACCTCCACCAGCCGGGGATGCTCTGCAAACATGGGAATGGCCATGAAGTTCTCACAAATGATCTATACATTGTTATGGAAGTTGTTATCTCTATTTTGCTAATGTCATAGCATTTGACCTTTGTTTTTTATAAGTTAATTGGAAAGAACTTAGAATTTAGACTTCATTCGACATAAGTTTAATGAAAGTAATAAAGAGCCATACAAGGAAGGCTTATGTGGTCCTCTATTGGAGCTAACCTATACAACATGATATTTTGAAGGAAAAAACATAGTTATGTTGGCTGGATTGGAATCCTAGTTTCAAGAAAATATGAAGCAATTATATTTTAAATTAAATAACCAGGAAAACGAAAGATGTGTAATTCACTTACAGTGCGTGGGAGCAAGAAGCCAGTGAAGAGCATCCATACACCATAGAATGCAGAAGAAAGAATGGAGGCAAAAGTAGCATTGGGAGTTAAGGCCACAGTCGTCATCCGGCAATATGTGTAGTAGAGGAAGGTAAAGAACATGAAGAAGAAAAACCACAAGAACTTTGCCAAAGTGAACTCGAATCCGATCATACAGTACACCACCACCCCATATACAGCTGTTTGTACAAACACATAAGGCAGTTCCACCAAAACCTACAAACACAATTTCACTTTCATTGCCATTGCCATCAAAAGATATACCTGTATTTTCTTTTTATCAAAGTTGTGAGTTGTTGAATTTGTTTCATACCTGAGCCAAGGCATATGGAAGGGCTGAGAACATCCCAGCTGCTCTCTCCCTATAGAATACACTTCTCTCTATGTCGACCACTGGCTGAACTGAAGATGCATTATTCACCCCGAGGAAGAGAACCGCAGAGAACATGGAACCCATCGCATTGAGGAAGTCTTGTTGCTGCTCTCTATGTTTTGACCATTCGTGCAGCACAGTGAGGTTAGAACAACAGTGAGTTGGAATGCATGAAGTACTAGCATGGAAGGCAATATAAATATCTATCTTGCACATTCTTGGTTAGGTAGTTTAAGAAGACATTCTCAAGTGCTAGTTTTTATAGTTAAATTTTAAGAAAAAGCTTTGGAAAATTTGAGAAAAATGGAAGCATAAAGAAAATTGTTAAAAAAAAATTTGAAACTTGCGAGACAATTCAATCATAAATTTTTCTGTTGGACCAGAAATGGAGAAAGAAGAGAATGCTTACATCTTGCTTCCCATGTCCCAGAATATGCTGCCAAACAGGAGGGCGGCTACCAGGGTGAAGAAGAAGCGTACTGCATTGTATTGAGGGTTTCTCCAGTAGGACCAGTGTTGCTTCCAGAGGCAGGCCACAGCTTGCACCATGAATGGCTGTGAGAATTGGGTCTCGAAGTGTAGGTCTTGAGACCCTCGTGTTGGCTTGCTCAACTCCTCAATCAATGCCATATTCCTCCTACAATTATGGGGGAAGTAGTAATCTTAAGACGAAACACTAAAATTTCCCAAGGAGATCAAAAGGGAGGATCGCGAGTGACTTCATCATAGAGACAGAGAAGAACTAAGGCAACTACTCACTCATATAGAGGAGAATTGGCATAAATGTTAGCGAAATCCTCCTGAAGTCAATTCTCAGAGGCTATGGAGGTGACCTCTAGCATCCAAGTTGCAGGATTATATCCTGAGGTTATCTCGGGGACACCTTCGATTGATTGGAAGTAGTCGGTGAGTTGTTGTGAGTTCGTCCCCAATGGGCCTGCGTAGATAACTTGTCCTCCTCGTTTCATCAAGAAGAGCTGAGAACATGAAAATTTGTTTGTAGGATTACATAGGAACGGATGGATAGAACATATTAAAGGCAGAATTCCTAAAACTAAGTATTTGTTTGCGTGCGTGTGCGCGCGCACGCGTGAGAGAGTACATACCTCATCAAAGGACTCAAATATGTCAATGCTAGGTTGGTGTATGGTGCAGACGACCACGGTGCGGCCTGTGTCCACTGTATTTCTTACAGTCCTCATGACAATGGCGGCTGCTCTAGCATCGAGCCCCGAGGTAGGCTCGTCCATGAAGATGATGGAGGGGTTGGCAATGAGCTCGACTCCAATTGTCAGTCTCTTCCTTTGCTCTGTGGAGAGGCCATTGACCCCTGGCACGCCCACTAGAGCCTCCCTCAGGTAGTTCAGCTCCACCAGCTCCATTACCTCCTCGACAAAGGCCTGGGTATCACAATGATAAATTTCTAGTTACTTAGACAAAGCTCCATTTTTTATAAGAAAATACAACTCCGTAAAAGAAACTAGAATTTGACCCTTTATTGTAGAAATATTTAGAGATTTTGTACCAGGATTAATTTCACTGCCCAAAATTAAGTCGAGGGAAAGGCCAATAGCTAATTTAGCAGAGATCCCAGTTAGATATTTTCTGTCCAATATAGTTTGGAAGATATGGAGTTGATTGAGGAAAAATTTCGAGCACTATAGTCTTTCTTGTGTTGGACCATTGAACAATCCTAGATGCTTTAAATGGAGAGACAAAACTCTTAATACTTATTCCTAAGGGTGCAATAATCGAATTTGTTCTACATTGGTGTGCTTTGCTTGGTGGTTAGGATAATAGGGGCTGCAACACATTGTCCAAGGTTCAAATCCCATTGCCGAACTTCCAAAAACAAGACAATCAAATTTGGAATTTGAGGAGTGTAACCTTTCGAGTGTGCGATTGGACATCAGCTGGGAGTCGCAACCAGGCAGAGAAGAGGAGCGACTCATGGACAGTGAGATTAGGGGAGTGAATATCATTCTGCTCACAGTAACCAGAAATACGGGCAAAGGTCTCTTGCTTCTTTGAGTAGCCAGAGATGGAAATGGATCCTTCAATGTAGCCACCAGTCTTACGCCCGGCAAGGACATCCATGAGTGTTGTTTTCCCTGCTCCGCTCACACCCATCAGGCATGTCAGCACGCCTGGCCGGAAGCTTCCGCTCACCCCTTGCAACAATTGCAATTGGTCTTGTTCTTCCCCATGAGCCTTCATTTCCTGCACACCTAGGCCTTTCAGTTCACTATCTTTTTTTTGGGGGCTATCGACATAATTATCATCAGGATCATTTTAGTATCCACTATTAACTGCTACTACTTCTACCATTACTACTAGTAAATTGGGTCAAGAAGATCTTGACATACGGCTGGCATGTCGACAAAGTACTTGATCTCCTTGAAGGCCAACGCAAGCGGTTTGAATGGTAGCACCATTCCTTTCTTCTGTTTCATTCCAGTTGTTGTTGTAGAGTCTCCTACAAGGAGAGAAACACATGACAAAGAGTGAGACCTTTTAAATTTTTCTGGGTAAGTAATAGGATCCAAACTACACTTTCAATGTTGAGAAAACGAGCCTATCTCCCTCTATGACTTCTCTACTTACCAAATACTTTTCCATTCAGATGTCCATTGACCTTAATTTGGTCTTCATGCTTCCCCTCTGATGTATCCTCTGTGATAGATGCCTGAGGCTTCCCAAGAGCTGCATAATGAAACAATTTACGTTTTTTTCCCATTAACTTCTTTTCATTTCGATCAATTAACAGTAGAAACAACAAAAGGTGAAATTGAAATGTTGTACTCACGGTCAAGATACTTTAAGGCTAAGGGGTAAAGGATGTTGAAGAGGACGTTGCAACCCATGAGAGCCCCAATCCCAATCCAATACCAATTTGCTTCAGTGAAAATCCCTCGAATCTTAGCTGGCCTATGTGGACACCATTCTATTGCACATGTACAAGATAGTTAGCTACTTCCTCCATGCACTCTTTTATCCTAATCTACATGAACCAAAAAAGTTTTAAAGGGATTTTTTGCGTATTTCATGTTAACCTGTATCCATCTATTTGATAGGAACTCATTTACAGCCACAGCATTCTGAGCATACATGAGAGGAGAAGACCAGTATCCCCATTTCCACCAGTTGTAGATGTCCTCTGCCAAAATTTGGATAATAATTTATTTATAATGGTGTGCATACTTTTGTAATATAAACTAAAGCAAAATAGCGCAGAGACAGTTACAATATGAACATTGTACATAATCAAATGTTACTACATCCATGATACATTACCTCTTGAGACAATGAAGCCTCCCAAGACAAATATCACCAATAGCGCAAATGCTCCAAATGTGTTAGAAATGATTTGGTTTCGACCTAGTGCCCCGATAAAGCGGAAGAGAGACAAAGACATCTGATGCAGGTTGAATAGCAAAAAGAATTGCCTAAAGAATCTGAAAACAGGAAAACCATAGGCAATTCATTGTCAATTCTAACATTACAATTAACAAAAGAAAGACAAAAAGAGCAAACAAAATTCACAAGATTAATTTAAATTAAAAAAATAAAATTCATGAGCTTTGGTAGGGCAGAGGAGGATGAATTAACCTGCTCGGGTTCGGTGCTAATCCAACTGAGTAATAGGTTATAGCTACCCATACGAAGGACTCCAGTAAAGAGATGGGTATCCTCATGAGAAATGTGGGGAGAGTATAGGCCCAAGCAGGGAAGAACTTTGCATCTCTTTGCTTGTAAAATACAGACAGCTTCACTATCGTCATTTGCAATTCTGCTAGACCATTAAACATCGCGTTCACGAGCCCACAGAACAAAACTCCCATGTACTTGGACCCATCCCATAAGGTCTTGTTTCCCATCTCTGTGCGGAGGAAGACTGTCGTAGTCATGGTAGCGACAATGGCTATCTGTGAAGAGCAATACAAGGTCCATCAAATGAATGATTTTCATAGATAAACCGTATGATTCACCAGCTCTTTCATTCAATATCAAGGGAAAGAGAGAGAAACCATTAGTATCCTCTCTCTGTTTCTCTATCTGTCCTCCTATATATCTATCTAAAATGAAACCAGAGGAAGAACATAAGAGTGAATGGTTGGACCTGAATAGCTTTGAAGATGAAGATGAAGGCACTTCTCTTCATAAGGAGCACTTCTCTATCAAAGCAAGCCTTGAAGAGCTCCATCTTGGTTAGGCCATACTTGTTTCTAACTAGGGCGGCAGGGTGGCACTTGGACTTGTCATAGGGCACCGAGAGACCAGATTGCATCTCCCTGCCGACATGGAAGGACTGGAATGCATCTGCAAATTCTTGTACTGGGATATATCTGTAGCGTTGATTCTTGTCGAACCAGTATTGTTCTTGATCCTTCCTTGATGTCACCTGTCAAGTGAGAGAGAGAGAGAGAGAGAGAGAGAGAGAGAGAGGACCTCTTGCAAGAAATGAGAGTGGCAGAAGATATTAGGAATTACACTGATTCAAAATTTTCTAGGTGTCCTACAGTCCAGTTTTTTGTTATTAAGGTATTGTTCAGTGTTCAAAAATTCAGCTGAGTACACGGTTAAAGCTCAGGGTAATTGAGAAAATAAAAAATATGATAATTTTATTCGATAGTGAATCCATGTATAAATCCTGTTTGTGTGATTTGGATGTATGACAATGATCTGTGAGTTTTTCTTGCTCGATTTTCATATTTTCTAGGAATTTGGCTGAAGTCCAGGGGGTCAAGGTGGCTAGGCACAACAACATAATGTCTTTAGTTCTGTTCATGCCACAAGTAGGGGATCCCTTCCCCACTGAACTACCCAAAAAGAAAGGTTTTATATATATATATATATATATTTGAATTATTCTGAATATCTTAAATTTTAAATGAATATTTCTATGTCCCTGTTTTATATATATATATTAGATTATTTTGAATTTTTATATTGTTTTTAGTTTAGTTTGAATTTTTCCCTTTTTTTTTCTTTTTTTTGGGTTTTTTAAGGGCTCTTTTATCTGTGTGCACTACTTACACGTGGTCACTTGGACTCATTTGAGTAATTCAGCTTCGGCTGTAGCAATAGCCAATTCCGGGGCCCATGCCGAGTTCCAAAATATTGGAACTCTTTAGGTTCACAAAGTGTTGAATCATGGATACTCATCTCTTTAGTAAAAGTAGATTAACCACTGGATAAAGTTTTATGTTTAAAAGCAAAATTAGTTGAGTTGAAAGCTATGAGAATCATTCACGGTTCATTTGCCATGTTTACCGTAAGGCTAATTTGGTGGTCGATGTTCTTGTCAAAAAGGCTACAGCTTTTGCGGAGGCCACCACTTGGCACTCTAGGCCTCCAAATGTTTTTAACCTTCCTTTATTTCATGATACAATTATCTTATTGTAGGGTTATAAGATAGTACGATATAATTTTTTCTATCTTTTATTAATGAAAAATGGATAGCGGGCTTTCTTCCTGATTTACCCAAACAAAATAAAAGTCATGACTCGTAGAAAGACTATAGTGTCTGTAATTAGTTTCGTTGGCTTCTCAGACACATCATTGGTTTCTCAGTCCCTGTGGTGCAAGATTCTAGATTGAAAGTCATTCTATATGTAGACTGTAAACTCTTAGACGGATACAGAAGGTTGCCTTAACAATAGGACGGGTTAAGTGAGAATGAGAGGCAATTGAAACTCTTGCAGTAAGAGAGAGAGGTTTTACCTCCTGCAAGAAATCGGCCACTCCTTTCCTTTCGGGACATCGGAATCCCATCATGTGGAAGAAGTCGCGAATTGATTCTCTCGGTCCATGGTACACAACCTGTCCCTCACAGAGAAGGATGATGTCGTCAAAGAGATCATAAGTCTCCGGTGCCGGTTGCAAGAGAGAGGCAACAAGGCTTCCAGAGAAGACATGAACAAATTGTCGGAAGCAGTTTACGATTTGGAAAGTGGTGGAGGAGTCGAGCCCTGTTGATATCTCGTCCATTAACAGAGCAGTCGAGGGCCCTACCATCATCTCTCCTGTCGTGACACGTTTCTTCTGACCGCCTGATATCCCCCTCCTCATGTCGTCCCCGACCATGGTCTCCGAGCACACCTCCAGCCCAAGCAGCTGCACACACTTCCTAACGTAATTTTCTCACTAAAACATCTCATTCTCTTTAACATATCCCAAATATGCTAATCTAAATTTGAGTTGGAGGGAGAAAGGGAGAGGAGAGTGTCTTATTTGGGGTGCCAAACCTTAAGTATATAGTCGGTCAGGATGCTTGATTTTTGTCCTTCCAATGCAATTGCCTACAAAAGAAGAAGAAACAGTGGGTGAATTGAGACTGCTAATACCATGACTTCTTTTTGGGTTAGGTCTGTTTCATTGCTATGTTACCTTCATGAAAAAATCAATATCAGGGTCTGGTTTTATGGACTGATCCTTCTCTCTCCTTGAAAGCTCCGCAAGAACGGCTACAAAAACCAGTGGCTTTTAAGCAGAGCATTCCAACAAAATCAGCAGCAAAAAATAGAGTTTGTTAGAGAGAGACGAACCATATCTGTTTCCTACGCCTTGGCATCGAGCAGAGAAATCCATGGTCTCTCGGACTGTCATCTCCCCAATGTGCAGATCGTTTTGGCTGATGTACACCGACGTCCTCTGCGGCACAAACTCCCTCATACTGTGCCCATTGTACGTCACCTTGCCCGAAACCTGTCAAAACACACCCAAAGAACTGAAGTTTCTCTCTTTTTCTCTCTAAAAAGTGCCAAATTTTGGAGATGAAATTGTAGGAAGAGTGAACCCACCTTGAGGCTTTTGTCCAATTTTCCTGCGAGAGCCAAGAGGAGGGTGGTCTTTCCAGCCCCTGGAGGGCCTAGTAGCAGGGTCATCCTGTCATCATACCAACACACATTGTTTGAGAGAGAGAGAGAGAGAGGGAGAAAGACAGAGAGAAGTAGTTTTGTCTATCCACCTTCCAAGTTTTATCACGCCGGTAATTCCCTTGAGAATTGTCACGGGCTTCTTCTTGCTCTTGAGCAACTTCAGGAAACTCATAAAGCTCTGCCAACAACATGTCGCTCTTAAGTGAATATGAAATTGAAAGCACAGGTATTGCAGAAAGCTGTATGTTTTCTTAGGTGATTCCAATGGTTTTTTTGGTCACGATTGTTCGAAGTGAGACCATTCGAGGAATTCATATTTACTCCTAGTTATTAGATGTCAATTTGGATGTCATTTTTTTTTTTTTTTTCACTTGAAGTCTAGTCCAAAACACGCTTATAATCACTGCATTTAAAATCTGACATATGAGAGTGATTCTGACCTCTTTGTATTAAAAATATATGGTCGCTTTATATACTTTTTCTTTTCAATTATTAAGGCCATTATAGGTCTCTCAAGAGAACAATTTAAGAATTCAATGATTTTTAAGTTCGAATGTATTTTCTCTGTATATTTCTTTTCAAATATAGTAGTTGCTGTAGGATCCCAATACAATCATGTAGTAGAGAGAGTAGGCACCTCAAGGGTGTTAAGGGTGGCATTGAGGAGAGTGGGCAAAGCCCTCCCTCCCAAGTAAGCCTCTGCGTCCACCCTGAGTTGCTCATATCTGATCTCAACCTCCGGTGTTATATTCACTCTGCAAAGCCAAAGCCAAAGCCAACCACCATTAGATAGGAAGAGCAAACATGTGTGAGATATAGATATATATATATACCTGTCTATGTGCTCGCGGAGCTTCTTGACGAAGATTTCATTATCCTGCTGGTTTGTACCTTTATTCTGAACTATGCAACTGACTCTCTCTCTCTTCATTCATTTTTTGAGTGAAATCTTGTGCTCAATGTGAGTGATAATTGGCCATATGCTGTTGAATATGCAGCAATGTTTCACATACTGTTTTTTTTTTTATTTTGATATTATTACTGTGCCATTGGCCTGCTTAGAATGTTATTGGTTTGCTGAAGTAGATCAAGCATCATTTGATCTCATTTCGAGTCAAATCTTGATGCTCAATGTGTGTGATAATTGGGCATATGCTGCTGAATATGTAGTAGCGTTTAACACACTATTCTTTAGCTGATTTTGATATATTATGTTGTTATAAGATTGCTTAGAATGTCATTGGTTTGCAGAAGTAGATCAAGCTCTATTTGTTCTTATTTTGAGTTGCTGAATGTGAGTGATTTGTCCATATGCTACTGAATATACAGTAATGTTCAACACACTATTGTTTATCTGATTTTGATATCATTATGATGTTATTGGCTTGCTTAGAGTGTCATTGGTTTGTGGAAGTAGATCAAGCATCATTTGATCTCATTTTGAGTCAAATCTTGGTGCTCATTGTGTGTAATAATTGGACATATGCTGATGAATATGCATCAGTGTTTAACACACTATTTTTTATCTGATTTTGATATCATTATGATGTTATTGACTTGTTTAGAATTTTATTGGTTTGCAGAAGTAGATCAAGCACCATTTGATCTCATTTTGAGTCAAATCTTGGTGTTGAATGTGTGTGATAATTGGCCACATGCTCCTGAATATGCAATAGTGCTTAGCACATTATTTTTTATCTAATTGTGATAGCATTATGATGCTATTGGCTTGCTTAAAATGTCATTGGTTTGAAATAGTAGATCAAGCATCATTTGATATCATTTTGAATCAAATCATAGTGCTAAATGCGTGTGATAATTGGTCATATGTTGCTGAATATGTAGCAATGTTTAACAAATTGGTTTTTATCTGATTTTGATATCATTATGATGTCATTGGCTTGCTTAGAATATTGTTGGTTTGCAGAAATAGATAGAGCATCATTTGATCTCATTTTGAGTAAAATCTTGGTGCTAAATGCGTGTGATAATTGGTCATATGCCATTGAATATGCAGAAGTGCTTAACACACTATTTTGTTATCTGATTTTGATGTCATTGGCTAGCTTAGACTGTCATTGGTTTGCAGAAGTAGCTCAAACATCATTTGATCTCATTTCTTGAGCCAAATATTGGTGCTAAATGCGTGTGATAATTAGTCATATGCTGTTGAATATGCAGCAGTATTTAACAGATTGTTTTTATCTGATTTTGATATCATTATGATGTTATTGGCTTGTTTAGAATGTCATTGGTTTGCAAAAGTAGAGCAAGCATCATTTGATCTTATTTTGAGTCAAATCTTGGTGCTAAATGCATGTGGTAATTGGTCATATGTTGCTGAATATGCTGCAGTGTTTAACACACTATTTGTTATCTGATTTTGATATCATTTTGATATCATTATGATGTCATTGGCTTACTTAGAATGCCATTGGTTTGCATAAGTGGATCAAACATCATTTGATCTCATTATTTGAGTCAAATCCTAAATGCATGAGATAATTGGTCATATGCTGCTGAATATGTAGCAGTGTTTAACACACCTATTTTTTGTCTGATTTTGATATCATTATCTGCTCCACTAATGTGAAACAATAGCTATAGAAATAAGAAATGGGATTAGAACTGTTTGCCTTTCCCATACATTGATATAAATCTGTAGACACCCTATTTTTAAAATTGACAAAATTCCATGATTTTCCTAATATTAGAAAAACCTAGGACCACACTATTTTAAAAGGCCCCTAAACTATAGACCACCATAATCCATGGTCCCAATCCTATGATCCACACCTAACAAATCTCATAGTTTTTAGTAGTTAGTCATCTACACCTAGTAAATCCCATAGTTTTTAGAAGTTATCCATTCCACACCCATGGTTTTAGTAGTTATCCATTCTATACCTAAAAATCTCATAGTTCTTAATAGTTATCTAATTTACATCCCTATTAGGTCTATAAGAAAAAGAAACTAGCGTGCTAAGGGGGAGAGAAAGGGAAGAGATGGGAGAGAGAGGTGGGATATGGGAGGCTAGAAAATCTAGAGAGAGAGAAAAACTAGAAAAAAGAAATCTTAGAGAGAGAGAGCTTAGAGAAAAAGAAAGATAGGGAGAGAGAGAAAGATAGAGAGCCCAGAGAGAGAAAAAGCCGGTTAGCAAACCTAAGACCTAGGAAAACCCTAGCTCTAAGCCACCCTTAGATCAAGAAATCCAACCAAGCCAAAGCTTGGTCAAAACTTGAAGAGAGACAAAAGAGGACACACGGCATAAACTCAGCCGGTCTTGATATGGGCAAGGTTTTAAAGCCTCGGGTTTGCAGGGCCAACTGACCTAGCCAGGTATTTTTCTCATTCTTTTTTTCTTTTATTTTTTTAGTTATTTCGTTACATCTAGGACTTTATGTTTATTTTATTCTTTCCTGCTTTTTGGATTGATGCTGACTCTGCCATTGATCTGAGAGCGGATCTACTCATTTCTGAGTAGATCTAGCCTCAAATCAGAATTTGATTTTCCCCACTCTCTATCACTTTTTTAAAATCAGTTTGTAGTACGGGTCTGATGGATCTTCCTATGAAGACTATCTGATTTGCACTGTAAACAAAATAGTTAACATGGTACTATGAACGGTTATCATTGTAGATACATTGTAACAAATTTATATATGAATGGTCAATTGTCCATATGCCTTGTGCATAAGTGGTGCTATCACTCCATAAGATTTAATATTTCTTAATTGTCCATATGCCTTGTTTTTGTTACCTTTTTCCGTTAGTATTTCTTTTCATTATTTATTCATTTATTATTATATTTGTTTGTAAGTAGAAAAAAAAGAAAAAAAGAAAGAGGATTACTCATTGAATTTTGTGATAAGAGCATGTTTATGTTTATGTGTGTGTTTCTTTTCTACTTCTAAAAAGTTGTTTTGGGTTCGTGATTATCTCTATTAAAAGAGGCTACTCAACTTCCTATTTTCTTCTCTCTCCACCTACTCCAACTTGTTAAGGGCTTGGATCTGTTCCAAATAATTTTCTTGTGTTTCAGGGGACTGCGTGTCTTTGTTTATGGCTAGAAATTTTCAGATTTCAATGTTTTCTATTTTATTTTCATCTCCTTGAACTTTTGTGAGTTTTAGACCGAGAGAAAGAGAGAGAAGGGCATAAATATTTTCTTTTGGGATTCTGACTTTAGTTTCCTTGTTTGTTTTAGTTTGTTGTTGTCTTCTTTTATTTCCTCGTAAGGTTTCCTTGTTGTTTATTCATTTTCTTTTATCTTACTAAAAGAAGCAAAGTTTTTGATTAAGAGGTAGAGCTTTCTTTTTGGAGATATTCCATAGTTAACGCTTTGGGTTAATTGTTAACCGTTGGTATTCACGTTCAAAAACATTCTTTGGTCTCTTCTGCTTTAATCTTTTTTTGATATTCATGGAATAATTTGTCTTCTTTGGTATTCATGGCATAGTTCTTCATATCAATAATAGGTGACTTTAAGTTAAGTGGGATGAGGTGTGTGAGTTGTTAAGAGAACTTTGGGGAATAGATAGAAACTCTTTCCTTGAGAGGAGATTTACTTAGATAGCAACTAATCCCTTGAGAGGAAATTTATAAAAGAGTTAGCTAGAGATGGACAGGGAAGGGAGATTGAGATAAAATAGGGAGAGAAAATGGGGAAGGGAGAGAAAAAGAGTGGGTGTTTGAGGCCATCTTTCTTATCCACTAAAAAAAAGGTATCTTTAACTAGTTTTTAAAATAAAAAATCACTTTCCTAAAAAAAAAAAAAAAATCAGCAAATGTTTTAGGCATCTTTGTCTAAAAAACAAAACAAATCTTTTAAAGGCAATCTTGCTTTCATTTTTTTTTTTTTTTTTTAAAAGGCATTTCTCATATCTGAAAATTAGGCAAAATGCTATCTTGCTTTCAAAAAAAAAAAAAAAAAAAATTGAGGCATTTTCATTTTTGGAAAAGAAAAATTTGCTTTGCAAGATAGAAAAAACAACTTTTAAAGCTTCTTTGGTTTAAAAACAAAAAAATCAATTTTGCTATAAAAGTTTTTTTTTGTATGTCATTTCATTTTCACAGAAAAATAAATAAATAAAGAATCTTCTCTTAAAAAATAAAATTCAACTTTGGCCTCTCCCTCTTTCCAAAACAAGAAAAATTTTTGTCAAAAAAATAATAATTCTATTTTTCATTTATTTTCTTGTAATTCGATAGTTGCCACTACTTTCTATTTTCATTAAAAAATAAATAAATAAAATTCAGGGTCACCTGCACTCTCTATCTAATTGTGCCCTGATCGAGTCACCCTTGACTTGGGGCACGCTCAACTATGCACGGGTTGTGTCTGGTTCCACTTTTATTAATTGTATACCTTCCTGGGCGTTGCTTACCCGCACATCTGACTATGCTTTTGGTCGGTCAAAAACCTGACCCGAAGCACACCTCACTTGGCACAATTTGTGCCAAGTGCTCACTCCTTTTTTTTTCTTGCATTGTGTGTTTTTCTGTTTGCTATTTTTCTTCTCACTTTCAAGATTCTTTACACACTCTTGCACACAACGGACTGGGGAAGCTCAAGAAACCAACAAATTTTTTGAAAACTCTAAAAATCCTGCACTAACGGTCGTGAGGGAAAGATAGCATTGAGAGCCGAGGAGGTTGAGATTTATGTAACTTTAACTGTGAGCCCCCCTCCATAATCCCTAGCCTCAAAGCAACTCTACACATAGTAGGACTTGGTTGATTTCCATAACAGGAGGCCAGGACCTATGTGGGGACCTACTCAGCCTAACCGCATTTCAATAGTAAGGAACCCACTCAGACCGAGCCTACTTATAGTTTAAGGCAAATTTTTCGAGTGCATTGTTTGCATATCTTGATTGATTAGTCCTAGATCTTAGTCCGGATCCTCTTTTAGTCCGAGCTAAAACTTTTTGTATCTAAGTCCAGTCTTGTAGCCAGCCTAGCCCAGGTCCGAACCAAAGCCCCCTTTTGGTAACACAACCTTGATCCCTTCCGGGTCCACACCCAGTTTGATTTTCAAAACCTTCTGGGTCTAACTCCAAACTTGTGCCTTGCCTAGCCCAAGTCCGAACCAGGTTTACACCTAGGTCCAAACCTAGGCTCCCTTTTGGTCAAAGCCAAGGCTCGTGCTTAACCTAACCTTCATCCAATTCGGGTCAACAACCGGTCTGTTAACCAACCCTCTAAGTTCAAACTCAAGCTTGTGGCTAGCCTAGTCCAGGTCCGAACCGGGTTCACGCCTAGGTTCAAGCCTAGGTGCCTCCTCGGTCCGAGCAAAGACTCGTACCCATCTAGTTCAGATCTCAGTCTAGGTCCTAGCCTAGGTCTAAGCATAGAGATTCCTCTAGAACTAGACTAGGTTCATCTTAACTTAAGGTTCAAATTGAAACCAATCGAGTATAGCAAGATCCATCAAGTCAGGTCTTTCTTAGGTCTTGATTCAGAGTTGTTCCTAGACTTAGATTGGGCTCACCTCTATTTGGGATTCAAACATAAGTCCATCAAGCCTAATCTAAGTCCATGCCCAAGCTAGGTAAAACCTTTCTAGTCTAGCACAAGTTTAGGAGTTATGACCCAAGATCAAAGAAAAGCAAGGTCCAACCCTATGGTTTCAACCCAGTCAAGATCTAGAGAACCTAGTCAGTCCGAGAGGCATCGTCATAGTGCTCCCTCGCAAATCCAAAGCACTCGTGTTAGTGAATCGAGTCTCAACCCATATGGAACCATATCTAGCCGTTCAAGCGCCCTCAGGGCAATCATTTGGAAGCCACTAGCCAACAGGTTAATAGTGCCGTAACACCCTGAACAGTCAAGGGGTTAGGCCAGGGGCAATCCTCCATGACATGGGGGTTAGCCTCAAATCTAGTTGGCACACCAAGAGTAAGACCTCGGTCTAGATGTATGAGTCAGTCAATCCCAGCTGGGTTAACCCTAATGTTCAATTAGCAGCCCAGCATTCTAGTCTTAGTAATCAGCCAGTTAGGGGGCAAGTGGGTTCACACACAGCTAGAGAAAGTCTACCCAAGCAACCCAGCACCAGTAAAAGTCAAAATTTTGACCTAACTCGGTATCAAGACAATCATAAGGTGCATGTATTCTTTAAAGACCTGTTGAACCGAGGGTACACCATCTAATGTAGTCAATCCAAGCAGGTTAGGTCAGAAGCTCATGCTATAAACCATGCCAACTACTTGGCTCAAACCATGATAACCTTAGAGGTGCTAGCCTACCAATTCAATCGAGTTATGACCTCCCTGCACTCTTTCAGTCCAGTGTTGGGGCAAGAGAATATCATAACCCTAGGGTTATATCATCCAGTCAAGGTCAAGGACAAGCGAACTTCACTGTCAAAGGTCAGAGGTCTAGTCATCATAGCAGCTTGAGTCGTCCATCCTAATCAAGTGGTTATTCTAACCTGCAGGCCTTCTTGCGGCCAAGTAGTGCAAACTCCGAGTAATGGGTCTGTTCTGACCCAATTCAATTCGAGTGAATCTGTAGGCCGACAACTGGCACACTAAGTTCAACATAGTCCTTAGGCTCAATCCTTGGGGCAACTCGCTACATGGGAAAGCCAGTCTATACAAGCCACATACCACAAATCCAGGTTCAACAGACCATGCAGCCGAGCAAGGTCACGGTTATAACGACGTCTCAATTCACCTACATGAAATGCCTCCAAGACTCTTTAGAGAAATGAGAATATGAGACTTCTCAGCTCCTAAAACCTATGTACAAGAAACTCTAGGACACCTAGAAGATCTACCAGTAACGTTTGTGATGCCACAATTCATAAACAAATTTTTTGGGAAAGAGGATCCTGAGGCACACATCAACACCTACTTATTAATGGTCCATATGTTGCGAGACTTACCCAACCAACTTAAGGTCATGTTTTCGCATGACTTATCAGAGGTGCCTTTGATGTGGCATCAGAGATTCATGAAGGATAACCCTCAAGCAACTCCTGATGAAATATTCAGGCGGGGCCAAGACCCATTACCCTTGGTGAGCTAACATCCACCAAATAAAAGTCGAACGAGTCTCCCTTTGAATTTATAACAAGATTCAGAGAGACCGCTACACGAGTCGTCGAAACCCCACTCCCTAAATCTGTGAAGGTAAGAATGACATTAGAGAACATGACTTCAGAATATGTCATGTTCTTTAGCAATGGGGCGGTTCCTTACTCGTTTGACCTTATACTTGAGAAAGTAGTGCATTATGAACGGGCTAAGGAGGATGAGGCTATAGTCTTTGATAACTCGACTGGCGAAAGACCCTCTCAAGAAGGAGAGGTGAACATAATCAAGAAAAGCAGCCCTTCTACAAACCATTCAAAAGAAAGGACTAAAACTTACTTTACCACTTGGAGAATGCAGACTTCCACACCAAGGGAATTCACTCCCATTAATGAGCTTATGACCGATGTCATTAAGACGTTGCTTAAGGCAAGGCTCATAGAATTACCTGTAGTAGCCAGGATTCTTCCCTTCCATGGAGGCGATACATCTCGATGGTGTGAGTGGCATCAAAATTATGCTCATAATACTGAAGAATGCCGAGCTTTCAGGCATAGAGTTCAGGACCTCATTGATAACGATACGATAAGTGTTAAAAAGAAAGAGGTGATTGGTAGAGAAAAAATAGAAACTCTAGATGTCTCGACAAACAGTTCTGATGTCAACCTGATTAACTCAGAAGAATCACAAACTGCACTCAAACCTGAAAAACAGCTACAATGGCCTTGGAGCACAAGAAGAAATCAATTGGACAGTCTAGTAGATGAAGAACAAAACGAGCATAAGCTCACCCAGGAGTTAACCCAAAAAACGTGCGAGAAAGGATCATCACATGTGGAATTCAACTCCAAGATGTAGTCTCGAAAGAGGTACAAGAAGTCCCCATCATCGGTAATCAAACTAGGGCAGATGATCCCTTCAACCTGTACTTCTAAATTCACATAATAAATGAATCACACATGTATGATAATGAATCAAACTCGCAAAAGCAAGGTGAACTCGAGCATAAGCTTAACCAAGACTAAGAAACTGTGGAGTTCCAAACTCATGGTGACAAGAAAACCTTAATTCCGGGGGAATAACTCAAGAGGAGGCAGATGAGAAAATTCTTCAAGGAGACTTACTGCCTCAACTATCAAAAGAAGTTGACCTTCTAAAAATTCTAAGAGGCCCACCTGGGACGTCTTCACAAGACTTCCTAGATGATCCACCCATATGGTGACCAAATTGGGTCACCTCCTCAAGAGGAGAGATTTCTAGAGCTTAACTAGGGCAGGAGCACAACTCCGATAACTGGGGTACGCCCATATCACAAAAGTTCATCTCATGAAAAACAAGTTCCTAACAGAACAGAAAGCCCTGCAGGGGCAACCCCATCAAACTACTAAATAGAGGTAATCTCCTCTCATGAAGAGGGCACAACAGGGGCAGTTAATGAGATTGAGCCCTTGTTTGAAGACTCTCAACGTGCCATAAGGTCATCCAATGTTAACTTAGTCACTCTTCTCCTGCGAGAATCTCCTCCAAGCTCGAGCACTGAGAAGGAGCCTACTACGAAGTTAACCTCCGAAGAGCAAAAAATCTTCAATGAAAAAAAAATAAAAAAGGAGTTGGGTGAGTTATCACCCCTTGCAAGAAACCAAATAGGGCATTCACGCCTCAAACTTCAAAAGGCATTAACGCTTAATGAGTAATACAAATTATCCCATTAATGGGGAATAACTAATGAGCTTATCCATCCATGTAAGGGATTAGGAAACTAAGAGTAATTATTAGTCCCAAAATCAAGGATCAAGTGGGGCAATTCAATAGATAAATCCAAAGGGAGCTCGATGATCATTGTCAAATAAATATTCGATGCCAACCTGGGGCAAGGGAAATCAGAGGATGGCTGATATTAGAACCTCCCTGCTACCTGGATAAGGGAAAGATGATCAAATCCTTACATAGTCTTAAAGCGAAATGCCAATAAAAAAAAAAAAAACAAAAACACCGTTGACTCTTCTTCTTCCTCCTCCTCTTCTTTTATCGTCATTTTCTTCTTCAAAAAATAAAATAAAATAAAATCTGCTGGGCTGAACACCCGAAAGGGACCCAGGGGAGAAATAAAAAGGAAAAAAAAAAAGAAATCATTTGGGCTTAAATTCTAAAAGGAACCCCATGTGTTGGAAAAATGGCTACCAGGCTGAACACCCGAAATGCTGGAAGTGATGAAAAAGAAGAAGTTTTCTCCTTTCCTTCTATTCTCTAAAGTCTTTTATATGTAAACATCTTCTCTTCCTTCATCCTGAGTCAGAATAGTGTCAAAAGAAAAATCAATAAGCATTAGCCTGATGGAACTTTGTTAAGGACATCGATCATCTGGACTTTGAAAGGTGATGGTGGAGGAACTAAATCGGAAATCCAAATAGACTCTAAACACCCAGGGGCAGTATCCTGTATTTTCAAAACTATGTTTTGCTTGAAAACTCCAAAGAACTCTCCTTTGAATTGAAATACAAGAGTTGAGGTTGGAAGATAATGAAATACTTGATGATTCCTCGTCCTGAAGATTCAAGCAAGGAGCCGACACACTCATATAGGGTCTACCAAAGGGGTCACAAGTGGTTAAACTGTAAGACCCACATTTAAAAAAAATTAAAAAGAAATAAAAATCTTAAAACTTTCATTTCAAAACTTTTCTTTTAAAAAACACTCCATCGTTTGCATGAGTATAACTGCCAACTACCCTGTCCATCGCTGCATGACGTTAAACTACTTAAAGGGCTCTATAGTTGCAGGAGCTAAAACTGCTAACTAAAAATTTGTTTTTCAAAATATCTTTCTCATTTCAAAATTTTCATCATATGCGATATGTTTTAAAAGAACTTTAATTTCTTTGTTAACATCATGACCAGCTCAAGGCTCTAGGTTTTATTTCTAAAAATACTTTTAAAAACGAAGGAGTTTGGACACTAATATATGATGATTACCATGTTGCCACATCATCTCTCTCTTCAGAATTGACCAAGTAAACCTTTACCTAAACAAGATAAATCTATAGAAGACCTTAGAAAACCCTAAGAAAATAAAAGAAAGTGTCAGGTTTAAGATATTGAAATCGTGAAAAACCCTTAAAGTTAAGTGGTATGGTCAAAAAATCCAACTCGAGTTTTAAGCTAGTGTAACTCATCGACATCTCATGCCGAAAACCATAGAATGAAAATACCCTAAGTGGGTGAGCGGAAGGCGCAATATCTTGGAAGGATAGTTGGTATGTCCTCTGACTACAATACGTCATGATGAAAATTAAAATGTCTACATTATCTTTGCCACTCACTTGCCCTTTGAAGGACAGGGAGTGCCAAAGAGTGTCTACTTCTTTGGCACTCACCTGTCCCTCGAAGGACAGGGAGTGCCAAAGAGTGGCAACTGTAGACACCACATTTTTAAAATTGGTAAAATTCCATGATTTTCCTAACCTTAAAAAAACCATAGGACCACACTATTTCAGTAGACCCCTAAACCATAGACCACCATAATCCATGGTCCCCATCCTACGACTCAGACCTAGCAAATCTCATAGTTTTTAGTAGTTATCTACTCTATACGTAGTTATCGATGCTGGCTCTGCCATTGATCAGAGAGCGGATCTACTCATTTCTGAGTAGATCTAGCCTCAAATCAGAATTTGATTTTCCTTACTCTTTATCACTTTTTTAAAATCATTTTGTTGTATGGATCTGAGGGATCTTCCTATCAAGATCTCTCTTGTTTGCATTGTAAACAAAATCGTTAACATGGTACTATGAACGGTTATCATTGTAGATATATTGTAACAAATTTATATATGAATGGTCAATTGTCCATATGCCTTGTGCATAGGTGGTGTTATCACTCCATACGATTTAGTCAACGGCCAGTAAAAATACTGTCATGGGGAGCAAATCACGAAAAGGCGAAACCAGACAATTTGCGCAGTAGAACGTTGCAGAGGAGAATCAATTTATTGATATCTTGTTGAAAGAGGTCAAGAAAGGTAGGGGCATAAAAAAAGGTGCATGACTCTGAATGATACAATTCATGAAAGGGGCAATTGGAAATTCCTATGACTTAGAACGATTGAAGAATAAATACAAGAAATTTAGGACCAAGTTCATGGAAGTAAAACTTTATCACAATCTGGTTTTGGGTTTGATTATGGGAGAAATATGGAGACTGCTGAACCAGTCCTATGGGCTCAGTATGCAGCGGTGAGTTGAAAACCCTTTCATTGTCTATTTCTATGTGGTTATGCAAGTTTCAGTGCAATGTTCCCACAAATTGAATACATGCATATGTTTTATTTACAGGAGAATAGTTTTGTAAAAAGATACATTGGCAAGACTTTACCTTTATACTTCAAGGTCTTAGAGACCATATTTGGCACTGGGGTCACGGATGGAAGGGATGCATTAGGGGGAGGTGGCGTCACTTTGAATAGGCATGACCACCAAGTCACTCAAGGCCCTTCCCATGATACTAATGAAGAAGGTGCCGGCAGTTCATACCCCTAGCACATCTGTGCCGGTGGTGGACTTGGGGCATGATGAGGAGTTCAAGTCTTCCTCATCTGACGACATTATCCTCTCGGGAAAAGAAGCAGCGCTCTCAGCTTCCAACAAGAGCTCAACGAAGAAAATGCAACCGACAACAGATAGCATGGCCAACATACTGCCCATGATGCATGTACCTTGAAGGAATGGGCAGCCGCTACCACTAACAGGAGGAAGCATGATCCTGCAGCTGATGTTGCTACTCAGGCAAGGAAGGGCAGGGAGCAACGCACAAGGATTGTTGAAGACTTATTAAAGGACGGAGAAATATGTGTTGATGTATTCATAATGGCATCTCGGATATTTTAAGTATCCTCAAGTATAGAGTTCTTTTTGTACCGTGGAGAACCTATAGGGCCGAGTGGCTTGTTGGAGGATGCGGTGTAGAGTATACAACAGTTGTAGTTTTCTCAAAAAAAACAAAAAAAATTGAACCTGACAACTCACCTAACTGTTTCGAGTTTTAAAAGCCGTCGAAGGGGTTTCACAAATATTTAGGATAGGGATATTCTTATGGGAAAATTACAGATACCCCTACTTTGGACTTTCTAGACAACTTCCCTCCTAACCAATTTTATTTCGTAACTTTTACTTCAAAATATTTTTTTTTTACAAATACCCTCCAACTAAAAAGTCATTTATTTAGACCAAAATACCCTTATCCGTACAAGCTCGTGTCACATTCCCAACATGAGGTGCAGTCGGTTCAATACTTCCAACTGTCGGTCTGGCACTTCCAACTGCCAGTCCAGCATTGTATTCTTTGCTAGTATAGTGTGCACGTGGTTAGGCACAAGGTGCCTTCGATTTGACAAATATTCAATGGGTCCGATTGTGATTTTAGCTCGGTCTGGCACAAGGTGATATCTGTCCAACACTCTTTTACATCGATCCAACATATTTTTCATGCGGTCCGGTAGCTGTGCATTGGGGTACGGCAGTGGTTTTATTGTAACGGTCCGACAATTTTTTACTGCGGCCCGACACTTAAGCTTTGGTCATTACGCATCCTACGGGGATGTGACGCGAGTTTGTACGGATAAGGGTATTTTCATCCAAATAAATATGAGTTTTGACTGTGGGGTATTTGTCAGAAAAGTATGTTTTGGGGTAAAAGTTGCGATAAAAAAGTTGGTTGGGGAGAGGTTGTTTAAAAAGTCTAAATTGAAAGTACCTACAATTTTTCTTATTCTTATTAACCATTAATCTTTTGGATAAAATTCAATATACAGAAACTCGGATTGGTCAAAAGACAATGAATCTTTAAAAACATTGAAATAAAAATACAAAAATAATAATGAGATACATCGAAATAGTAATACAAAAAAAGAGATTGTATACGATGTGACTTATACTTTTCATATCGCAAAAGTCACGAGTCTTGTAGCGTGAATTTGGATCGCTAGATTGTGTTATTTGTCGACAGAAAATTTAAGGACTATTTTCTCGGATTTTGAGCACGAGTCAATAGTGCACCCTCAAATTTGAGGACTACTTCCTCAGATTTTGAGCACGAGTCAATAGTGCACCCTCAGTTGCATGATTTCGTATGCGAGTGTTACAGGCGATTATAACCGTTTTGTACCAAAAAGTAAACAGTTTTATTATATGCCTTTTTGAGACAAACATAATTGCATTATCATTTTAAGAAGTTTTTGAACCATTGAATATAGTCCTTTAGATATTGCTTGAGCTTATCATTATAATCTATGACGTAGAGGCCGAATCTCAAAGTAAATCTGGCCGCCCATTCCCAATTGTCCAAGAGAGACCACACAAAATACCCCTTTATAATGCATCCATCCTCGTAAAATTGGAATTGCCAAAGTTTGGAAGCTTATGGAATTTCAAAGTATTTTGTACCAAATTTGGAAAACATTTTTCATGTTCTACGCAAAAATTAAAGTGTGGATTCTATAGAGCCGAAACTCTAAACAATGAAAGTAAAGTGCACCTTTAAATAGTATCGATAAATGTGTTTTCAAAACTGGAAATCTTTGTGATAGCTTTAAAACATATTTTTATATTTAATTATAAAATTTTAAGCTTAAAAAATAATATAGATTGAGCATATCTATGAAAACTTGAAAATTGACGGTAAAAAAATGCATTACAATATACACTAATTCTAAAACATGAAATCATTTTTTTTTCTCATGTCTCTACATCTTGAGGTCAAGATGATCAATTTGAGAATATTTGAGCATCAAAACAACCTCTTCTAGTAAAATTAAAAACACAAAAAATAATTTTTTTAACATAATTTTAACACTATTGATTTCAAACTTTTTGGAGCTACCATTTTCCAGCATCCGTCTCCATGATGGATGTTACATGGCTAAGGGGAGGCTACTGTAGAAGTGCGTCCCCTGACGCACAATCTACCTTTCCAAATTAGGAAGGGGGGCAACAAAAGCCATGGATTATGAGATTTAAATTTGAGGGGGAGGGGGGAGGGATATTAGATTTAAATGATAACAATTTAAAAGTTTTAGATTACAGAAAGTAGTGGGTGGACTTTACAGCCTTGTAAATGGTCTAATATTGTAAAATACAATTTAAAAGTTTAAATGATTGCCATATTTTCTTCGCATTAGGCAACTCATGTAACACAATGACTTCATGGGTTGTACAAATAGAAAATTCGACAAAGTACACATTGGTTACTCATAACGAGCGTAATTTTGAAATTTATATATGCCAAAATTTTAGCCCTAGGAGTGGTAATGGGTCGGGCTAGATTTGAACCCGAATAGTATTTGGGTCTAGGTTTTGGACCCGGACCCGAAAAATTTGGACTTATACCCGAACCGGAGGTCAGGTCTACCCACCGGGTCTCGAGTCTGGTCAGGTCCATTGCCACCTTTATTTAGCCCTGATTCTCCCAAAATTAAAAGGGAGAAAGAACAAAATTTTGCAATTCAAATTGAAAAATAATGGAATTTCACAAGTCAATAAAGCAACGTACCTCATGGAAGCCAGCAAATTTGTGAGGTAGTCATTATGGTATTTGATCCTCTTCTCATCCTTCAACGTGTCCTTGATGGTAATTAGGGAATTGTCTGGATCATCTATCCTTATAAACACACAAGGTAAAAAAATAATAAATATTTTAAAGGGATTGTATACAATGAAATTATTTACCTTTGGTACAAGGAGGATACAATTACTTATAACCATCCGTTGTAAATCTGAAAGCCTAAGTGTGTCACAAAGTTTGAAAAAAATTATTTTGAATTTTGAGCTTAGTCAATGCAATACATGTAATCACCCAATTTCACATTTTACTGGTCAACATTAATTGTGATCACCTTGTACTAAAGATAAGTGTATACTTTTCGCATTTTAAGACACCAGTGCTCATGGCCTATTTGTTAATTTGAATGGAGCTATGCAATTGGAACACATATATCTAATATTTTGAGCATGTGCCGATACGTCATGAATGCCAAAAACTCGTGTTTGATACTTTAATAAACATATAAACTATATATTTCAATGTTAAGTTTTATGGCGAAAGCCTTTAGTGTATCTTAGAATTCTACCTCCTACTCCAGTTAAATGATGTACATACGTCTTCTATCTGATAATCAACTTTAAAGTTGCCATTCTTTACCTGCATTGACCCCAATGGACATTTGGTACATCGCGGACGCAGATTAACAATTGTGTCCCCTAAGACATCAAGTACATCCCCTTTTCTAATATCACTGTTAGCTCCATTATCAACATCACCATCATCATTATCATCGAATGAATGAGTAGAAGTAGCAATAATAATATGAAGGTCTTGGTCCAAGGGAGCAAATGTACATTTTGTTCCCTTGGGAGCAGAATTTACATATGCTTCCTAGGGTCAATGACCTTAGGCTCTTGTATACAATGAGACCATTTATCTTTTGGTATAGGGAGGTCACACTTACTTATATCCATATGATGGGAAATCTAATAGCTTGAGTGTGTGACAAAGTTTGAAAAAATTCTTTTGAACTTTAAACATGGTCAATGAAACAAAAGCAGTCAACCAATTTCACATCCAATTGTCAAGATTAACTATGACCACCTTATATCAAAGGTAAATGATTTCATTATATACTTTCCTTTAAATAACCATATTAGTGTTATAAACTTAAAAGAAACAGTTTTTAAGTGCTAATCATTTTGATCAGACCATTTAGACAATTTGTTTGCAGTCCTCAATGTGAAGCTTTTCATGCAGTTCTAAGGTGCGTATCGTATATTCTTTTTTTTTTTTTTTTTTTTTTCTTAGGTTGGTAGCCAAATTAGGCAGCTCATATCACCAAATTTGGGGGTTAAAAAAAACACCGAAATTTGGGGGTTCAAAAAAACACCGATCCGATTTGGAATCGAGCGATTAAGATCGAGTATCGGCTGGACTGTTCAAGATCCAGCTATAAAATGGAATCCGGCCGTGTCGAGGGCATTTTTATCATTTTCAATAAAAATGGGAACAATGGGAATTTTTATCATTTTCAATAAAAATGGGAACAATCACATCGCCACATGTGTCGTGATTCGGATCGGGTATCGGCTGGACTGTTCCAGATCCAGCTATAAAACGGAATCCGGCCAGGGTCGAGGGCATTTTTATCATTTTCAATAAAAATGAACAATAGGCATTTTTATCATTTTCAATAAAAATGGAAACAATCACATGGCGACATATGTCTCCATCAACCATGAGCCCCTAGCGCCACGTATCCTTGGGCACACTGCCTCATGCTTCAGCATGCTTTTCAAGCATGCAATGTGTGTAGAACTGAGGAAGGTTTTATTCACGTCAAACTTCTTTCATTTTTTTGATGTGGGATTTGAGCATGGTACTTATTGTGATTCAAAGGCAATACAATAAAGGCTTTCAGGCTTTTATTCATGTGAATAATACAACAAGTAGGCATGTGGTGTAGTTGGTTATCACGTCTTTCTTACACATTGAAGGTACTTGGTCTGAGCCTGGGCAGCGCCATCTTCTTATTTTGCTTGTCAAAAAAAAAAAAATGCATTTGAGCTGCAATTATTGTAAGCTTATATTAGATATGTAAAAGTAATATAATATGGAAAAAGTTTATATAAGGATGCAATTTGAGCTGCAATTATTGTAAGCTCAAATTAGACATGTAAAGGTAATACTATAGAAAAAGTTTATATAAGGGGCCGTTTGGATACTTGGAAATATATTTCGTAATACATTACCTATAAATAAATTGTTACTGTTTGGGTAATATTTAGATGCTACCTGAGAAATACATTGTTATTGTTTGGCTATGTCTGGAAGAAATATAGGAAATGCATTACCGACATTTTACTAGCATGTGCCTATAAAATATCATTTCTTTCCGTTTTGTCACAAAATTTCACTAAAATGCATAATTATCATTTCCTTCTCTTTTGTCACAAAATTCCACTAAACTACTGAATTAAAATCATCATCACACCATTCCAAAAAGATTTCTAATAATAACATTATCACCATTCTAAAAAAAATTTCTAATAATAACTTGTACCATTTTACAATCATGACACTATTTCCTACTTATTTTAAGTGCCTTTGGCACTTATATGCAATCACATATCCAAATCTTATATTTTATTTATTAATTTTGCATTATAAATTATGTAATGTACTATTTTTTCTTACAGTTGTCAATAATATATTTTAAATTAGATGATATTATAAGATATTTTGGATTTGTTATTATTGTATAGTAAAATAATTATAAAATGTAAACCAACAATTTCAATTTCAGTATATAATATTATAGTTAGTTAGGTTGTAATAAGTTTGGATTATAGTTAGTTAGGTTGTAATAGTTTGGGGTTTTTCTAGTGGATTAGTGTTTCCGCCAATTCAAGATTTTAGTGGCCATTTTTTTATCGATTTAATCCATTCTTTATTGTAGTCCATATATGATTATATACTGCATCCATGATAATTCTATGATTTTGTTTTTTTTGTGATTTAATGGTTAATATAAGTTCATACAGGGAAAAAATATCTCATTAGTCACATATTAATGAAAACAAATGAAAGTTAATAATGTAGTACCTTAATTTCTTATTGGATTCCTAAAAAAACAACATTTATAATGATTTTGAATATTTTTTTTGGATTTTTTTATTGTTGAATCCGATCGATTCGGTCGATTCCCGATCCAAACCGTTGATTCACCAATCTGGATGGGTTTTTGGGATGCCCAATCTAGAGTACCAATCTGTTTTTTAAACCACTGCTTCAAAGTACCAGCTAGGGTTTTGATTTCACTCCTAGAGCAAATGCACATTTTGCTCCTCAACCATGGAAGCATATAATATTTTTACAATACCAATTGTTTTATGTATTAATAATATTCATTGAAGTAACGAGGTTTGAGCTGGAATCATTCCTTGTCTCTAATGGGTTGACCATTTCTAAAAGCTGTGAATGCATCAAAGGAAATAGTGAGTAACAGATACACATAGAAGCCAAAAATAAGAAGTTCGAAAGATTTAAAGGGAAAACAACAATAGTAATGCCAAAAGATGAGCAGCACTGCCCACTCATAATATAGGGTTATTGGAAACTTGGGAACAAAAAATTGAAATTGATAAAGCCATCAAATTTGATGAGGCTTTGATGTGGCTGAGGTTGCTTGTGACAACACCTAAAATTCAGGGGTAAAAGCACTGGAAATCCATCATGTTCACCTCTAGATCATAAAAAATCACCTTCGAAAGCATTGGAAACTCTACAAATGAATCATTTCCACTTTTATGATCATGGATATGGTAAAAATGGATTTCAAGCTTTAAAAAGTAGTTTATATTGTACCATTTCATCTTGACCATCCATTTCAAGTCTTTATACATACACACTAGATTTGCACAATTTTTGGAGTTTTAATTTCCATAATTAGGGCATAAATGGATCTACAAGTCACCAAAAGGTGTTTTGGATCCTCAATCCATCTTCAAGATGGTTATTTCAGGTGTTGCCTCATACAACCACATCCTCGTGAAATACGCTCTGATCAAATTTCACTTAATTTTGCAAAAACTAAGGCAAATTTTTTAGAAAAACAAAATCAAAATTTCCAAAATAAATCCAAATTAAAATTTCCAAAATCAGGCTAAATTAATCCAATTTATTGAATTTTAAAGAAGCAATTGAAATCCAAATAGATGAGAATTACGTAGGGTGAGAGCCCCAGAGTCTAATAGGGAATCATTGAGAAGGACACCAATAATGTTAGAGGTGTTTTTACGGGCATAATAAGTTACGTAGTGATTGATGCCCACAAAGTCTATGGAACCCTTAATCAGAGCAGATTGGGGTTTGCTGAATTGTGGCAAACGGCTTCCAACCTGGGTTTTCATTGAGCTCGGATAGTCCCCGAAAAACAAAGGGTCCATGAACTTGCAATTTGTTCATCGAAATTTGTTGTCACTATAGTGATGTCACTCTAGTGAAAATCAGCACAACATAGCACGTACACGTACACGCACACGCACACACACATGCACATGCACGTATAGATCTAGAGATTCAACGTAAAACTGTGGAGATATGAAAGTGGCATGCTGTTTTTGTAGGCCGGCCTCTAACTCGGGCTTAGGACCCTGGCAAGCCCGAGTCCTGACATGGGCTTTTAAAGGTTTGAGCCAGTGTTTAGAAAATCGCTTAACCAATATTAGCCTATCCAGACCAAATCAGGTGTCAAGCGATTTGGGGCCAAAATACCCTGGAATTGCCCAAGTCTCTAGGTTTCAAATAAGTTCTTAATTTTACTTATCAAAACTTTCTCGGTCAAACTCGGACTCTCTTGAGTCGGATCAAGGAGCTCACTTAATTTAAACATTTTTATCACTTGTTTAAAAAATTTTCATGATCTCTTTTTTTTTTTGGTACACAATACTTTCATCACACCCCCCTCTCTCTCTCTCGTATGTAAATAAGCACGTGTGTGCACAAACTCACCAACGTACCACATGCTTATGAGATTTTGAAATGAAGATAGCTTAATCGATCACTTGTATTTCTATGTTTTTTTATATCTTTATTTGTTATTACACTTTTAGAGTTATTTTATTTATTTAAAATAAATCAATAGTTAAAAAATAAATTACCAGTCAATATTTCTCAAAAATTTAAATTATGTTCTAAATTATTATTTAATTAATGGGACTCTATAATATGAGACTATTTATTTTTATACAAGGAGGTCCCAATCGCGCTATGAAATCCAATAGATGAAAGTGTATTGCAACATCCGAAAAATCTTACTTTAGACTTTGTGCCCAAACATTGACACATCTTCAACCATCTGATATCAAATCTAACGGCCAATGACAATTGTGACCTCCTTGTATGGAAAGTAAATGGTCTCATTGTATACATTTTCAAGAGAATTTAAGAGAAAAATACAACTGTCAAATGGGCAGGTTAATTACCATCCGAATTGGAAATCTTGACCTCTTTGAGTTGCGGTGATGTCCTCTAAGGAATTAGACATGGGTTCATACCACATCACATCAAATGAGATTCCAATGGACCCTTGTTGCTTTGCCTGGCTTACTGCAAGGGGATAATAGAAAGGGGAAATTTGTCAAAATATGTTGGAGAGGAATTGCTTTACAATTTACCACTGTTTTTTATTTAGTTTAAAAAAAAATTTTGTAAGATACATGATTATGAGTTGGAATAAAAAATTAAAGAGAAAATTTCTCCATACACCTTATTTTAAAAAACCATTTATCAAGAGACCCAAGCTTTCAAAATCTTTTTGACAACATATGACTTCAAATTATTGTATCTTCTAATCTTTTGAACTCAAATAAGCCCCTTTTGACCAAACACACCTCTTTCTATTTGTGTCCTTTTTATCTAAACTTCTCTCCCTTCTATCTAAACATCTCTTTTTCTCTCTCTCTCTCTTAAACTCACGGCAAGAGAGAGGTTTAAGAGAGAGACATTATAGAAAGAAGAGATGTTTAGATTAAAGTGGAAGAGGATGTGAAGGTAAGGAAATATTCTATCTATAGAAATATTCTATCTATAGCATTCAAAAAATAGAGAAAATAGAAAAAATAGTTAGAAGTTGGAACTCTGTTGGGCAAATATCCTTCTTCACGAGATTTTTTTTATCTGAAATTTTGGGATCCACTTTGTAAGCACCGAATTATTACTTTAAAAAACTAAAAGAAAAAATATTCGAGTTCCTAGATCTATCCTAGGAAAAGAAAAGTTGGACGGTCTGTGTGCAGCTCTAAGTTGTGACTTTTTTCGTATTGATGTGGATGTTGTTGCTTTGCCTTTTTTCAGGTTGAGCGCTTGGTTAGGTAAACCATGTCCCAATTTCAGGCTCTCATGGATACAGTAGATTTGATTAGAGAAAACAGTAAATTTTATTCCCTCGGACATATTAAATAGAGCTGAGAATTCACCCATTTTGGATATGAAACACAATTTACGACCTTACCCGGATCCTGGTATAAATCCAAGAGTTGGATCTGATAGGTTGAATCCGGATCCAAAATTTAGATCCAAAGAGTAATTCAGATCGAATTCATGTATAGGCGGATCCGATCCAAATCCGATCCAATTATTTTACATATAGATACATTTCCCTATGTTATATAGTATTATTTTATATTACATTATATATAAAAGAATATATAAAAATATATTTTGGATTCGATTGGATCTAAATCTGGATCCCATGTATACTGTTTGGATTCGGATTCGGATCTGAATATTTTCGATCTAGATCAAGTCTGGTTCGGGATCCCATGTATATATCCAAATCCAGATCCTAATGGGAAAAATTAGTCGTGAATCTTTTTATTTTCACAATCATAATGACCAAGGTCGAGATGATGGTGTTGTGGAGTTTCATATCCAAATCCAAATCAAAACTCTCCAAAAAATGTAGTTCTGGCATCAGATAAGCCTCAAATCCATCATCTCGACCTTGATCATTATGGTTGTAAAAAAAAAAGATTCACAACTTAAAAATAGTGTATATTGTAACACATTATCTAGACCATCCATTAAAAATAAATGTTCAGGGATCCACAAGATCTATACCATTAAATTTGTTAAGTTTTTCATACTCGGTGATCGAAATTGATTTTAGAGCCACAATAGAGATTTCCGATGCCCAAAGTGCTTTCCAAAAGAGCATTTGAGGGGAGGATTTACTTTGTTTTCAAAAAAAACCTAAACCTTTTAGAAACTGCATCTTCTAAATTTTGATAAGAAAATTATTTCAGCACCATTTTTCAACAATCAATAAAATGCCGTTAAAAGAGAAACAAGTAAATAAGAAAAACCGAGTGTATGCAGTCCCCTTCCTATAAAGTGGTCACAAACACCAAAACCCATCTAATGTAAGCCAAAGGATATTATATTTCATTTCATAGGAGTTTAATGTTTATTTATTTTCTCAGGTACAATTAATTTTAGAACTCCAAATTATGGGGATGTAGCGTCTTCAACCCATAGATTAATTTCAATAAATAAATAAATAAAAATCCTTAATTGCACCCTCTATGTGCTTGAAATAAATAATATCTCGAAATTGAATAGAGACTATCCATTTTTTAGATGGTGAGATTTAAAGGTTAAAAAAATCAAATTTCAAATTTTTTTTTTTGGAAAATAATCATATAGTAATTCTTAGATGGTTATCAAAATTTTAGATTGAAACTACCTCTGACTAAATATTTTGACCAATTGGAGGTTTGAATGTGTCATTTCTATCCACAAGGCTTTTCTTTATCAATGGCGAACTACGAACCACCCGATTTTACGCTAGGTGACTAGGTCCCAACCGCCCGAATCACATCAGGCGACTCTTGTTTTCTTCTTAGCAAACTATCTTATTGTATAATTTCACCAAAAAAGGTGAAATATTTACCTCGTATATTTTCTACTTATGTCAACAACTATAGCATGTGAGAGACGAACATTATGCTCAACAATGGAGGGTTCTGTGGCCGAATTTCCGGATCTACAAAAGAGGTGAAGGAGAACAGAGCATCTTCCATGAGCTTGTAGACCTACATCATAGCCCTAAATGGCAAAGGTGTGTGGTTCATTGAAAGTGATCCAGTGCTTCACCCTATCGCCGAAAAATCGGAAGCATGTTTCGGCATAATTTGCGAAATCTGCTCTGTTTGAGAAGGAAAATAACAAACAACAATCACCCACCAAACATGTTCCACAAGCACTTTGAAGGGCAGGTTATTTCAACAAGCAGCAGCAGCAACAATGAATATATTTTTATGGAAAATCTATTATGCTGAAAGTTTGGCATCAAACAGTATGCTTCAACTCCTCAACCACCTGATGCCAACAACAGATGGCCGAGATGTGCCATTCTTCAACTCAATGTCTGTAGGAATAGGATGGTTCATGAACTGGTATCATATTGTTTGAAACCCAAATGGAGTTGTAGCATAGAAACATTGAAATCTTTTCACATATTATTGTTATCATTTGTTGTTGAAATTGAAAGATTAAAAAAATGGAATATATTATATGATTGTTGAGTTGAGCCATCCAATGTATTTGTCTTCGAGGGTGACATAGGGTTCAATGCTTGCAAAATTTCTTTATTAGGTAGAGATGATTGCAATGTTGAAATTAAGAGGGAAAGAGAGTTTCTTTTTACTTAAAAACCATTTACTACTGTTAGATATGATTGCAATGTTCAAATTAAGAGAGAGGGAGAGAGAGAGATTATTTCTACTAATCTTAAAGACCAAAGAGATTTTTCAATACAAGATATGTAGGGATGGAAATGAACCCGGACCTGGACCCGGACCCGACCCGGATCTAAGTATGGGTCCAATAATTGGACCCTGTGGGTTGGTTCCGGGTCCAAATATCCGATCCGAATACTATTTGGGTTCGGGTCTAGGTCCATGTGGACGCGACCCAGCCCCGATTCAAATAGTGTTGTTATATAAATAATATTTGAAAAATGGTTTGATGGGGCTGCAGTCCGATCAAATTAAGTAAAGCCGCACCTCATAACTTATCAAAAATTGCTAATCAAGTGTTGAGAAACTTTAAATCGATCATCTTAGCTTGAACATTGTGATTTGCAAAAAACAATAGGATTTTAAATTTTAAAAATAGTATATATGCTAACAAATCATCTAGGACCATCCATTTCACCCTAGAAATAAGTGTTTACATATCAACAAGATCTGAATCATTTTTTGAGTTTCAAATTTTATTGTTAGTGTTGGAGGTTAATTTTTGAACCATCATGAAGATTTCTGATGCCGAAAGGGCATTCTTCATAAGGATTTGAGGTGAGGCTTTATTTTATATTCATAAAGCCTAGGCCCTATTGGAAACATCATCTACAATATTTACTATATAATATTTTAATAATATTTAAATAAAGGGGTTGCCTACAAAGAGACTATTTAAGGGTGTTTTTAGGCTACAATGTGGTGTATACCTTAAATTCCTCAACATTTTTTGATACTTAAATACCCTTGAATTGTAATACAAAATTTTTCATTTTTTGTCATTTAGAATGGTAGAATGGATATTTTTATAAAAAAATAGTGGCATTGTATTAGTAGTTAAAAAACAATGGGTGATGTTATATAATATATCTGTGATGTTATTGTCCACTATTGTTAATAAATATTTTTGTTTCTATTAAAAATTCCTAGTTTACCTTTGGCTAATTACTTAAAATACCCCTAAACAAAAGGTTATTGTACTATAGGATAAAGGTATCTAAGTGTCTAAAAATGTTGAGAACTGTAAGGGTATAGACCACGAAGTGGCGTAGCCTAACAAAACCCTTTTATCTTTTGTACATGGAAGTCACAATCATTATTGTCCCTTAAATTTCAAAATAGGTGGTTATAAGAGTGTCATTGAATATACACAAAGTTTAAAAAAAAAAAAAATATTATTACTTTGTGACTCAGTCCAAGCCATTCACTTTGACATCTAATGAGTGAGAATAATTGTGATCTTTATCTATAAAAGATGAATGATCTTTTTGTAGACAATTCCTTAAATAAATATAACTATATATTTTCGGTATAATATTTAAATATTACATGTATATATTTAAGATAACACACACACACACACACACACACACACACACACATACACACACACATATATATATATATATATAGGGAAAAGCTGGAATTAGTCCACCAGCTCATATGAACAAATGAGCCCAATAGTCCAAATTGAATCTGGGTCGATCTGAAGATCACAGATATCCGGTAATATTTGAATTTTATTTATTTTTCTACAAATTCAAATCATTTGAAATTTTAGGTATGCGTACTTCTCATCAATGCACACCTAATAAAAATATAAAAATAATTATTCATAAAAAACAATGAACAACATAGCCTCGAAACTTTTGGAGGGTATTTTGGTTAATTTATTTCATGTAAAATATTTTTTTTGTACATGGAAGTCACAATCATTATTGTCCCTTAAATTTCAAAATAGGTGGTTATAAGAGTGTCATTGAATATACACAAAGTTTTAAAAAAAAAAAAAATATTATTACTTTGTGACAGTCCAAGCCATTCACTTTGACATCTAATGAGTGAGAATAATTGTGATCTTTATCTATAAAAGATGAATGATCTTTTTGTAGACAATTCCTTAAATAAATATAACTATATATTTTCGGTATAATATTTAAATATTACATGTATATATTTAAGATACACACACACACACACACACACACACACACACACACACACACACACACACACACACACACACACACACACACACACACACATATATATATATATATATATATATATATATATATATATATATATATATATATATATATATATATATATATATATATATATATATAGGAAAAAGCTGGAATTAGTCCACCAGCTCATATGAACAAATGAGCCCAATTGTCCAAATTGAATCTGGGTCGATCTGAAGATCACAGATGTCCGGTAATACTTGAATTTTATTTATTTTTCTACAAATTCAAATCATTTGAAATTTTAGGTATGCGTACTTCTCATCAATGCACACCTAATAAAAATATAAAAATAATTATTTATAAACAATGAACAAAATAGCCTCGAAACTTTTGGAGGGTATTTTGGTTAATTTATTTCATGTAAAATATTTTTTTGATATTTTTTCAAAGATTCACCTAGTTTTTATAAACACAAGTCCAAAATTTCAAGTGATTTGGATTTGTAGAAAAATAAATAAAATTCAAACACTGCTGGACATCTATAGTAGTCAGATCGACCCAGATTCAATCTGAACCGTTGGGCTTATATGTTTATATGAGCTAGTGGGCTAAACTCAGCTTTTTCCATATTATATATATTGTTCTTTTTGCTTGGGTTAGGTCCAGGTCCAATGAGGTCCAGGTCTAGGTCTGATTGGATCTGGGTTTGGATCCAAATCCCATTTTTTTTAACAGGTCCAAGTCCGGCCGAGATTTATCATAAAATGACCGAAGGTTTTCACAAGTAATCAAATTGTGTGTGTGTGAGAGAGAGAGAGAGAGCAGGATTTTTTCTACTAAAGTTAAAAACGAAAGATGTTTTTCACAACAAGAGATCCAATTGAGAGAGAGAGATTGCTGTACCTTTGGCTACGAGTGCACCAATGAGTTTGTTGTAGTGATCAATTCCTGTCTGACTTATATAGCCACTACCATCTACAAACACCATATAAATTAATTCGGTAATAGCTAACAAAGTAACGCTGGCCATATTGCCATATTTCGTTTTTTTCTTTTTTTTTTTTGGGTAATATCTGAGGGGAATACGGGCCTTACCCATTTTTAGTTGTAGTGAATAGTTTTCGAATACGTCAGTGGAAACATAAACTTGGATTAAGCTGAGGCTTAAGTGGTGCTACCACCACTATCTCAACCTCAGTCTCAAGTATTATGCCTTCACATATCATCATCATCTAAGCATTATCTCAATTATTTAGGGTCGGTCAAACAAATCATGTTCATCCATTCTGTTCTACTGAGAGTCACACCTTCACTAAGACGATATGCTATCATATTTTTTCTCATACTTCCATCCATATGTCCTTTTGGGCGTGCTTCTTCCTTTTTAGAGCTTTCCATTTGAACCAATCACACCTCTTATCATTTTTTGTTTTGTCACTCATCTATTTTAATATCTCCATCTCAACAACACTCATACTATAGGTATGTTGTGTGCCTTGGAATATAAAAAGGAAAATTAATCTGTATATCCCTTTTATTATTTTGGAATTGAAAAGTAATCTCTATTCTTTCACATTTTATGTGCGGATCTTACTTTTTTCTGCTTTTTATTTTTTCACAAAAAACCGTGGTCTAGTACAACAAGATTGACTGAACACTAGACCCTTTTCTTCTAAAATTCAATTTGGCACTTGAAATTCTAGATCATCTCTACATTATTTTTTGTCCAGTATTTCTAATACCCGACTGACCTTTACCAAGTATTTTTCCACAAACCGGTTTGATCTGATAAGTACCAGATCACATTTTTTCGTCATTCTAGTTGGGTAGGTACTTCAAGTACTGGATCCAGCAAAAAACAACAAAGAGTCGAGAGTCAGGACTTCAAGTGCCAAACTGCCTTTTTTTTTTTTTTTTTTGCCTTATAAACTCAAGCCATTTTTTTCATCATTCAAGGGGGTTTGGTGCTTCAAATACCATACCGAATTAAAAAAAACAATAATAATAAATAAAAATGGATGATTCAGTCCAGTTTTGCAAGTTCCAGATCGAGATATAAAAGAAAAAAACTTACATGGGGGGGGGGGGGGGGGTGGGGTCAGCTAACAAAAAAACGGTGACCCTAATGTAAAATATGTAAAAAAAAAAAAGGAAAAAAAAAAGATTATTTTTCTTTATAAAAAAGAAAAGAGATCTATAAGTTAATTTCCCAAGCAAAAATTGAATTATTTGACCAGTAATGTCCAACTTGTTTTTCTTCAAGATTATGAATGCGGAAGAAGATTTTTCAATTCAAGAAACATGCTCAAGGTTTAAAAACCAGAACAAGTAGGGTTATATGACTCATTAGGCTAAAAAATTAATCTAAGTGGAACAAATTACTAGAGTACCCTTAATTGTTTTGGATCACACGCTCAAATTAATTTGGGGTTCTTCATGAAAATTCTTTAGGAGTTGCTTAAATTAAGGGACTTTAAAAGTCACCAATGGTAAAATTATTTACTTAACCTTCTCATTCAATTTAGAAAAAAAGTTTATATAAGGTGCCAACCTTATACTGTTGAAGTAAGGTGTCCGGAAAAGGTTGTTTCAATGCTAAAGAAACTTCAATTTGATCATCTCAACATCGAGATGTATGAATATAAAGAGAAAAAAGGATTTCAAATAATCAAGGTAGTGCATCTTGTGATGCATTATCTAGACCACCCATTTTCTGAATTTTGTATTTGTTTGTAGATCTGCTCAATATTATTATTTTTGGAGCTTTAAATTTTATAATTGTAGCTAACAAAATATTTTTATGCCATCGCAAAGCTTTCCAACACAACAATTGTCTTTCAACATTTTCAACATAATTTTGAAGCATGTCTTATTTTAATTATTTAAAGTTGATGCTTTATACAAACCTCACCCTTTTTCTTTTTTTTAGGTGCTTTGACCGACGTATATAAAAAGAACCATTTACTACATAGAGGTCACAATCACTATTATCTATCAGATTTCAAATCGAATGGGTGGGAATCTGTCTTTAACTAGATTCAAAGTTCAAAGAAAAAAGTTTTGAACTTTGTGATATACCTCAAACCATCCAATTGGATATCTAATGGTCAGGAGTAATTGTAACCTCCTTATATTTAAGATAAATAGTCTCAAAGTATACAATCTTTTTTAATACTATATTGGCTTCAAACAAATTGCATTACCAAAAGAATGAGCAAAAGTATCCCAAACCTTTGGTCCTCTCCCATCCACTTTCACAGCTCCTTCATAAGCAACAAGGCAAAAGAATAATAATATTTGCTCCAAAAACTAAAATTTGTTGCTATTATTCGTGCTTATATTTCAACTTTTAATGAGAATTAACTGGAAATAAAACAAATTCAACTCCCAAACCACCTCCCATCAAATACTTAGCTCTGAAAAGTTAAATGAAGTAAAAAATTTAGTATTCTTATCATTAGCTTCTAAACATTATCCTAATTATTTGGAGTTGGCTAGGATTCATAAAAAGATGCTACAAAGTTTTATGCTGGTTGTCAACCTAACACAACCCCCTCCTTTATCTTGACTTAGGACCGGTATGATTTGCTCTGGCAGAATTTGAAAATATAATACTCTAACATTTTAAAGTAAGTAAAAAGTTACTAATCTAAATATCACATTGATCTAATAACTTTCTTTTCGACTCGAGGAGATATCTAGAGAGAGAACCGTGAATAAAAGAAAAAAGTTACTTTCTACCAAAAAAAAAAAAAGAGCGAGAGAATCGTGATACTTTTTGATGTTCAACCCAGTGTTAACAAAATCAAACTGGAACGCCGGACATGGAGCTGGGAGCGGTTTGAATTGGAACCGGACTAACCGGGGTGGTTAACCGCACTAACCTGTCAAGTAGATTTTTTTAAAAAAAATGGGTCAAAAACTCCCAAAAAAATAAAAATATTTAGATTAAGTGTATAATATCTTGTTACAAATATTTATCTTACAAAAACAAAAGTTGAAACAATTTTTTATAAATTAATTTTTGAATACTATGGTTCTGTACATGAAAATATCTTAGGATATTTTTTGAAGATATTTTTGTCATGTAACATCTTCTTTCAAGAATTAACATATTCGTTCCAAACCTTATATGAAAATCTTTCTAGTTTCTTTTGTATACAAATCGCTTACATTAGGAATGAAAGTTTATGCACTTTATTGAAAATAACAAAAGTAGCTTGATGCTATTAAATAAAATAAAAACACCAACTAATGAAGACAAAAAATAGAAAGGACCTCTTCCATATAGTTAGATAAAACATAATTCATATAATACCTTTTCGATAAAGTTAAATAAGGCATATTTTACAAAAAGTACATCTCATGACATGCAACAAAACGAAAAATCAATGCTCAATTGTATCTACTATATCCATTTCGGTGTATTGTGCATTGATTTTATCAACAAATAAGAACACTAGAACAAATAATTTGATCAAAAAATAATTTTATTAAGCAAAATAGAAAAACACTTCCCATATTTATCATAACACATAATTTTATTAAAAAACCATAATTTTATCAAAAAATAAAATTACTAAGCAAAAGAGAAAACCACTTCCCATATTCATCATACAACATAATTTTATTAAAAAATCATAATTTTATCAAAAAATAATAATTTTGTTAAGCAAAATAGAAAAGTAGTACTCATATTCATAAAAAAAAACATTATTTTTTATTAAAATAAAAGATAATTTTAATAAGAAATATAGAAAAAAAGTTCCCATGTTGATAAAAAAACATAAATGTACGAAGCAAAATGAATTTTTTTTAGAAAAATCAATTTCTCAAAATGTGAGGGATGATTTGAAATTAAGGTCACCTTTGTAAATCTCTCTCTCTTTTTGGAATCAGGCTAGATTGGGATCGGCCAACAACCAATCACGAGTTAGTTGGCCAATTTTTAAAAAATCGGCTGATCTTTTAAATGCTCTTTCCATAACATTCCAAAAACCTCGAGAAAAAATGGAAAAAAAAAAAAAAAAAAGAATAGAAAAATAGAAGAACCAAGCTCATAGAAGACGATGGTGTAGTGTTTCATTGAACATAAGACAAACAAAATATTTAAATGCACTTAAACAAACAAAATGTCTCATTTCCATCATTAGAAATATAACTATATCATGCACTTAACAAAACATAATTAAAAAAAATCGAGCAACATTATCATGCACTTATCAAAAAGAAGAATCAATTTCATCAAAAAAATAATTTTATCAAAAAGAAAAGTTTTATTAAGAAAAATACAAAAATACTTCCCATATTCATAAAAAAAAGTAATTTTATTTAAAAAATCATAATTCTATTAAAAATAATTTTAGTAAGAAAAATGGAAAAACACTTTCCATATTCATCAAAAACTGTAATTTTATTAAAAAATCATAATTCTATTAAAAATAATTTTATTAAGCAAAATTGAAAAAAACTTCCCATACTCATCAAAAAACATAATTTTATTAAACAAAATATTTTTTTTAGAATAATCGATTTTCCAAAACCCCCAAAAATCAAGCAACATTTTGAGCAAGAAACGACCCTCAGTGTTTGGATAATCGAACAAATAAACATACATGCATTATAAAGGCTTCGGTCATCTTTCAAACGCACCAAATCTCATCAAATAATATTTGGTATTTTTAATTTAATTGAAAAAAGGGCAGAAATTTCAGATCTATGAAATTTTCATGATATGGTGCAACGGAAAAATGGACATAAAAATATTTAATCAATCATAAATAGACATACCTATTTTATTTGAGAGATCAAACATTGATCATAAAAGTCTACAAGTCAATTAAGTAAGAAATGACCAATAAATAGATAAAAAATCTGTGTTTTTTGATCGAATACTAATTCTTTGAACATCAGCATTTCGAGCTAAAATCAACCCGTAATATTTGGTTTTCTGAACAATTTGAAACATAAATATGATGAATAATTCAATTATCTATCAAAACCACTAAATTTATTTAAGAACCATTAGGTATTAAAGAAAGAATGGCATAAATTTTCAAAAACCTAAAAAATGTGCCATTTCGATCCAAGAAACTTTTGTTTTTTCGATGTTTCAATCCAAATTTCTTGTTTTATAGATTATAGATAGTGATTTACAGCAATAACTCATGAAAAAGGATAAAACAAAGGGCACGAAAACGGATAAAAAAAAGTGAAAATTTGGATTCTAGATTGCCTGCTACAAATAACAGCCTCGATTTTGAAATAATGGCCGTTATTTACTACTCTACCGTTTTTACATTATATCGGGAGTTATATATGCTAACCGATCCGGTTAGCAGAAACCGATCGGTTTAGTGGAAAAACCTCCGGTTCAAGGCTAACCGGCTGGTGTTTGTACCCAAATTTTTTGGAGCTCACCAATTACTGAGTAGACCGTCAAAACCGGCCCTAACCGGAGTCGCCACCCTGCAGGTAGCAATCTAACCGGCCAGTTCCTTTTCTAACCGACCGGTTTTGCGAACACTGGTTCAACCATATACAGTGGAGATGAGCGATTTTTCAGCCCAAATCCATTATACAAGGCTCAAGAGGTCATATTGAGTATGGACGACGAGATGATATTTACCATACTATTGGCATTCTACAAATATCGCATAAGAAACCTCGATTAGCATCTCACTAGATAAACAATTAAGCCCAAATATATTCTACTCCCTCAAGAGTAGGATGTTCATTTACCCCCTCGGATAAAATCACGCCTAGAATTAATCTATGACTCCAAATTTTGGAGATGTAACCTTTTCAACTCATAGATTAACCTCAATAAAATTTTTCTAATTGTACACTCTATGCACCTGAAAAAATATATTGTGTCCAGATGAATAGAGACCACCCAATTTTTAGATAGTGAGATCTAAGTTTTGTAGAACTCAAAATATGAAAAAAATATAAAAAACAAAAAATAAAAAAAAAAAAGAAGAAAAGAAAAGAAAAAAGGTGACCTAATGTAAAATTTGAAAAAAAAGAAAAGAAAAAAGGATAATTTTTTAATTATATAAAGAGGAAGAGATCTATAAGTTAATTTCCCAAGGAAAAAATTGAATTATTTGACCAGTAATGTCCAACTTGTTTTTCTTCAAGATCATGAATGGGGAATAAGATTTTTCAATTCAAGAAACATGCTCAAGGTTTAAAAACCAGAACAAGTAGGGCTATATAATTCATCTGGCTCAAAAATTAATTTAAGTGGAAAAAGTTACTCGAATATCCTTAATTGTTTTGGATCACACACATAATAATTTGGGGTTCTTCAAAATATAGACTTGTATATTTAAAGGTTGCAAAAAATCTCATTTTACTTTTGGATTTGAGAAATAGACTTGTATATTTAATATTTTACGCTCAATTTCGGCTTTTACTCTAAATTTAATTTCTTTTATATATCAGATTAAGCTCAAATTTGGATGCTCATATTTATCACTATAAAAAATATAATAATTCAATAATTTCAAAGTTAAAATAGATCTATATTGTAATATGTATTTTGACAATTTTTTTTATTTTTTATTTTTATTTTTTATACATGTGATAGTCAGAAGATATACGTATCAAATTTCAGCTTAATCTGAAGTATAATAAAATCAACACACACGCTCTCAAAAAGTGAGATTTGCATATAAAATATCAAATATAGGAGACTATTTTTAGAATCTAAAAATAAAATGCGATTCAATTTATAAATTCCCCTAAAAGATTTATAGAAGACTATTTTTAGATTCTAAAAATAAAATGCGATTTAATTTATAAATTCCCCTAAAAGATTTTTTTTTGTTTTACTTGTTCTTCAAAAACGAGATAGAAAATATAGTTACACAATCTAGACATTAGAATGAGAAAATCTATAGTGAGAAACGGATCATCAAACGAAGACAATTCTGTGAGCCCGGCGGCCTACAGCAAAGTGTAGGCTGGATGGCTCAGATTGAACAAAAAGAGGTAATCTCGGACGTTCAGAACGGCGGACATGTTTACCGTATTTTTTGGCAGTGTATATTTTTTTGGAGCTCCTAAATGAAACGTTCAAAATTTAGATTTTTCATATCATTACTTTTTTGAAAAAATACTCTTTTGCTAACATACAAATCTAGTCAGTGTCACTTTTTTCTTCAATCTCGGCTGTCCAGCTAGTCGGCTCATGTGATCATATTCCTTAATCTTTGGTCTTAGAAAGGCTCAAAATTTGGTTGATCAGAGTGAATCAATTGGACCAATATTTTTTAAAAATAATTAAGAATAGCTATTTAATGTTATAAAATATATTATAGAAACTAAAAAGAGATGTTTAACTGTATTAGCCAATCTAATCCATCTAAATTGATTGATCCGACTAGCCAAAATTGATAAAATGTTAATTTAACTATTTTCAAATAAGCCGCATTTTTACTGTGGGCTACACCAACCAATGCACTGAACTGCGATATGATTTTTAGGAGGGAGGGAATATAAGATGAGTGTGCATAGCACGCTTATGCAGGATCATTGTACAACTCCCTTAGGCAATAGAGCTACTTGAGAGAATTTTTTTTATCCGAAACTTTGGACTCTAAAGATAACAAAATGATTATCTTTCAAGAGGAAAAAAAGAGAAGAAAATATTTTGAGTTCTTTAATATCTCGATCTTTTTGTTTGTTTGACAATATCACAGAGCTTTTATTGAGAACATAACGCAATACACATGGATTTACACAATTAGACTCAGTAATATTGAGATTTTGCAAATCTACCCCCAATCTTGACTGCCTAACTGCAACATCATTGGCCTCATGGTAAACATTATATAAATCCATGACCTCCAACCATACTGCCTACAATCTCCAATGTGGTTTTAACTCTTTTTTGTTTTTTTGTTTTGTTTTGGGTAATTATGTGAGAAAGACAGGCCCCTATTTGTTTTTTCAAGTAGGGGGTGCTACCACCATGATGCAACCCTTTCCTAGGTTTTGACTCCTTTTTGTATCAATTAATGACATTTAGAGAGTATCATTCAATGACGCAAGGTAATGCAAGTTGCCTTTGGGAGATCAACTTTAGGCCTTGTAGTAGTGCCCAAAATTCTGCATGATTTGTCCGGGCCCTACGGCAAGTTGTTTGCTGTTGTTGTCTTTAACACCCAATCCTGCCCTCCTAAACCTAGATATTCCTATTAAGCTTAGCTAATTACTTCAAATTCTCAAATTTTCTTTCTGGAATTCCTCATTAAGCTTAGCTAGTTACTTCAAATTCTCAAATTTTGACCGAGTTTAGATTTATTTTGATTTGAGACATCAAAGAAATTCGAGCTTATATTGATGTCAACAAAGAAATATTGATGAAATTCAAATGAGAAGGGTGATTTTCAACATCATAGACCATGAAGATGGCTCAGTCATTTAAGAGAAGATATACTATATATTTTGTTTCAACAAATGCCATGAGATCAAAATGGCGTAATGGAAGTGTGGTGGCCCATAATCCATAGGTCCCAAGATCAAAACCTGGCTTTCAATTATGGTTCTAATATTTGAATAAATATATTTTATATATTTTGTTATAATATTTAAAAATACATGAAATATATTTAATAAATTCATGAAATACATTTAAATATATCCATATTTTTATTTTTAAATCGGGTATGGGTCTAGGTCCGAGTCCCACATTATATTTTTGGGTCTAGTCGGGTTCGGATCTGAGCCCAACATGATAGGGAACAAGTTGGACTACACCCGATCGGTTGGGTCATGGTCAAGCCAGGTCCGTTGTCTGAATCCAGACCTAAACACAGCCCACATTGACATGTCAAATGGACAGGTCGGTCCAATCCCATTCCCAACCCTACCTGAATGCTCCATTAAATCGGATGATAGTGGAGCCACCAAATCACCCTATCGTGACTATGCCTATGTAAAATTTAGGGTGAGTCTATTTTATGTTTATTAATTAAAATTTTCAAAATTATTTTAAAAGAACACGAATAAAGGCGAATAAAAATTTTGCTTGTTTATTTATTTGTAGACTCTATTTCATTTGGATGAGTTTGCTACGACATATTTCTCTCCTTTGAGGATTTTTTAGTTAGAATTTTAAAAAACAAGCATAAGGAACGGCTTTCTTGTAAGTATTTTATTTTACTAGATCAATTTTGAAAATTCAATTCATTTTCATGTACCCTTTACTTTCTCTCTACCAATCTCATTTCACGTTCGCGCCCATGTATCCAACAAAATCCAGAATTAGAAAAAAATATCGAAATCAAGGTATCAAAGAAGCAAATAGAAAAAGACAAGTTTCAATTTTTTATTTTTTGTGGACTTCATTTCATTTGAATTTCCTAACTAATTAATGGTACATTTTCTAATTAGAAATTAAAAAAATAAAACTAAATGACAAAAGCAGGGTCTTAGAGTATACTATGAGACCATATTCTTTTTTACAAGGAAGTCGCGATCACTTTTATCCAATAGATATAAAATCCAATAGAGGAAATTTGTTTGGGGAAATGACTGGACAATATTTCTTTGAAGAATTTGTTTCCTGAGGTTTATAGCTGAGTGGTGAATAAACAAGCTTACATAGCAGAGCTTGTTGTGGAGGGGCAGGGAACTGAATGTACTTGCAAGATTGGTCTTAGAGTTAGAAGGGTAAATAAAAGCATAGAGCATCAGTTCATTTCATTGATGTTGAAATTAGGCTATTTTTTTTTTCTTTTTCACAGACAGGATTAGCTATTCTAGGAACTTTCCCCTACTGGCATCTTTTTAGTTAGCTCCCTTCATATTGAGGTTAGTAATGATAGAATCTTTGAGATGATCAATAGGAATACCAAAGTTTGGGCAATTGAAACACCAAATCGAGTTGGAGCTTTTCTGTGGCTATTGGAGACAGGGTTCTTACTGGGGATCAATTAAGAAAGGGGGGAAGATTCTTATTAATGTATGTTTCTTATGCAAGAATGCGGATGAAGATTGCAACCATCTTTTTATCCATTGCCCTTTTGTGGGGTATATGTGGTTCTGGGCTGCTGGAATTGCTAATTGGCAGTGGGTGATGCCAGAGAACATCACATAACTTTTTGCAACTGTCCTCAGCCCCCTTTTCCTAAACTTGGATTTCATCTATGGCGAATTCTGGTTGCAGCAATCTGCTGGTCCATCTGGAAAGAAAGAAATTATAAGATTTTTGAGGGAGGTGCATTCAATCGAAGTGGCCATTAAAGGGATTATGAGGCTTACAATTCTGTAGGCTCAGTTTTCTTTGAATATAATGATGTATCCGAAAGAGCTATTCTTTACCAATTTCGTAGACATTCTTCTTCATTATCCTCACAAGACTCAGTGATCATCTCAATGGATTGCACCTCCCCTTGGTTGGTTGAACTTAATTTTGATGGTAGTGTAAGGTCTCAAACTCTTTCAATTGGTTTTGGTGGGCTACTTAGGAATCATGAGGGCCCCATTATCTTTTCCTACTACGGTAGTCTTACTTACTGTGATATCAATGAAACAGAATTAAGAATAGTGCAAGAATGAGTCTCAAGACTGTAGAGCAACTATGTGCGCATTATAATTGAGGGAGATTCGGCGAATGTTATCAATTAGAGCAAACATCCTCCCTCGGTCCCTTGGCATTTGACCTCCATTCTTGATAATATTTATTTGGCCATCAAGGACAAGGATGTTCAATTCTGCCACACGCTCAGAGATAGAAATGTCGATGCTGATTTTTTAGCCAAACTAGGCTCCTCCTAGCTCTTTCTCTCACTCGTCTCTCTCTATCTATTTTCTTTTTTCTTTTTCTTACTCATCTTTGTCTCCTCTTTTCTTTTGCTTTTTCTTTTTATCTCTTTTCTCCTTTTGTACCTTGTAATTGTTGTATGCGGAAGCTCTAAATTCGATGGGCTAATATTTGGAAAATAAAGTATAAAAAATAAAGCATGAAACATATAAAATAGGAACACAAAGATTTACGTGGTTTACCCCAAAAGGGCTACATCCACAGGCACAACAAACAGAAAACCACTATATCAATGAAAGTTACATGAAAGATTTTGGAACAAATCTCGACAAAAACACAGTCGAGCAAACCATTTTAAACCGCTCTCCATTCGTTCTTTTTACTTCTGGCGACTATTACCGACAATACCAGATAGAGACGCGAGAGCAATGAGAAACTGACTTCATCTCTAACTAAAAAGAAAAACAACACAAAGTCTCTATGAGAACTACTTCTCTACAAGAAACAAACCTCTCAATCTTCAAGAGTCTAAAAGAAATATTATCACAATGTTTTTGTCCAAAGAAAACTCTCTTCTCTCTAAGAGGAAACCTTGCATCTTATGCACAAGAGGTTCTGCCCTTCTATCTCAGTGGTTTGTGAATCAAGTGTGCATCCAGCATAAAGTGAGTAATCCTTGTGACTGTGGTGAACATCTAAACAGCATTCTAAAAGAGAAGTTCGCCCAATGGAAACGAGTGACTCAAGGTATGCCATCGCTCTTATCTCTTGACCTGAGACTAGGTTGGGGGAGTTCAGTGAGCGAGGAGAAGAGTCGGTAGCTGTTAAAAAGAATCAATTCAATCAGCTCCAGAGCTAGGAGTTCTATGTCTAGGTTGAGGGTTGAGGAGAGTCCTTTTAGTTAATCTTAGCTGCTACCCTACTTATCCCAGCTCTAAAGGCAGCTACTGACTCGATAGCTCAAGTTGAGTCGACTGTGATTCTTCTTGTTCCGCTGTGAATGGTATCGTTATCGTATGAAGTAGTTTTCCCGGCTTCCGTACCTTCTTCTTAGTCTTCTGCTTTCACTGGATTCACTACTCTAAGTGAAGGAACCTGAGAGGAAGAATCCGATCAAAGAAGGCTTGAGGGAATAAAATAAGCGATGCCATCGATTTAGCTGTTGGAGTACGGGCATTAAGAGATTAGGACTCAGGGCATGGCATTAGATTAGGGGAATGTTCTTTTGAACGAATCCTAAGAAGAAGCTGCAATTGGAATGCTTTCAATGGCCAGAAGGGAGGAGAGGAGCTCATCCCCGGTTATATGATTTAAGGTTAGGAGTTTCATTGTTAGCAAGATCCCCTTGAATCTGTTGTCGTCGGCGGGGCTACTTCTTCTTCTTTCGAAATGGGAAGAATAGCGTAGTCAAAGTAGGCCAAGTCGGTAGCCTTTTCTTCAACTCTTGGGAGAAGGGCTGAGTGCCGGTGAAATGCTTTTTGAGACTTACCCCGCTCAATGGAAATTTCTTTAGGCAAGAGATAACGTCCGAGAGTCTGATTCTGCTTTCACTCTTCTCAAGGAACGACCAACGAGGGGGAAACTGATTCTGACTGTGTAGAGCTAAACCGCTTCGCTGGGATGCTTTTCCTGTTAGAGATGACAGTAATAACTGCTCTTTTTTCAGGAATAAGAGAAGAAGGTGCTCTTTCATCAGCTCTTTGGCTATTTGCTTGCGATAAAGAAAGAGTGAATTGACCCGAGCCCAGTAGTTCGGCTAAGCTGGAAAGAAAGAGTTAGATCCTCTTTGAGATGAAATGCGGCAATGTCCTAATCAAACCAGGCGCAAGGTCAATGATTTAGCTCAAGACTCAAGGCATAAAGGCTATTATTCCTGATTCTTTATAGCATTGGTCTCGGAAGGCCCTCGCTCTTAAGAAAGGAATGGGAAAGAAGGGCACTTCCTATACCCTGAATAAGCAGCCGAGAAAGAGACTTTTTAGACTGCCCCAAAGGAAGGCTTCAAGGTCGGGATTTGGACTGGACCAATTCCCCGGAAAGGGTGGTATGCCTCTGCGTATAAGGCCTAAGAGACCTAACCACCCCGCTTTTGGAGATGACGGAGACTTTACTCTACGTCTTGACCCATCCATAGTCTGCTAATCTAATCCCAACGTCTTTGATCCTGAAAAGCTTGGATAGGACTATATCTCTGTCTTTTGTTTGTTACACAACTGAAGGGACAGTTCCTTTGTTCTTCCGGCTATGGTTCTTTCTATTCTTATTTCTTACTTATTTATGGTCTGGCCTTTTTCAATCTCTTCTTCAGGTGGAGTATCTGAATACGAGCCTTGTTCAACTGTGCCCACAGACCCGTAAGCCCTCGAGGCAAGGCAAAAAGAAAGAGATAGAATAAGACGGTTTTTCAGGCGTATAGAGAATGACACGATCATCTAGCCTTGGTCCTCTCATCATCTGATTCCCGAAAGGAGGAACTGAAGAACGCACTCTTTGGGACTGGGCACGACCCCTCTTCTTTCTTTAGACTATCGTTTTTTGTTTTCCGGATGTGGATTGAGCATTTTGTTGAGTCTTGTTTTTGCGCTTGTTAACCTTCTTCTTTTTGACTGGACAACTGGATGCGAATCTTGCTCTACCACCCCTTTCTTTAAAAAGAAAGAACTCTAGTGAATGGCTAAGAGGAAGTTTGGTATTTCAGTTTCGACATGGCCTTGATCTTCTGGTGAAGTGGCAGTTTTTTTTGTACGTAATACCAATCCCTTTTCCAACCAAGGATACTGAGTCTGACCGAGGAGAAGGACATCTATCTTGGCTGTCTAGCTATGACTAAAAAACCTACTTGTGACAACTCGACACTGGAAGCTTTGATGATACTCTTTTTGCCAGCACACGACCATAAGCTGTCTTTGCTTATTTCCTTGCTTGGCTACCCTCGAATGGCTTGGTACGCGGGCCCCTCACCCCTATTAGTTAGTAAAGCTTGGATGCCGATCACTATTTACCGAATCATGATTCTTTTGAGTCCTATTGTTGCAAACGAATAAGACGGTGCTGATTCTGATGTATTCGATTTTTATGACATTGAGTCTACCTTTTTTTTTCTTGTACATGACCTCTTGTACAGTCTTTTTTCAGGCATTCAAACTAAGCGATTTCATCTTGATTGAAATCCTGGCGATTATACCAAACCGTTCTTCCAGCGAAGTGGTGTAATTAGAGCCTTCTTCCTCTGTTCCAATCAAGTATCTCGAGAAGCGAGGGTTCTTAAGGCGAACCGGCGACGGTTTGTAGCGATAACTCAGTGGTTACGTGTGCAGGTCTAAAGGCTCCCCAGTAAGAACCCTTGCTCCAATAGCCACAGAGAAGCTCCAACTCGATTTGGTGTTTCAATTGCCCAAACTTTGGTATTCCTATTGATCATCTCAAAGATTCTATCATTACTAACCTCAATATGAAGGGAGCCAACTAAAAAGATGCCAGTAGGGGAAAGTTCCTAGAATAGCTAATCCTGTCTGTGAAAAAAGAAACAAAAATAGCCTAATTTCTACATCAATGAAATGAACTGATGCTCTATGCTTTTATTTACCCTTCTAACTCTAAGACCAATCTTGCAAGTACATTCAGTTCCCTGCCCCTCCACAACAAGCTCTGCTATATAAGCTTGTTTATTCACCACTCAACTATAAACCTCAGGAAACAAATTCTTCAAAGAAATATTGTCCAGTCATTTCCCCAAACAAATTTCCTCTATTGGATTTTATATCTATTGGATAAAAGTGATCGCGACTTCCTTGTAAAAAAAAATATGGTCTCATAGTATACTCTAAGACCCTGCTTTTGTCATTTAGTTTTATTTTTTTAATTTCTAATTAGAAAATGTACCATTAATTAGTTAGGAAATTCAAATGAAATGAAGTCCACAAAAAATAAAAAATTGAAACTTGTCTTTTTCTATTTGCTTCTTTGATACCTTGATTTCGATATTTTTTTCTAATTCTGGATTTTGTTGGATACATGGGCGCGAACCTGAAATGAGATTGGTAGAGAGAAAGTAAAGGGTACATGAAAATGAATTGAATTTTCAAAATTGATCTAATAAAATAAAATACTTACAAGAAAGCCCTTCCTTATGCTTGTTTTTTAAAATTCTAACTAAAAAATCCTCAAAGGAGAGAAATATGTCGTAGCAAACTCATCCAAATGAAATAGAGTCTACAAATAAATAAACAAGCAAAATTTTTATTCGCCTTTATTCATGTTCTTTTAAAATAATTTTGAAAATTTTAATTAATAAACATAAAATAGACTCACCCTAAATTTTACATAGGCATAGTCACGATAGGGTGATTTGGTGGCTCCACTATCATCCGATTTAATGGAGCATTCAGGTAGGGTTTGGAATGGGATTGGACCGACCTGTCCATTTGACATGTCAATGTGGGCTGTGTTTAGGTCTGGACTCAGACAACGGACCTGGCTTGACCATGACCCAACCGATCGGGTGTAGTCCAACTTGTTCCCTATCATGTTGGGCTCTGATCCGAACCCGACTAGACCCAAGAATATAATGTGGGACTCGGACCTAGACCCATACCCGATTTAAAAATAAAACTATCGATATATTTAAATGTATTTCATGAATTTATTAAATATATTTCATGTATTTTTAAATATTATAACAAAATATATAAAATATATTTATTCAAATATTTGAACCATAATTGAAAGCCAGGTTTTGATCTTGGGACCTATGGATTATGGACCACCACACTTCCATTACGCCATTTTGATCTCATGGCATTTGTTGCAACAAAATATATAGTATATCTTCTCTTAAATGACCGAGCCATCTTCATGGTCTATGATGTTGAAAATCACCCTTCTCATTTGAATTTCATCAATATTTCTTTGTTGACATCAATATAAGCTCGAATTTCTTTGATTGTCTCAAATCAAAATAAATCTAAACTCGGTCAAAATTTGAGAATTTGAAGTAACTAGCTAAGCTTAATGAGGAATTCCAAAAAGAAAATTTGAGAACTTGAAGTAATTAGCTAAGCTTAATAGGAATATCTAGGTTTAGGAGGGCAGGATTGGGTGTTAAAGACAACAACAGCAAACAACTTGCCGTAGGGCCCGGACAAATCATGCAGAATTTTGGGCACTACTACAAGGCCTAAAGTTGATCTCCCAAAGGCAACTTGCATTACCTGGCGTCATTGAATGATACTCTCTAAATGTCATTAATTGATACAAAAAGGAGTCAAAACCTAGGAAAGGGTTGCTTCATGGTGGTAGCACCCCCTACTTGAAAAAACAAATAGGGGCCTGTCTTTCTCACATAATTACCCAAAACAAAACAAAAAAACAAAAAAGAGTTAAAACCACATTGGAGATTGTAGGCAGTATGGTTGGAGGTCATGGATTTATATAATGTTTACCATGAGGCCAATGATGTTGGAGTTAGGCAGTCAAGATTGGGGGTAGATTTGCAAAATCTCAATATTACTGAGTCTAATTGTGTAAATCCATGTGTATTGCGTTATGTTCTCAATAAAAGCTCTGTGATATTGTCAAACAAACAAAAAGATCGAGATATTAAAGAACTCAAAATATTTTCTTCTCTTTTTTTCCTCTTGAAAGATAATCATTTTGTTATCTTTAGAGTCCAAAGTTTCGGATAAAAAAAATTCTCTCAAGTAGCTCTATTGCCTAAGGGAGTTGTACAATGATCCTGCATAAGCGTGCTATGCACACTCATCTTATATTCCCTCCCTCCTAAAAATCATATCGCAGTTCAGTGCATTGGTTGGTGTAGCCCACAGTAAAAATGCGGCTTATTTGAAAATAGTTAAATTAATATTTTATCAATTTTGGCTAGTCGGATCAATCAATTTAGATGGATTAGATTGGCTAATACAGTTAAACATCTCTTTTTAGTTTCTATAATATATTTTATAACATTAAATAGCTATTCTTAATTATTTTTAAAAAATATTGGTCCAATTGATTCACTCTGATCAACCAAATTTTGAGCCTTTCTAAGACCAAAGATTAGGGAATATGATCACATGAGCCGACTAGCTGGACAGCCGAGATTGAAGAAAAAAGTGACACTGACTAGATTTGTATGTTAGTAAAAGAGTATTTTTTCAAAAAAGTAATGATATGAAAAATCTAAATTTTGAACGTTTCATTTAGGAGCTCCAAAAAAATATACACTGCCAAAAAATACGGTAAACATGTCCGCCGTTCTGAACGTCTGAGATTACCTCTTTTTGTTCAATCTGAGCCATCCAGCCTACACTTTGCTGTAGGCCGCCGGGCTCACAGAATTGTCTTCGTTTGATGATCCGTTTCTCACTATAGATTTTCTCATTCTAATGTCTAGATTGTGTAACTATATTTTCTATTTCGTTTTAGAAGAACAAGTAAAACAAAAAAAAATCTTTTAGGGGAATTTATAAATTAAATCGCATTTTATTTTTAGAATCTAAAAATAGTCTTCTATAAATCTTTTAGGGGAATTTATAAATTGAATCGCATTTTATTTTTAGATTCTAAAAATAGTCTCCTATATTTGATATTTTATATGCAAATCTCACTTTTTGAGAGCGTGTGTGTTGATTTTATTATACTTCAGATTAAGCTGAAATTTGATACGTATATCTTCTGACTATCACATGTATAAAAAATAAAAATAAAAAATAAAAAAAATTGTCAAAATACATATTACAATATAGATCTATTTTAACTTTGAAATTATTGAATTATTATATTTTTTATAGTGATAAATATGAGCATCCAAATTTGAGCTTAATCTGATATATAAAAGAAATTAAATTTAGAGTAAAAGCCGAAATTGAGCGTAAAATATTAAATATACAAGTCTATTTCTCAAATCCAAAAGTAAAATGAGATTTTTTGCAACCTTTAAATATACAAGTCTATATTTTGAAGAACCCCAAATTATTATGTGTGTGATCCAAAACAATTAAGGATATTCGAGTAATTTTTTCCACTTAAATTAATTTTTGAGCCAAATGAATTATATAGCCCTACTTGTTCTGGTTTTTAAACCTTGAGCATGTTTCTTGAATTGAAAAATCTTATTCCCCATTCATGATCTTGAAGAAAAACAAGTTGGACATTACTGGTCAAATAATTCAATTTTTTCCTTGGGAAATTAACTTATAGATCTCTTCCTTTTTATATAATTAAAAAATTATCCTTTTTTCTTTTCTTTTTTTTTCAAATTTTACATTAGGTCACCTTTTTTCTTTTCTTTTCTTCTTTTTTTTTTTTTATTTTTTGTTTTTTTTATTTTTTTCATATTTTGAGTTCTACAAAACTTAGATCTCACTATCTAAAAATTGGGTGGTCTCTATTCATCTGGACACAATATATTTTTTCAGGTGCATAGAGTGTACAATTAGAAAAATTTTATTGAGGTTAATCTATGAGTTGAAAAGGTTACATCTCCAAAATTTGGAGTCATAGATTAATTCTAGGCGTGATTTTATCCGAGAAGGTAAATGAACATCCTACTCTTGAGGGAGTAGAATATATTTGGGCTTAATTGTTTATTTAGTGAGATGCTAATCGGGGTTTCTTATGCGATATTTGTAGAATGCCAATAGTATGGTAAATATCATCTCGTCGTCCATACTCAATATGACCTCTTGAGCCTTGTATAATGGATTTGGGCTGAAAAATCGCTCATCTTCACTGTATATGGTTGAACCAGTGTTCGCAAAACCGGTCGGTTAGAAAAGGAACTGGCCGGTTAGATTGCTACCTGCAGGGTGGCGACTCCGGTTAGGGCCGGTTTTGGCGGTCTACTCAGTAATTGGTGAGCTCCAAAAAATTTGGGTACAAACACCAGCCGGTTAGCCTTGAACCGGAGGTTTTTCCACTAAACCGATCGGTTTCTGCTAACCGGATCGGTTAGCATATATAACTCCCGATATAATGTAAAAACGGTAGAGTAGTAAATAACGGCCATTATTTCAAAATCGACGCTGTTATTTGTAGCAGGCAATCTAGAATCCAAATTTTCACTTTTTTTTATCCGTTTTCGTGCCCTTTGTTTTATCCTTTTTCATGATTTATTGCTGTAAATCACTATCTATAATCTATAAAACAAGAAATTTGGATTGAAACATCGAAAAAACAAAAGTTTCTTGGATCGAAATGGCACATTTTTTAGGTTTTTGAAAATTTATGCCATTCTTTCTTTAATACCTAATGGTTCTTAAATAAATTTAGTGGTTTTGATAGATAATTGAATTATTCATCATATTTATGTTTCAAATTGTTCAGAAAACCAAATATTACGGGTTGATTTTAGCCCGAAATGCTGATGTTCAAAGAATTAGTATTCGATCAAAAAACACAGATTTTTTATCTATTTATTGGTCATTTTTTACTTAATTGACTTGTAGACTTTTATGATCAATGTTTGATCTCTCAAATAAAATAGGTATGTCTATTTATGATTGATTAAATATTTTTATGTACATTTTTCCGTTGCACCATATCATGAAAATTTCATAGATCTGAAATTTCTGCCCTTTTTTCAATTAAATTAAAAATACCAAATATTATTTGATGAGATTTGGTGCGTTTGAAAGATGACCGAAGCCTTTATAATGCATGTATGTTTATTTGTTCGATTATCCACACTGAGGGTCGTTTCTTGCTCGAAATGTTGCTTGATTTTTGGGGGTTTTGGAAAATCGATTACTCTAAAAAAAATATTTTGTTTAATAAAATTATGTTTTTTGATGAGTATGGGAAGTTTTTTTCAATTTTGCTTAATAAAATTATTTTTAATAGAATTATGATTTTTTAATAAAATTACAGTTTTTGATGAATATGGAAAGTGTTTTTCCATTTTTCTTACTAAAATTATTTTTAATAGAATTATGATTTTTTTAATAAAATTACTTTTTTTTATGAATATGGGAAGTATTTTTGTATTTTTCTTAATAAAACTTTTCTTTTTGATAAAATTATTTTTTTGATGAAATTGATTCTTCTTTTTGATAAGTGCATGATAATGTTGCTCGATTTTTTTTAATTATGTTTTGTTAAGTGCATGATATAGTTATATTTCTAATGATGGAAATGAGACATTTTGTTTGTTTAAGTGCATTTAAATATTTTGTTTGTCTTATGTTCAATGAAACACTACACCATCGTCTTCTATGAGCTTGGTTCTTCTATTTTTCTATTCTTTTTTTTTTTTTTTTTCCATTTTTTCTCAAGGTTTTTGGAATGTTATGGAAAGAGCCTTTAAAAGTTCAGCCGATTTTTTAAAAATCGGCCAACTAACTCGTGATTGGTTGTTGGCCGATCCCAATCTAGCCTGATTCCAAAAAGATAGAGAGATTTACAAAGGTGACCTTAATTTCAAATCATCCCTCACATTTTGAGAAATTGATTTTTCTAAAAAAAATTCATTTTGCTTCGTACATTTATGTTTTTTTATCAACATGGGAACTTTTTTTCTATATTTCTTATTAAAATTATCTTTTATTTTAATAAAAAATAATGTTTTTTTTTATGAATATGAGAACTACTTTTCTATTTTGCTTAACAAAATTATTATTTTTTGATAAAATTATGATTTTTTAATAAAATTATGTTGTATGATGAATATGGGAAGTGGTTTTCTCTTTTGCTTAGTAATTTTATTTTTTGATAAAATTATGGTTTTTTAATAAAATTATGTGTTATGATAAATATGGGAAGTGTTTTTCTATTTTGCTTAATAAAACTATTTTTTGATCAAATTATTTGTTCTAGTGTTCTTATTTGTTGATAAAATCAATGCACAATACACTGAAATGGATATAGTAGATACATATAAGAGCAGTTGTGCATTGATTTTTCGTTTTGTTGCATGTCATGAGATGTACTTTTTGTAAAATATGCCTTATTTAACTTTATCGAAAAGGTATTATATGAATTATGTTTTATCTAACTATATGGAAGAGGTCCTTTCTATTTTTTGTCTTCATTAGTTGGCGTTTTTATTGTATTTAATACCATCAAGCTACTTTTGTTATTTTCAAAAAAGTGCATAAACTTTCATTCCTTATGTGAGCGATTTGTATACAAAAGAAACTAGAAAGATTTTCATATAAGGTTTGGAACCAATATGTTAATTCTTGAAAGAAGATGTTACATGACAAAAATATCTTCAAAAAATATCCTAAGATATTTTCATGTACAGGACCATAGTATTCAAATATTAATTTTAAAAAAATTGTTTCAACTTTTGTTTTTGTAAGATGAATATTTGTAACAAGATATTATACACTTAATCTAAATATTTTTATTTTTTTGGGAGTTTTTGACCCATTTTTTTTTAAAAAAATCTACTTGACCGGTTAGTGCGGTTAACCACCCCGGTTAGTCCGGTTCCAATTCAAACCGCTCCCAGCTCCATGTCCGGTTAACCGTTCCAGTTTGATTTTGTTAACACTGGGTTGAACATCAAAAAGTATCACGATTCTCTCACTCTTTTTTTTTTTTTGATAGAAAGTAACTTTTTTCTTTTATTCACGGTTCTCTCTCTAGATATCTCCTCGAGTCGAAAAGAAAATTATTAGATCAATGTGATTTTTAGATTAGTAACTTTTTACTTACTTTAAAATGTTAGAGTATTATATTTTCAAATTCTGCCATAGCAAATCATACCGGTCCTAAGTCAAGATAAAGGAGGGGGTTGTGTTAGGTTGACAACCAGCATAAAACTTTGTAGCATCTTTTTATGAATCCTAGACAACTCCAAATAATTAGGATAATGTTTAGAAGCTAATGACAAGAATACTAAATTTTTTACTTCATTTAACTTTTCAGAGCTAAGTATTTGATGGGAGGTGGTTTGGGAGTTGAATTTGTTTTATTTCCAGTTAATTCTCATTAAAATTTGAAAGATAAGTACGAATAATAGCAACAAATTTTAGTTTTTGGAGCAAATATTATTATTCTTTTGCCTTGTTGCTTATGAAGGAGCTGTGAAAGTTGATGGGAGAGGACCAACGGTTTGGGATACTTTTGCTCATTCTTTTGGTAATGCAATTTGTTTGAAGCCAATATAGTATTAAAAAAGATTGTATACTTTGAGACTATTTATCTTAAATATAAGGAGGTTACAATTACTCCTAACCATTAGATATCCAATTGGATGGTTTGAGGTATATCACAAAGTTCAAAACTTTTTTCTTTGAACTTTGAATCTAGTTAAAGACAGATTCCCACCCATTCGATTTGAAATCTGATAGATAATAGTGATTGTGACCTCTATGTAATAAATGGTTCTTTTTATATACGTCGGTCAAAGCACTTAAAAAAAAGAAAAAGGGTGAGGTTTGTATAAAGCATCAACTTTAAATAATTAAAATAAGACATGCTTCAAAATTATGTTGAAAGACAATTATTGTGTTGGAAAGCTTTGCGATGGCATAAAAATATTTTGTTAGCTATAATTATAAAATTTAAAGCTCCAAAAATAATAATATTGAGCAGATCTACAAACAAATACAAAATTCAGAAAATGGGTGGTCTAGATAATGCATCACAAGATGCACTACCTTGATTATTTGAAATCCTTTTTTCTCTTTATATTCATACATCTCGATGTTGAGATGATCAAATTGAAGTTTCTTTAGCATCGAAACAACCTTTTCCGGACACCTTACTTCAACAGTATAAGGTTGGCACCTTATATAAACTTTTTTTCTAAATTGAATGAGAAGGTTAAGTAAATAATTTTACCATTGGTGACTTTTAAAGTCCCTTAATTTATGCAACTCCTAAAGAATTTTCATGAAGAACCCCAAATTATTTTGAGCGTGTGATCCAAAACAATTAAGCGTACTCTAGTAATTTGTTCCACTTAGATTAATTTTTTAGCCTAATGAATCATATAACCCTACTTGTTCTGGTTTTTAAACCTTGAGCATGTTTCTTGAATTGAAAAATCTTCTTCCACATTCATAATCTTGAAGAAAAACAAGTTGGACATTACTGGTCAAATAATTCAATTTTTGCTTGGGAAATTAACTTATAGATCTCTTTTCTTTTTTATAAAGAAAAATAATCTTTTTTTTTTCCTTTTTTTTTTTTTACATATTTTACATTAGGGTCACCGTTTTTTTGTTAGCTGACCCCCCCCCGGGCATGTAAGTTTTTTTCTTTTATATCTCGATCTGGAACTTGCTAAACTGGACTGAATCCTCCATTTTTATTTATTATTATTATTATTTTTAATTCGGTATGGTATTTGAAGCACCAAACCCCCTTGAATGATGAAAAAAATGGCTTGAGTTATAAGGCAAAAAAAAAAAAAAAAAGGCAGTTTGGCACTTGAAGTCCTGACTCTCGACTCTTTATTGTTTTTTGCTAGATCCAGTACTTGAAGTACCTACCCAACTAGAATGACGAAAAAATGTGATCTGGTACTTAACAGATCGAACCGGTTTGTGGAAAAATACTTGGTAAAGGTCAGTCAGGTAATAGAAATACTGGACAAAAAATAATGTAGAGATGATCTAGAATTTCAAGTGCCAAATTGAATTTTAGAAGAAAAGGGTCTTGTGTTCAGTCAATCTTGTTGTACTAGACCACGGTTTTTTGTGAAAAAATAAAAAGCAGACAAAAGTAAGATCCGCACATAAAATGTGAAAGAATAGAGATTACTTTTCAATTCCAAAATAATAAAAGGGATATACAGATTAATTTTCCTTTTTATATTCCAAGGCACGCAACATACCTATCGTATGAGTGTTGTTGAGATGAAGATATTAAAATAGATGAGTGACAAAATAAAAAATGATAAGAGGTGTGATTTGGTTCAAATGGAAAGCTCTAAAAAGGAAGAAGCACGCCCAAAAGGACATATGGATGGAAGTATGAGAAAAAATATGATAGCCTATCGTCTTAGTGAAGGTGTGACCCTCAGTAGAACAGAATGGATGAACATGATTTGTTTGACCGACCCCAAATAATTGAGATAATGCTTAGATGATGATGATATGTGAAGGCATAATACTTGAGACTGAGGTTGAGATAGTGGTGGTAGCACCACTTAAACCTCAGCTTAATCGAAGTTTATGTTTCTACTGACGTATTTGAAAACTATTCACTACTACTAAAAATGGGTAAGGCCCGTATTTCCCTCAGATATTACCCAAAAAAAAAAAAGAAAAAAACGAAATATGGCAATATGGCCAGCGTTACTTTGTTATCTATTACCGAATTAATTTATATGGTGTTTGTAGATGGTAGTGGCTATATAAATCAGACAGGAATCGATCACTACAACAAACTCATTGGTGCACTCGTAGCCAAAGGTCCAGCAATCTCTCTCTCTCAATTGGATCTCTTGTTGTGAAAAACATCTTTCGTTTTTAACTTTAGTAGAAAAAATCCTGCTCTCTCTCTCTCTCTCACACACACAATTTGATTACTTGTGAAAACCTTCGGTCATTTTATGATAAATCTCGGCCGGACTTGGACCTGTAAAAAAAAATGGGATTTGGATCCAAACCCAGATCCAATCAGACCTAGACCTGGACCTCATTGGACCTGGACCTAACCCAAAGAAAAAGAACAATATATATAATATGGAAAAAGCTGAGTTTAGGCTACTAGCACATATAAACATATGAGCCCAACAGTCCAGATTGAATCTGGGTCGATTTGACTACTATAGATGTCCAGCAGTGTTTGAATTTTATTTATTTTTCTACAAATCCAAATCACTTGAAATTTTAGACTTGTGTTTATAAAAACTAGGTGAATCTTTGAAAAAATATCAAAAAAATATTTTACATGAAATAAATTAACCAAAATACCCTCCAAATGTTTCGAGGCTATTTTGTTCATTGTTTTTTATGAATAATTATTTTTATTTTTTTATTAGGTGTGCATTGATGAGAAGTACGCATACCTAAAATTTTAAATGATTTGAATTTGTAGAAAAATAAATAAAATTCAAGTATTACCGAACATCTGTGATCTTCAGATCGACCCAGATTCAATTTGGACTATTGGGCTCATTTGTTCATATGAGCTGGTGGACTAATTCCAGCTTTTTCCTATATATATATATATATATATATATATATATATATATATATATATATATATATGTGTGTGTGTGTGTGTGTGTGTGTGTATGTGTGTGTGTGTGTGTTATCTTAAATATATACATGTAATATTTAAATATTATACCGAAAATATATAGTTATATTTATTTAAGGAATTGTCTACAAAAAGATCATTCATCTTTTATAGATAAAGATTACAATTATTCTCACTCATTAGATGTCAAAGTGAATGGCTTGGACTGAGTCAGAAAGTAATAATATTTTTTTTTTTTTTAAAACTTTGTGTATATTCAATAACACTCTTATAACCACCTATTTTGAAATTTAAGGGACAATAATGATGATTGTGACTTCTATGTACAAAAGATAAAAGGGTTTTGTTAGGCTACGCCACTTCGTTGTCTATACCCTTACAGTTCTCAACATTTTTAGACACTTAGATACCTTTATCCTATAGTACAGTAACCTTTTGTTTGGGGGTATTTTAAGTAATTAGCCAAAGGTAAACTAGGAATTTTTAATAGAAACAAAAGTATTTATTAACAATAGTGGACAATAACATCTAAGATATATTATATAACATCACCTATTGTTTTTTAACTACTAATACAATGCCACTATTTTTTTATAAAAATATCCATTCTACTATTCTAAATGACAAAAAATGAAAAATTTGTATTACAATTCAAGGGTATTTAAGTATCAAAAAATGTTGAGGAATTTAAGGTATACACCACATTGTAGCCTAAAAAAACCCTTAAATAGTCTCTTTGTAGGCAACCCCTTTATTTAAATATTATTAAAATATTATATAGTAAATATTATAGATGATGTTTCCAATAGGGCCTAGGATTATAGATGATGTTTCCAATAGGGCCTAGGCTTTATGAATATAAAATAAAGCCTCACCTCAAATCCTTATGAAGAATGCCCTTTCGGCATCAGAAATCTTCATGATGGTTCAAAAATTAACTTCCAACACTAACAATAAAATTTGAAACTCAAAAAATGATTCAGATCTTGTTGATATGTAAACACTTATTTCTAGGGTGAAATGGATGGTCCTAGATGATTTGTTAGCATATATACTATTTTTAAAATTTAAAATCCTATTGTTTTTTGCAAATCACAATGTTCAAGCTAAGATGATCGATTTAAAGTTTCTCAACACTTGATTAGCAATTTTTGATAAGTTATGAGGTGCGGCTTTACTGCAGCCCCATCAAACCATTTTCCAAATATTATTTATATAATAACACTATTTGAATCGGGGCTGGGTCGCGTCCACATGGACCTAGACCCGAACCCAAATAGTATTCGGATCGGATATTTGGACCCGGAACCAACCCACAGGGTCCAATTATTGGACCCATACTTAGATCCGGGTCGGGTCCGGGTCCATTTCCATCCCTACATATCTTGTATTGAAAATCTCTTTGGTCTTTAAGATTAGTAGAAATAATCTCTCTCTCTCCCTCTCTCTTAATTTGAACATTGCAATCATATCTAACAGTAGTAAATGGTTTTTAAGTAAAAAGAAACTCTCTCCCTCTTAATTTCAACATTGCAATCATCTCTATCTAATAAAGAAATTTTGCAGGCATTGAACCCTATGTCACCCTCGAAGACAAATACATTGGATGGCTCAACTCAGCAATCATATAATATATTCCATTTTTTTAATCTTTCAATTTCAACAACGAATGATAACAATAATATGTGAAAAGATTTCAGTGTTTCTATGCTACAACTCCATTTGGGTTTCAAACAGTATGATACCAGCTCATGAACCATCCTATTCCTACCGACATTGAGCTGAAGAATGGCACATCTCGGCCATCTGTTGTTGGCATCAGGTGGTTGAGGAGTTGAAGCATACTGTTTGATGCCAAACTTTCAGCATAATAGATTTTCCATAAAAATATATTCATTGTTGCTGCTGCTGCTTGTTGAAATAACCTGCCCTTCAAAGTGCTTGTGGAACATGTTTGGTGGGTGATTGTTGTTTGTTATTTTCCTTCTCAAACAGAGCAGATTTCGCAAATTATGCCGAAACATGCTTCCGATTTTTCGGCGATAGGGTGAAGCACTGGATCACTTTCCATGAACCACACACCTTTGCCATTTAGGGCTATGATGTAGGTCTACAAGCTCAAGGAAGATGCTCTGTTCTCCTTCACCTCTTTTGTAGATCCGGAAATTCGGCCACAGAACCCTCCATTGTTGGGCATAATGTTCGTCTCTCACATGCTACCGTTGTTGACATAAGTAGAAGAATATACGAGGTAAATATTTCACCTTTTTGGTGAAATTATACAATAAGATAGTTTGCTAAGAAGAAAACAAGAGTCGCCTGATGTGATTCGGGCGGTTGGGACCTAGTCACCTAGCGTAAAATCGGGTGGTTCGTAGTTCGCCATTGATAAAGAAAAGCCCTGTGGATAGAAATGAGGCATTCAATCCTCCAATTGGTCAAAAGACTTAGTCAGAGGTAGTTTCAATCTAAAATTTTGATAACCATCTAAGAATTACTATATGATTATTTTCCAAAAAAAAAAATTTGAAATTTGATTTTTTTAACCTTTAAATCTCACCATTTAAAAAATGGATAGTCTCTGTTCAATTTCGAGATATTATTTATTTCAAGCACATAGAGGGTGCAATTAAGGATTTTTATTTATTTATTTTATGAAATTAATCTATGGGTTGAAGACGCTACATCCCCATAATTTGGAGTTCTAAAATTAATTTTACCTGAGAAAATAAATGAACATTATACTCCCATGAAATGAAATATAATATCCTTTGGCTTACATTAGATGGGTTTTGGTGTTTGTGACCACTTTATAGGAAGGGGACTGCATACACTCGGTTTTTCTTCTTTACTTGTTTCTCTTTTAACGGCATTTTATTGATTGTTAAAAAATGGTGCTGAAATAATTTTCTTATCAAAATTTAGAAGATGCAGTTTCTAAAAGGTTTATGTTTTTTTTGAAAACAAAGTAAATCCTCCCCTCAAATGCTCTTTTGGAAAGCACTTTGGGCATCGGAAATCTCTATTATGGCTTTAAAATCAATTTCGATCACCGAGTATGAAAAACTTAACAAATTTAATGGTATAGATCTTGTGGATCCCTGAACATTTATTTTTAATGGATGGTCTAGATAATGTGTTACAATATACACTATTTTTAAGTTGTGAATCTTTTTTTTTTACAACCATAATGATCAAGGTCGAGATGATGGATTTGAGGCTTATCTGATGCCAGAACTACATTTTTTGGAGAGTTTTGATTTGGATCTGGATCTGAAACTCCACAACACCATCATCTCGACCTTGGTCATTATGATTGTGAAAATAAAAAGATTCACGACTAATTTTTCCCATTAGGATCTGGATTTGGATATGAAAAATATACATGGGATCCCGAACCAAACTTGATCTAGATTGAAAATATTCAGATCTGAATCCGAATCCAAACAGTATACATGGGATCCAGATTTAGATCCAATCGGATCCAAAAATATATTTTTGTATATTCTTTTATATATAATGTAATATAAAATAATACTATATAACATAGGGAAATGTATCTATATTTAAAATAATTGGATCGGATCTGGATCGGATCCGCCTATACATGAATTCGATCTGAATTACTCTTTGGATCTAAATTTTGGATCCGGATTCAACCTATCAGATCCAACTCTTGGATTTATACCAGGATCCGGGTAAGGTCGTAAATTGTGTTTCATATCCAAAATGGGTGAATTCTCAGCTCTATTTAATATGTCCGAGGGAATAAAATTTACTGTTTTCTCTGATCAAATCTACTGTATCCATGAGAGCCTGAAATTGGGACGTGGTTTACCTAACCAAGCGCTCAACCTGAAAAAAGGCAAAGCAACAACATTCACATCAATACGAAAAAAGTCACAACTTAGAGCTGCACACAGACCGTCCAACTTTTCTTTTCCTAGGATAGATCTAGGAACTCGAATATTTTTTCTTTTAGTTTTTTAAAGTAATAATTCGGTGCTTACAAAGTGGATCCCAAAATTTCAGATAAAAAAAATCCCGTGAAGAAGGATATTTGCCCAACAGAGTTCCAACTTCTAACTATTTTTTCTATTTTCTCTATTTTTTGAATGCTATAGATAGAATATTTCTTTACCTTCACATCGTCTTCCACTTTAATCTAAACATCTCTTCTTTCTATAATGTCTCTCTCTTAAACCTCTCTCTTGCCGTGAGTTTAAGAGAGAGAGAGAGAAAAAGAGATGTTTAGATAGAAGGGAGAGAAGTTTAGATAAAAAGGACACAAATATAAAGAGGTGTATTTGGTCAAAAGGGGCTTATTTGAGTTCAAAAGATTAGAAGATACAATAATTTGAAGTCATATGTTGTCAAAAAGATTTTGAAAGCTTGGGTCTCTTGATAAATGGTTTTTTAAAATAAGGTGTATGGAGAAATTTTCTCTTTAATTTTTTATTCCAACTCATAATCATGTATCTTACAAATTTTTTTTTTAAACTAAATAAAAAACAGTGGTAAATTGTAAAGCAATTCCTCTCCAACATATTTTGACAAATTTCCCCTTTCTATTATCCCCTTGCAGTAAGCCAGGCAAAGCAACAAGGGTCCATTGGAATCTCATTTGATGTGATGTGGTATGAACCCATGTCTAATTCCTTAGAAGACATCGCCGCAACTCAAAGAAGTCAAGATTTCCAATTCGGATGGTAATTAACCTGCCCATTTGACAGTTGTATTTTTCTCTTAGATTCTCTTGAAAATGTATACAATGAGACCATTTACTTTCCATACAAGGAGGTCACAATTGTCATTGGCCGTTAGATTTGATATCAGATGGTTGAAGATGTGTCAATGTTTGGGCACAATGTCTAAAATAAGATTTTTCGGATGTTGCAATACACTTTCATCTATTGGATTTCATAGCGCGATTGGGACCTCCTTGTATAAAAATAAATAGTCTCATATTATAGAGTCCCATTAATTAAATAATAATTTAGAACATAATTTAAATTTTTGAGAAATATTGACTGGTAATTTATTTTTTAACTATTGCTTTAGTTTAAATAAATAAAATAACTCTAAAAGTGTAATAACAAATAAAGAGATAAAGAAACATAGAAATACAAGTGATTGATTAAGCTATCTTCATTTCAAAATCTCATAAGCATGTGGTACGTTGGTGAGTTTGTGCACACACGTGCTTATTTACATATGAGAGAGAGAGAGGGGGGTGTGATGAAAGTATTGTGTACCAAAAAAACAAAGAGATCATGAAAATTTTTTAAACAAGTGATAAAAATGTTTGAATTAAGTGAGCTCCTTGTTCCGACTCAACAGAGTCCGAGTTTGACCGAGAAAGTTTTGATAAGTAAAATTAAGAACTTATTTGAAACCTAGAGACTTGGGCTCTTCTAGGGTATTTTGGCCCCAAATCGCTTGGCACCTGATTTGGTCTGGATAGGCTAATATTGGTTAAGCGATTTTCTAAACACTGGCTCAAACCTTTAAAAGCCTATGTCAGGACTCGGGCTTGCCAGGGTCCTAAGCCCGAGTTAGAGGCCGGCCTACAAAAACAGCATGCCACTTCCATATCTCCACAGTTTTACGTTGAATCTCTAGATCTATACGTGCATGTGCATGTGTGTGTGCGTGTGCGTGTACGTGTACGTGCTATGTTGTGCTGATTTTCACTAGAGCGACATCACTATAGTGACAACAAATTTTGATGAACAAATTGCAAGTTCATGGACCCTTTGTTTTTCGGGGACTATCCGAGCTCAATGAAAACCCAGGTTGGAAGCCGTTTGCCACAATTCAGCAAACACCAATCTGCTCTGATTAAGGGTTCCATAGACTTTGTGGGCATCAATCACTACGCAACTTATTATGCCCGTAAAAACACCTCTAACATTATTGTTGTCCTTCTCAATGATTCCCTATTAGACTCTGGGGCTCTCACCCTACGTAATTCTCATCTATTTGGATTTCAATTGTTTCTTTAAAATTCAATAAATTGGATTAATTTAGCCTGATTTTGGAAATTTTAATTTGGATTTATTTTGGAAATTTTGATTTTGTTTTTCGAAAAAATTTGCCTTAGTTTTTGCAAAATTAAGTGAAATTTGATCAGAGCGTATTTCACGAGGATGTGGTTGTATGAGGCAACACCTGAAATAACCATCTTGAAGATGGATTGAGGATCCAAAATACCTTTTGGTGACTTGTAGATCCATTTATGCCCTAACTATGGAAATTAAAACTCCAAAAATTGTGCAAATCTAGTGTGTATGTATAAAGACTTGAAATGGATGGTCCAGATGAAATGGTACAATATAAACTACTTTTTAAAGCTTGAAATCCATTTTTACCTGATCCATGATCATAGAAGTGGAAATGATTCATTTGTAGAGTTTCCAATGCTTTCGAAGGTGATTTTTTATGATCTAGAGGTGAACATGATGGATTTCCAGTGCTTTTACCCCTGAATTTTAGGTGTTGTCACAAGCAACCTCAGCCACACCAAAGCCTCATCAAATTTGATGGCTTTATCAATTTCAATTTTTTGTTCCCAAGTTTCCAATAACCCTATATTATGAGTGGGCAGTGCTGCTCATCTTTTGGCATTACTATTGTTGTTTTCCCTTTAAATCTTTCGAACTTCTTATTTTTGGCTTCTATGTGTATCTGTTACTCACTATTTCCTTTGATGCATTTACAGCTTTTAGAAATGGTCAACCCATTAGAGACAAGGAATGATTCCAGCTCAAACCTCGTTACTTCAATGAATATTATTAATACATAAAACAATTGGTATTGTAAAAATATTATATGCTTCCATGGTTGAGGAGCAAAATGTGCATTTGCTCTAGGAGTGAAATCAAAACCCTAGCTGGTACTTTGAAGCAGTGGTTTAAAAAACAGATTGGTACTCTAGATTGGACATCCCAAAAACCCATCCAGATTAGTGAATCAACGGTTTGGATCGGGAATCGACCGAATCGATCGGATTCAACAATAAAAAAATCCAAAAAAAATATTCAAAATCATTATAAATGTTGTTTTTTAGGAATCCAATAAGAAATTAAGGTACTACATTATTAACTTTCATTTGTTTTCATTAATATGTCACTAATGAGATATTTTTTCCCTGTATGAACTTATATTAACCATTAAATCACAAAAAAAACAAAATCATAGAATTATCAAGGATGCAGTATATAATCATACATGGACTACAATAAAGAATGGATTAAATCGATAAAAAAATGGCCACTAAAATCTTGAATTGGCGGAAACACTAATCCACTAGAAAAACCCCAAACTATTACAACCTAACTAACTATAATCCAAACTTATTACAACCTAACTAACTATAATCCAAACTTATTACAACCTAACTAACTATAATATTATATACTGAAATTGAAATTGTTGGTTTACATTTTATAATTATTTTACTATACAATAATAACAAATCCAAAATATCTTATAATATCATCTAATTTAAAATATATTATTGACAACTGTAAGAAAAAATAGTACATTACATAATTTATAATGCAAAATTAATAAATAAAATATAAGATTTGGATATCAATGTAAAAATTATTAGAATACGTACCAATTTTCAAAATAACACTTTATTTTTTCAAAAATCTAATATAAAGGTTTCTAGAATAAATTTAGTGGAAGAGATTGTTATGAGAGAGAGAGAGATTTCAAATGGCCTCATTGTATGAACCCTATCTTTAAATTAATATTCCTAAATTTATGTTAAAGACCATCATATTATAAAAATAAAAAATATAATTAGAACATTTATTCCAAGGTAAAAAAAAATCTAACAATAGGCATTCATTATAATTAGACTATTTATTTTTGGGTAAAAAAAATTCTAACAGTAGGCATTCTTAGATGAGAGAGAGAAAAATAGCTAATATGCTCCAAGCTTATATTGTATGGGTGCAGTTGGCATACAGCTGCATTCCTAGCTGTAGAGGTAAGGTGGACCTTCAGATTTTATCATGGTATATAATTTTGATGTAAAATGTTCTTAGGATTATCTCAAAATCTATTTTTATATCTAATTATAAAACTTAAAATTTCAAAAATGATTGAAATCAAGTAGATTTATAAACATATGAAAATCTTGAAAATGGACAGTGTAAATAATATATCGTAAAATGCACTATTTCTACGACTTAAAATCTTTTTATTTTTCATGGTCATACATCTCAATGTCGAGATGATAAATCAAAGGGTTTTTCAACATTAAAACTACCTTTTCCGATGGATTTTTGAGGTGCATCTGTAGTTTTGCATTATAAAGTTGCATCCTTAGGGACCGTTTGGGTACCTGAAAATCATTACGTGACAATAGGTTACAAGGAAATATGACATTTCTATTGTTTGGGTACACTTAATCATAAGAAAATGGAAAGATATTACGCTAAATTTCTCCAAAAATTAGACCCCAAAAATCAAAAAATTCATTATGCACGGTGACAGGTGAAAATCTATTACGACGAGTAATTTTGGGAAATCTTTGGCGTGCATTTTTGCCTATTCTATTCTTGATTAAAAAAATCTTCTAAGCCCTCTCTTTATAATATCTTGGTGATCCCTCCCTCTTTAAGCTTGTCCCCTTATCTAAAGGCATCAGCTCTCATATAAAAACAAAAAAAATAAAAATACAAATCAGTAATCAATAATAAATTACACCACACAAATCATAATAAAAGTTTCACACAACATAATGTGATCCCTCCCTTCTAGTTTACTAATCAAACTTCTTCCCATTTTTTAGCTCGTATTCTACAGATTTTGAATTTAGTATCATAAATTTATTTTTTATTTGAAATTACATAAAGAGACATTTGAAAGACTTCTATAAAAAATAAATAAAAATAAGGCTTATCATAATAAAATTATGTTATTCCAATCATATTGTTCCAATGATTTATCATGTTGAAACCAATATCATGTTAGAAAACATGTGATTGCATATAAGTGCAAAAGGCACTTAAAATAAGTAGGAAATAGTGTCATGATTGTAAAATGGTACAAGTTATTATTAGAAAATCTTTTTAGAATGGTGATAATGTTATTATTAGAAATCTTTTTGGAATGGTGTGATGATGATTTTAATTCAGTATTTTAGTGGAATTTTGTGACAAAAGAGAAGGAAATGATAATTATGCATTTTAGTGAAATTTTGTGACAAAAAGGAAAGAAATGATAGTTTATAGGCACATGCTAGTAAAATGTTGGTAATGCATTTCCTATATTTCTTTCAGACATAGCCAAACAATAACAATGTATTTCCCAGGTAGCATCTACATATTACCCAAACAGTAACAATTTATTTACAGGTAATGTATTACGAAATATATTTCCAAGTATCCAAACGGTCCCTTATATAAACTTTTTCTATTGTATTACCTTTACATGTCTAATTTGAGCTTACAATAATTGCAGCTCAAATTGCATCCTTATATAAACTTTTTCCATATTATATTACTTTTACATATCTAATATAAGCTTACAATAATTGCAGCTCAAATGCATTTATTTTTTTTGACAAGCAAAATAAGAAGATGGCGCTGCCAAGGCTCAGGCCAAGTACCTTCAATGTGTAAGAAAGACGTGATAACCAACTACACCACATGCCTACTTGTTGTATTATTCACATGAATAAAAGCCTGAAAGCCTTTATTGTATTGCCTTTGAATCACAATAAGTACCATGCTCAAATCCCACATCAAAAAAAATGAACGAAGTTTGACGTGAATAAAACCTTCCTCAGTACTACACACATTGCATGCTTGAAAAGCATGATGAAGCATGAGGCAGTGTGCCCAAGGATACGTGGCGCTAGGGGCTCATGGTTGATGGAGACATATGTCGCCATGTGATTGTTTCCATTTTTATTGAAAATGATAAAAATGCCTATTGTTCCCATTTTTATTGAAAATGATAAAAATGCCCTCGACCGGGCCGGATTCCGTTTTATAGTTGGATCTGGAACAGTCCAGCCGATACCCTATCCGAATCACGACACATGTGGCGATGTGATTGTTCCCATTTTTATTGAAAATGATAAAAATTCCCATTGTTCCCATTTTTATTGAAAATGATAAAAATGCCCTCGACACGACCGGATTCCGTTTTATAGCTGGATCTTGAACAGTCCAGCCGATACCCGAGCTCGGTTCCAGATTGGATCGATATTTTTTTGAACCCCCAAATTTCGGTGTTTTTTTTAACACCCAAATTTGGTGATATGAGCTGCCTAATTTGGCTACCAACCTAAGAAAAAAAAGAAAAAAAAGAAAAAGAATATACGATACGCACCTTAGAACTGCATGAAAAGCTTCACATTGAGGACTGCAAACAAATTGTCTAAATGGTCTGATCAAAATGATTAGCACTTAAAAACTGTTTCATTTTTATAACACGAATATGGTTATTTAAAGGAAAGTATATAATGAAATCATTTACCTTTGATATAAGGTGGTTATAGTTAATCTTGACAATTGGATGTGAAATTGGTTGACTGCTTTTATTTCATTGACCATGTTTAAAGTTCAAAAGAATTTTTTCAAACTTTGTCACACACTCAAGCTATCAGATTTCCCATCATATGGATATAAGTAAGTGTGACCTCCCTATACCAAAAGATAAATGGTCTCATTGTATACAAGAGCCTAAGGTCATTGACCCTAGGAAGCATATGTAAATTCTGCTCCCAAGGGAACAAAATGTACATTTGCTCCCTTGGACCAAGACCTTCATATTATTATTGCTACTTCTACTCATTCATTCGATGATAATGATGATGGTGATGTTGATAATAGAGCTAACAGTGATATTAGAAAAGGGGATGTACTTGATGTCTTAGGGGACACAATTTTTAATCCGTGTCCGCGATGTACCAAATGTCGATTGGGGTCAATGCAGGTAAAAAATGGCAACTTTAAAGTTGATTATCAGATAGAAGACGTATGTACATCATTTAACTGGAGTAGGAGGTAGAATTCTAAGATACATTAAAGGCTTTCGCCATAAAACTTAAATAAACATTTGAAATATATAGTTTATATGTTTATTAAAGTGTCAAACACGAGTTTTTGGCATTCATGACGTATCGGCACATGCTCAAAATATTAGATATATGTGTTCCAATTGCATAGCTCCATTCAAATTAACAAGTAGGCCATGAGCACTGGTGTCTTAAAATGCAAAAAGTATACACTTATCTTTAGTACAAGGTGATCACAGTTAATATTGACCAGTAAAATGTGAAATTGGGTGATTACATGTATTGCATTGACTAAGCTCAAAATTCAAAATAATTTTTTTCAAACTTTGTGACACACCTAGGCTTTCAGATTTACAACGGATGGTTATAAGTAATTGTATCCTCCTTGTACCAAAGGTAAATAATTTCATTGTATACAATCCCTTTAAAATATTTATTATTTTTTTACCTTATGTGTTTATAAGGATAGATGATCCAGACAATTCCCTAATTCCCATCAAGGACACGTTGAAGGATGAGAAGAGGATCAAATACCATAATGACTACCTTACAAATTTGCTGGCTTCCATGAGGTACGTTGCTTTATTGACTTGTGAAATTCCATTATTTTTCAATTTGAATTGCAAAATTTTGTGCTTTTTCCCTTTTAATTTTGGGAGAATCAGGGCTAAATAAAGGTGGCAATGGACCCGACCAGACTCGAGACCCGGTGGGTAGACCTGACCTCCGGTTCGGGTATAAGTCCAAATTTTTCGGGTCCGGGTCCAAAACCTAGACCCAAATACTATTCGGGTTCAAATCTAGCCCGACCCATTACCACTACTAGGGCTAAAATTTTGGCATATATAAATTTCAAAATTACGCTCGTTACGAGTAACCAATGTGTACTTTGTCGAATTTTCTATTTGTACAACCCATGAAGTCATTGTGTTACATGAGTTGCCTAATGCGAAGAAAATATGGCAATCATTTAAACTTTTAAATTGTATTTTACAATATTAGACCATTTACAAGGCTGTAAGGTCCACCCACTACTTTCTGTAATCTAAAACTTTTAAATTGTTATCATTTAAATCTAATATCCCCCCCCCCCCCCCCCCCCCCCCCCCCCCCCCTCCCCCTCAAATTTAAATCTCATAATCCATGGCTTTTGTTGACCCCCTTCCTAATTTGGAAAGGGAGATTGTGCGTCAGGGGACGCACTTCTACAGTAGCCTCCCCTTAGCCATGTAACATCCATCATGGAGACGGATGCTGGAAAATGGTAGCTCCAAAAAGTTTGAAATCAATAGTGTTAAAATTATATTAAAAAAATTATTTTTTGTGTTTTTAATTTTCTTTTTTTTAAGTTACTACTTGTCATTGTTGAGATTATACATTCCTCAAAATTTTGAATCTAAAATCTCTATCTAAAATGGATTTTAGAGGGAGGACTCATTAAAAAAGGTGACTCCGTTGACTCATAGAAACCTTGTCCTCTTAATTTTGGAAAAAGTTCATATAATTGCGATGCTCTAAAGAATCAAATTAGGGTAGATCTCAAAAATTTCACTAGAAGAGGTTGTTTTGATGCTCAAATATTCTCAAATTGATCATCTTGACCTCAAGATGTAGAGACATGAGAAAAAAAAATGATTTCATGTTTTAGAATTAGTGTATCTTGCAATGCATTTTTTTACCGTCAATTTTCAAGTTTTCATAGATATGCTCAATCTATATTATTTTTTAAGCTTAAAATTTTATAATTAAAGATAAAAATATGTTTTAAAGCTATCACAAAGATTTCCAGTTTTTAAAACACATTTATCGATACTATTTAAAGGTGCACTTTACTTTGATTGTTTAGAGTTTTGGCTCTATAGAATCCACACTTTAATTTTTGCGTAGAACATGAAAAATGTTTTCCAAATTTGGTACAAAATACTTTGAAATTCCATAAGCTTCCAAACTTTGGCAATTCCAATTTTACGAGGATGGATGCATTATAAAGGGGTATTTTGTGTGGTCTCTCTTGGACAATTGGGAATGGGCGGCCAGATTTACTTTGAGATTCGGCCTCTACGTCATAGATTATAATGATAAGCTCAAGCGATATCTAAAGGACTATATTCAATGGTTCAAAAACTTCTTAAAATGATAATGCAATTATGTTTGTCTCAAAAAGGCATATAATAAAACTGTTTACTTTTTGGTACAAAACGGTTATAATCGCCTGTAACACTCGCATACGAAATCATGCAACTGAGGGTGCACTATTGACTCGTGCTCAAAATCCGAGGAAGTAGTCCTCAAATTTGAGGGTGCACTATTGACTCGTGCTCAAAATCCGAGAAAATAGTCCTTAAATTTTCTGTCTACAAATAACACAATCTAGCGATCCAAATTCACGCTACAAGACTCGTGACTTTTGCGATATGAAAAGTATAAGTCACATCATACAATCTCTTTTTTTGTATTATTATTTCAATGTACCTCATCATTATTTTTGTATTTTTATTTCAATGTTTTTAAAGATCCATTGTCTTTTGACCAATCCGAGTTTCTATATATTGAATTTTAACCAAAAGATTAATGGTTAATAAGAATAAAAAAAATTGTAGGTACCTTCAATTTAGACTTTTTAAACAACCTCTCCCCAACCAACTTTTTATCGCAACTTTTACCCCAAAACATACTTTTTTGACAAATACCCCACAGTCAAAACTCATATTTATTTGGATGAAGATACCCTTATCCGTACAAACTCGCGTCACATCCCCGTAGGATGCGTAATGACCAAAGTATAAGTGTCGGGCCGCAGTAAAAAATTGTCGGACCGTTACAATAAAACCACTGCCGTACCCTAATGCACAGCTACCGGACCGCATGAAAAATATGTTGGACCGATGTAAAAGAGTGCTGGATAGATATCACCTTGTGCCAGACCGAGCTAAAATCACAATTGGACCCATTGAATATTTGTCAAATCGAAGGCACCTTGTGCCTAACCACGTGCACACTATACCAGCAAAGAATACAATGCTGGACTGGCAGTTGGAAGTGCCAGACCGACAGTTGGAAGTATTGAACCGACTGCACCTCATGTTGGGAATGTGACACGAGCTTGTACGGATAAGGGTATTTTGGTCTAAATAAATGACTTTTTAATTGGAGGGTATTTGTAAAAAAAAAATATTTTGAAATAAAAGTTACGAAATAAAATTGGTTGGGAGGGAAGTTGTCTAGAAAGTCCAAAGTAGGGGTATCTGTAATTTTCCCATAAGAATATCCATATCCTAAATATTTGTGAAACCCCTTCGACGTCTTTTAAAACTCGAAACAGTTAGGTGAGTTGTCAGGTTCAATTTTTTTTGTTTTTTTTGAGAAAACTACAACTGTTGTATACTCTACACCGCATCCTCCAACAAGCCACTCGGCCCTATAGGTTCTCCCCGGTACAAAAAGAACTCTATACTTGAGGATACTTAAAATATCCGAGATGCCTTTATGAATACATCAACACATATTTCTCCGTCCTTTCATAAGTCTTCAACAATCCTTGTGCGTTGCTCCCTGCCCTTCCTTGCCTGAGTAGCAACATCAGCTGCAGGATCATGCTTCCTCCTGTTAGTGGTAGCGGCTGCCCATTCCTTCAAGGTACATGCATCATGGGTAGTATGTTGGCCATGCCATCTGTTGTCGGTTGCATTTTCTTCGTTGAGCTCTTGTTGGAAGCTGAGAGCGCTGCTTCTTTTCCCGAGAGGATAATGTCTTCAGATGAGGAAGACTTGAACTCCTCATCACGCCCCAAGTCCACCACCGGCAAAGATGTGCTAGGGGTATGAACTGCTGCCGTGTCGGCACCTTCTTCATTAGTATCATGGGAAGGGCCTTGAGTGACTTGGTGGTCATGCCTATTCAAAGTGACGCCACCTCCCCCTAATGCATCCCTTCCATCAGTGACCCCAGTGCCAAATATGGTCTCTAAGACCTTGAAGTGTAAAGGTAAAGTCTTGCCGTTGTATCTTTTTACAAAACTATTCTCCTGTAAATAAAACATATGCATGTATTCAATTTGTGGGAACATTGCACTGAAACTTGCATAACCACATAGAAATAGACAATGAAAGGGTTTTCAACTCACCACTGTATATTGAGCCCATAGGACTGGTTCAGCAGTCTCCATATTTCTCCCATAATCAAACCCAAAACCAGATTGTGATAAAGTTTTACTTCCATGAACTTGGTCCTAAATTTCTTGTATTTATTCTTCAATCGTTCTAAGTCATAGGAATTTCCAGTTGCCCCTTTCATGAATTGTATCATTCGGAGTCATGCGCCTTTTTTTAGGCCCCTACCTTTCTTGACCTCTTTCAACAAGATATCAATAAATTGATTCTCCTCTGCAACGTTCTACTGCGCAAATTGTTTGGTTTCGCCTTTTCGTGATTTGCTCCCCATGACAGTATTTTTACTGGCCGTTGACGATTGGTTATCCATTCCTTTGGAGACAAATAGTGCATTTATATATTTACTAAATCGTATGGAGTGATAACACCACCTATGCACAAGGCATATGGACAATTGACCATTCATATATAAATTTGTTACAATATATCTACAATGATAACCGTTCATAGTACCATGTTAACGATTTTGTTTACAATGCAAACAAGAGAGATCTTGATAGGAAGATCCCTCAGATCCGTACAACAAAATGATTTTAAAAAAGTGATAGAGAGTAAGGAAAATCAAATTCTGATTTGAGGCTAGATCTACTCAGAAATGAGTAGATCCGCTCTCAGATCAATGGCATAGCCAACATCGATCCAAAAAGCGCGAAAGAATAAAATAAATATAAGATCCTAGATCTAACAAAATAACTAAAAAATAAAGGAAAAAGCATAAGAAAAATGCTTGGCCAGGCCAGTTGGCCCGGCAAACCCGAGGCTTCAAGGCCTCGCCCGTATCAGGACCGGCTGAGTTTATGCCGTACGTCCTTTTTTGTCTCTCTTCAAGTTTTGATCAAGCCTTGGCTTGATTGGATTTCTTGATCTAAGGGTGGCCTAAAGCTAGGGTTTTCCTAGGTCTAAGATTTGCTAACCGGCTTTTTGTCTCTCTATCTTTCTCTCTCTCTTCCTCTCTTTCGTTTTCTCTGAGCTCTCTCTCTCTCTAAGCTTTTTTATTTCCTGGGCTCTTTCTCTCTAGATTTCCTAGCCTCCAACGTTCCACCTCTCTCTCCCAACTCTTCCCTTTCTCTCCCCTTAAACACGTTAGTTTTCTTTTCTTATAGACCTAATAGGGATGTGGATTGGATAACTACTAAAACTATAAGATTTGCTCGGTGTAGAATGGATAACTACTAAAAACTATGGGATTTGCTAAGTATAGAGTAGATAACTACTAAAAACTATGAGATTTGCTAGGTCTGAGTCGTAGGATGGGGACTATGGATTATGGTGGTCTATGGTTTAGGGGTCTATTGAAATAGTGTGGTCCTATGGTTTTTTTAAGGTTAGGAAAATCATGGAATTTTACCAATTTTAAAAATGTGGTGTCTACAGTTGCCACTCTTTGGCACTCCCTGTCCTTCGAGGGACAGGTGAGTGCAAAAGAAGTAGACACACTTTGGCACTCCCTGTCTTTCAAAGGGCAAGTGAGTGGCAAAGATAATGTAGACATTTTAATTTTCATCATGACGTATTGTAGTCAGAGGACATACCAACTATCCTTCCAAGATATTGCGCCTTCCGCTCACCCACTTAGGGTATTTTCATTCTAGGGTTTTCGGCATGAGATGTCGATGAGTTACACTAGCTTAAAACTCGAGTTGGATTTTCTGACCATTCCACTTAACTTTAAGGGTTTTTCACAATTTCAAATTCTTAAACCTGACACTTTCTTTTATTTTCTTAGGGTTTTCTAAGGTCTTTTATAGATTTATCTTGTTTAGGCAAAGGTTTACTTGGTCAATTCTGAAGAGAGAGATGAGGTGGCAACATGGTAATCATCATATATTAGTGTCCAAACTCCTTCATTTTTAAAAGTATTTTTAGAAATAAAACCTAGAGCCTTGAACTGGTCATGATTTTAACAAAGAAATTAAAGTTCTTTTAAAACATATGGCATATGATGAAAATTTTGAAATGAGAAAGATATTTTGAAAAACAAATTTTTAGTTAGCAGTTTTAGCTCAACCATGGAGCCCTTTAAGTAGTTTAACGTCATGCAGCGATGGACAGGGTAGTTGGCAGTTATACTCATGCAAACGATGGAATGTTTTTTAAAAGAAAAGTTTTGAAATGAAAGTTTTAAGATTTTTATTTCTTTTTAATTTTTTTTAAATGTGGGTCTTACAGTTCAACCACTTGTGATCCCTTTGGTAGACCCTATATGAGTGTGTCGGCTCCTTGCTTGAATCTTCAGGACGTGGAATCATCAAGTATTTCATTATCTTCCAACCTCAACTCTTGTAGTTCAATTCAAAGGAGAGTTCTTTGGAGTTTTCAGGCAAAACATAGTTTTGAAAATACAGGATACTGCCCCTGGGTGTTTAGAGTCTCTTTGGATTTCCGATTTAGTTCCTCCATCATTCACCTTTCAAAGTCCAGATGATCGATGTCCTTAACAAAGTTCCATCAGGCTAATGCTTATTGATTTTTCTTTTGACACTATTCTGATTCAGGATGAAGGAAGAGAAGATGTTTACATATAAAAGACTTTAGAGAATAGAAGGAAAGGAGAAAACTTCTTCTTTTTCATCACTTCCAGCATTTCGGGTGTTCAGCCTGGTAGCCATTTTTCCAACACATGGGGTTCCATTTAAAATTTAAGCCCAAATGATTTCTTTTTTTTTTTCCTTTTTATTTCTCCCCTGGGTCCCTTTCGGGTGTTCAGCCCAGCAGATTTTATTTTATTTTATTTTTTGAAGAAGAAAATGACGATAAAAGAAGAGGAGGAGGAAGAAGAAGAGTCAACGGTGTTTTATTTTTATTTTATTTATTTTATTTTTTTTTGTTTTTTATTTTTTTTTATTTTTTATTTTTTTTGGCATTTCGCTTTAAGACTATGTAAGGATTTGATCATCTTTCCCTTATCCAAGTAGCAGGGAGGTTCTAATATCAGCCATCCTCTGATTTCCCTTGCCCCAGGTTGGCATCGAATATTTCTTTGACAATGGTCATCGAGCTCCCTTTGGATTTATCTATTGAATTGCCCCACTTGATCCTTGATTTTGGGACTAATAATTACTCTTAGTTTCCTAATCCCTTACATGGATGGATAAGCTCATTAGTTATTCCCCGTTAATGGGATAATTTGTATTACTCATTAAGCGTTAATGCCTTTTGAAGTTTGAGGCGTGAATGCCCTATTTGGTTTCTTGCAAGGGGTGATCACTCACCCAACTCCTTTTTTATTTTTTTTTCATTGAAGATTTTTTGCTCTTCGGAGGTTAACTCCGTAGTAGGCTCCTCCTTAGTGCTCGAGCTTGGAGGAGATTCTCGCAGGAGAAGAGTGACTAAGTTAACATTGGATGACCTTATGGCACGTTGGGAGTCTGCAAACAAGGCTCAATCTCATTAACTGCCCCTGTTGTGCCCTCTTCATGAGAGGAGATTACCTCTATTTAGTAGTTTGATGGGGTTGCCCCTGCAAGGCTTTATGTTCTGTTAGGAACTTGTTTTTCATGAGATGAACTTTTGTGATATGGGCGTACCCCAGTTATCGGAGTTGTGCTCCTGCCCTAGTTAAGCTCTAGAAATCTCTCCTCTTGAGGAGGTGACCCAATTTGGTCACCATATGGGTGGATCATCTAGGAAGTCTTGTGAAGACGGCCCAGGTGGGCCTCTTAGAATTTTTAGAAGGTCAACTTCTTTTGATAGTTGAGGCAGTAAGTCTCCTTGAAGAATTTTCTCATCTGCCTCCTCTTGAGTTATTCTCCCGGAATTAAGGTTTTCTTGTCACCATGAGTTTGGAACTCCACAGTTTCTTAGTCTTGGTTAAGCTTATGCTCGAGTTCACCTTGCTTTTGCCAGTTTGATTCATTATCATACATGTGTGATTCATTTATTATGTGAATTTAGAAGTACAGGTTGAAGGGATCATCTGCCCTAGTTTGATTACCGATGATGGGGACTTCTTGTACCTCTTTCGAGACTACATCTTGGAGTGGAATTCCACATGTAATGACCCTTTCTCGTATGTTTTTTGGGTTAACTCTTGGGTGAGCTTATGCTCGTTTTGTTCTTCATCTACGAGACTGTCCAATTGATTTCTTCTTGTGCTCCAAGGCCATTGTAGCTGTTTTTCAGGTTTGAGTGCAGTTTGTGATTCTTCTGAGTTAATCAGGTTGACATCAGAATTGTTTGTCGAGACATCTAGAGTTTCTATTTTTTCTCTACCAATCACCTCTTTCTTTTTAACACTTATCGTATCGTTATCAATGAGGTCCTGAACTCTATGCTTGAAAGCTCGACATTCTTCAGTATTATGAGCATAATTTTGATGCCTCTCACACCATCAAGATGTATCGCCTCCATGGAAGGGAAGAATCCTGGCTACTACAGGTAATTCTATGAGCCTTACCTTAAGCAACGTCTTAATGACATCGGTCATAAGCTCATTAATGGGAGTGAATTACCTTGGTGTGGAAGTCTGCATTCTCCATGTGGTAAAGTAAGTTTTAATCCTTTCTTTTGAATGGTTTGTAGAAGGGTTGCTTTTCTTGATTATGTTCACCTCTCCTTCTTGAGAGGGTCTTTCGCCAATCGAGTTATCAAAGACTATAGCCTCATCCTCCTTAGCCCGTTCATAATGCGCTACTTTCTCAAGTATAAGGTCAAACGAGTAAGGAACCGCCCCATTGCTGAAGAACATGACATATTCTGAAGTCATGTTCTCTAATGTTATTCTTACCTTCACAGATTTAGGGAGTGGGGTTTCGACGACTCGTGTAGCGGTCTCTCTGAATCTTGTTATAAATTCAAAGGGAGACTCGTTCAACTTTTATTGGTGGATGTTAGCTCACCAAGGGTAATGGGTCTTGGCCCCGCCTGAATATTTCGTCAGGAGTTGCTTGAGGGTTATCCTTCATGAATCTTTGGTGCCACATCAAAGGAACCTCTGATAAGTCATGCGAAAACATGACCTTAAGTTGGTTGGGTAAGTCTCGCAACATATGGACCATTAATAAGTAGGTGTTGATGTGTGCCTCAGGATCCTCTTTCCCAAAAAATTTGTTTATGAATTCTGGCATCGCAAACGTTACTGGTAGATCTTCTAGGTGTCCTAGACTTTCTTGTACATAGGTTTTAGGAGCTGAGAAGTCTTGTATTCTCATTTCTCTAAAGAGTCTTAGAGGCATTTCATGTAGGTGAATTGAGACGTCGTTATAACCGTGACCTTGCTCGGCTGCATGGCCTGTTGAACCTGGATTTGTGGTACGTGGCTTGTATAGACTGGCTTTCCCATGTAGCGGGTTGCCCCAAGGATTGAGCCTAAGGACTATGTTGAACTTATTGTGCCAGTTGTCAGCCTACAGATTCACTCGAATTGAATTGGGTAAGAACAGACCCATTACTCGGAGTTTGCACTACTTGGCCGCAAGAAGGCCTGCAGGTTAGAATAACCACTTGATTAGGATGGACGACTCAAGCTGCTATGATGACTAGACCTCTGACCTTTGACAGTGAAGTTTGCTTGTCCTTGACCTTGACTGGATGATATAACCCTAGGGTTATGATATTCTCTTGCCCCAACACTGAACTGAAAGAGTGCAGGGAGGTCATAACTCGATTGAATTGGCAGGCTAGCACCTCTAAGGTTATCATGGTTTGAGCCAAGTAGTTGGCATGGTTTATAGCATGAGCTTCTGACCTAACCTGCTTGGATTGACTACATTAGATGGTGTACCCTCGGTTCAACAGGTCTTTAAAGAATACATGCACCTTATGATTGTCTTGATACCGAGTTAGGTCAAAATTTTGACTTTTACTGGTGCTGGGTTGCTTGGGTAGACTTTCTCTAGCTGTGTGTGAACCCACTTGCCCCGTAACTGGCTGATTACTAAGACTAGAATGTAACTGGCTAATTACTAAGACTAGAATGCTGGGCTGCTAATTGAACATTAGGGTTAACCCAGCTAGGATTGACTGACTCATACATCTAGACCGGGGTCTTACTCTTGGTGTGCCAACTAGATTTGAGGCTAACCCCCATGTCATGGAGGATTGCCCCTGGCCTAACCCCTTGACTGTTCGGGTTATTACGGCACTGTTAACTTGTTGGCTCGTGGCTTCCAAATGATTGCCCTGAGAGCGCTTGGACGGCTAGATATGGTTATGGTTCCATATGGGTTGAGACTCGATTCACTAGCACGAGTGCTTTGGATTTGCGAGGGAGCACTATGACGATGCCTCTCGGACTGACTAGGTTCTCTAGATCTAGACTGGGTTGAAACCATAGGGTTGGACCTTGCTTTGCTTTGATCCTGGGTCATAACTCCTAAACTTGGGCTAGACTAGAAAGGTTGGACCTAGCTTGGGAATGGACTTAGATTAGGCTTGATGGACTTATGTTTGAATCCCAAATAGAGGTGAGCCCAATCTAAGTCTAGGAACAACTCTGAATCTAGACCTAAGAAAAGACCAGACTTGATGGATCTTGCTATACTCAATTGGTTTCAATTTGAACCTTAAGTTAAGATGAACCTAGTCTAGTTCTAGACGAATCTCTATACTTAGACCTAGGCTAGGACCTAGACTAAGATTTGAACTAGATGGGTACGAGTCTTGGCTCGGACCGAGGAGGCACCTAGGTTTGAACCTAGGCGTGAACCCGGTTCGGACCTGGACTAGGCTAGCCACAAGCTTGAGTTTGAACTTAGAGGGTTGGTTAACAGACCGGTTGTTGACCCAAATTGGATGAAGGTTAGGTTAAGCACGAGCCTTGGCTTTGACCAAAAGGGGGCCTAGGTTTGGACCTAGGTGTAAACCTGGTTCGGACTTGGGCTAGGCAAGGCACAAGTTTGGAGTTAGACCCAGAAGGTTTTGAAAATCAAACTGGGTGTGGACCCGGACGGGATCAAGGTTGTGTTACCAAAAGGGGGCTTTGGTTCGGACCTGGGCTAGGCTGGCTACAAGACTGGACTTAGATACAAAAAGTTTCAGCTCGGACTAAAAGAGGATCCGGACTAAGATCTAGGACTAATCAATCGAGATATGCAAACAATGCACTCGAAAACTTTCCCTTAAACTATAAGTAAGCTTGGTCTGAGTGGGTTCCTTACTATTGAAATGCGGTTAGGCTGAGTAGGTCCCCACATAGGTCCTGGCCTCCTGTTATGGAAATCAACCAAGTCCTACTATGTGTGGAGTTGCTTTGAGGCTAGGGATTATGGAGGGGCGCTCACAGTTAAAGTTATATAAATCTCAACCTCCTCGGCTCTCAATGCTATCTTTCCCTCACGACCGTTAGGGCAGGATTTTTGGAGCTTTCAAAAAATTTGTTGGTTTCCCGAGCTTCCCCAGTCCGTTGTGTGCAAGAGTGTGTAAAGAATCTTGCAAGTGAAAAGAAAAATAGCAAACAGGAAAACACACAATGCAAGAAAAAAAAAGGAGTGAGCACTTGGCACAAATTGTGCCAAGTGAGGTGTGCTTCGGGTCAGGTTTTTGACCGACCAAAAGCATAGTCAGATGTGTGGGTAAGCAACGCCCAAGAAGGTATACAATTAATAAAAGTGGAACCAGACACAACCCGTGCCTAGTTGAACGTGCCCCAAGTCAAGGGTGACTCGATCAGGGCACAATTAGATAGAGAGTGCAGGTGACCCTGAATTTTATTTATTTATTTTTTAATGAAAATAGAAAGTAGTGGCAACTATCGAATTACAAGAAAATAAATGAAAAATAGAATCATTATTTTTTTGACAAAAATTTTTCTTGTTTTGGAAAGAGGGAGAGGCCAAAGTTGAATTTTATTTTTTATGAGAAGATTCTTTATTTATTTATTTTTCTGTGAAAATGAAATGACATACAAAAAATAACTTTTATAGCAAAATTGATTTTTTTTTTTTAAACCAAAGAAGCTTTAAAAGTTGTTTTTTCTATCTTGCAAAGCAAATTTTTCTTTTCCAAAATTGAAAAATGCTTCAAATTTTTTTTTTTTTTTTTTTGAAAGCAAGATAGCATTTTGCCTAATTTTCAGATATGAGAAATGGCTTTAAAAAAAAAAAAAAAATTTGAAAGCAAGATTGCCTTTAAAAGATTTCTTTTGTTTTTTAGACAAAGATGCCTAAAACATTTGCTAATTTTTTTTTTTTTTTTAGGAAAGTGATTTTTTATTTTAAAAACTAGCTAAAGATACCTTTTTTTTAGTGGATAAGAAAGATGGCCTCAAACACCCACTCATTTTCTCTCCCTTCCTCATTTTCTCTCCCTATTTTCTCTCAATCTCCCTTCCCTGTCCATCTCTAGCTAACTCTTTTATAAATTTCCTCTCAAGGGATTAGTTGCTATCTAAGTAAATCTCCTCTCAAGGAAAGAGTTTCTATCTATTCCCCAAAGTTCTCTTAACAACTCACACACCTCATCCCACTTAACTTAAAGTCACCTATTATTGATATGGAGAACTATGCCATGAATACCAAAGAAGAAAAATTATTCCATGAATATCAAAAAAAGATTAAAGCAGAAGAGACCAAAGAATGTTTTTGAACGTGAATACCAACGGTTAACAATTAACCCAAAGCGTTAACTATGGAATATCTCCAAAAAGAAAGCTCTACCTCTTAATCAAAAACTCTGCTTCTTTTAGTAAGATAAAAGAAAATGAATAAACAACAAGGAAACCTTACGAGGAAATAAAAGAAGACAACAACAAACTAAAACAAACAAGGAAACTAAAGTCAGAATCCCAAAAGAAAATATTTAAGCCTTTCTCTCTCTTTCTCTCGGTCTAAAACTCACAAAAGTTCAAGGAGATGAAAATAAAATAGAAAACATTGAAATCTGAAAATTTCTAGCCATAAACAAAGACACGCAGTCCCCCGAAACACAAGAAAACTATTTGGAACAGATCCAAGCCCTTAACAAGTTGGAGTAGGTGGAGAGAGAAGAAAATAGGAAGTTGAGTAGCCTCTTTTAATAGAGATAATCACGAACCCAAAACAACTTTTTAGAAGTAGAAAAGAAACAGACACATAAACATAAACATGCTCTTATCACAAAATTCAATGAGTAATCCTCTTTCTTTTTTTCTTTTTTTTCTACTTACAAACAAATATAATAATAAATGAATAAATAATGAAAAGAAATACTAACGGAAAACGGTAACAAAAACAAGGCATATGGACAATTAAGAAATATTAAATCTTATGGAGTGATAGCACCACTTATGCACAAGGCATATGGACAATTGACCATTCATATATAAATTTGTTACAATGTATCTACAATGATAACCGTTCATAGTACCATGTTAACTATTTTGTTTACAGTGCAAATCAGATAGTCTTCATAGTAAGATCCAGCAGATCCGTAGTACAAACTGATTTTAAAAAAGTGATAGAGAGTGGGGAAAATCAAATTCTGATTTGAGGCTAGATCTACTCAGAAATGAGTAGATCCGCTCTCAGATCATTGGCAGAGTCAGCATCAATCCAAAAAGCAGGAAAGAATAAAATAAACATAAAATCCTAGATGTAACAAAATAACTAAAAAAATAAAAGAAAAAAAGAATGAGAAAAATACCTGGCCAGGCCAGTTGGCCCTGCAAACCCGAGGCTTTAAAACCTTGCCCATATCAAGACCGGCTGAGTTTATGCCGTGTGTCCTCTTTTGTCTCTCTTCAAGTTTTGACCAAGCCTTGGCTTGGTTGGATTTCTTGATCTAAGGGTGGCTTAGAGCTAGGGTTTTCCTAGGTCTTAGGATTGCTAACCGGCTTTTTCTCTCTCTGGGCTCTCTATCTTTCTCTCTCTCCCTCTCTTTCTTTTTCTCTGAGCTCTCTCTCTCTAAGATTTCTTTTTTCTAGTTTCTTTCTCTCTCTAGATTTTCTAGCCTCCCATATCCCACCTCTCTCTCCCATCTCTTCCCTTTCTCTCCCCCTTAGCAAGCTAGTTTCCTTTTCTTATAGACCTAATAGGGATGTAGATTAGATAACTATTAAGAACTATGAGATTTTTAGGTGTAGAATGGATAACTACTAAAACCATGGGTGTGGAATGGATAACTTCTAAAAACTATGGGATTTACTAGGTGTAGATGACTAACTACTAAAAACTATGAGATTTGCTAGGTGTGGATCATAGAATTGGGACCATGGATTTGGTGGTCTATGGTTTAGGGGCCTTCTAAAATAGTGTGGTCCTAGGTTTTTCTAAGATTAGGAAAATCATGGAATTTTGTCAATTTTAAAAATAGGGTGTCTACAGATTTATATCAATGTATGGGAAAGGCAAACAGTTCTAATCCCATTTCTTATTTCTATAGCTATTGTTTCACATTAGTGGAGCAGATAATGATATCAAAATCAGACCAAAAATAGGTGTGTTAAACACTGCTACATATTCAGCAGCATATGACCAATTATCTCATGCATTTAGGATTTGACTCAAATAATGAGATCAAATGATGTTTGATCCACTTATGCAAACCAATGGCATTCTAAGTAAGCCAATGACATCATAATGATATCAAAATGATATCAAAATCAGATAACAAATAGTGTGTTAAACACTGCAGCATATTCAGCAACATATGACCAATTACCACATGCATTTAGCACCAAGATTTGACTCAAAATAAGATCAAATGATGCTTGCTCTACTTCTGCAAACCAATGACATTCTAAACAAGCCAATAACATCATAATGATATCAAAATCAAATAAAAACAATGTGTTAAATACTGCTGCATATTCAACAGCATATGACTAATTATCACACGCATTTAGCACCAATATTTAGCTCAAAAAATGAGATCAAATGATGTTTGAGCTACTTCTGCAAACCAATGACAGTCTAAGCTAGCCAATGACATCAAAATCAGATAACAAAATAGTGTGTTAAGCACTTCTGCATATTCAATGGCATATGACCAATTATCACATGCATTTAGCACCAATATTTTACTCAAAATGAGATCAAATTATGCTCTCTCTATTTCTGCAAACCAACAATATTCTAAGCAAGCCAATGACATCATAATGATATCAAAATCAGATAAAAACCAATTTGTTAAACATTGCTACATATTCAGCAACATATGACCAATAATCACACGCATTTAACACTATGATTTGATTCAAAATGATATCAAATGATGCTTGATCTACTATTTCAAACCAATGACATTTTAAGCAAGCCAATAGCATCATAATGATATCAAAATTAGATAGAAAATAATGTGCTAAGCACTATTGCATATTCAGGAGCATGTGGCCAATTATCACACACATTCAACACCAAGATTTGACTCAAAAAGAGATCAAATGGTGCTTGATCTACTTCTGCAAACCAATAAAATTCTAAACAAGTCAATAACATCATATTGATATCAAAATCAGATAAAAAATAGTGTGTTAAACACTGATGCATATTCATCAGCATATGTCCAATTATTACACACAATGAGCACCAAGATTTGACTCAAAATGAGATCAAATGATGCTTGATCTACTTCCACAAACCAATGACACTCTAAGCAAGCCAATAACATCATAATGATATCAAAATCAGATAAACAATAGTGTGTTAAACATTACTGCATATTCAGTAGCATATGGACAAATCACTCACATTCAGCAACTCAAAATAAGAACAAATAGAGCTTGATCTACTTCTGCAAACCAATGACATTCTAAGCAATCTTATAACAACATAATATATCAAAATCAGCTAAAGAATAGTGTGTTAAACGCTACTACATATTCAGCAGCATATGGCCAATTATCACACACATTGAGCATCAAGATTTGACTCGAAATGAGATCAAATGATGCTTGATCTACTTCTGCAAACCAATAACATTCTAAGCAAGCCAATGGCATAGTAATAATATCAAAATAAATAAAAAAACAGTATGTGAAACATTGCTGCATATTCAACAGCATATGGCCAATTATCACTCACATTGAGCACAAGATTTGACTCAAAAAATGAATGAAAAGAGAGAGAGTCAGTTGCATAGTTCACAATAAAGGTACAAACCAGCAGGATAATGAAATCTTCGTCAAGAAGCTCCGCGAGCGCATAGACAGGTATATATATATATCTATATCTCACACATGTTTGCTCTTCCTATCTAATGGTGGTTGGCTTTGGCTTTGGCTTTGCAGAGTGAATATAACATTGCCGGAGGTTGAGATCAGATATGAGCAACTTAGGGTGGACGCAGAGGCTTACTTGGGAGGGAGGGCTTTGCCCACTCTCCTCAATGCCACCCTTAACACCCTTGAGGTGCCTACTCTCTCTACTACATGATTGTATTGGGATTCTACAGCAACTACTATATTTGAAAAGAAATATACAGAGAAAATACATTCGAACTTAAAATCCTTGAATTCTTAAATTGTTCTCTTGAGAGACCTATAATGGCCTTAATAATTGAAAAGAAAAAGTATATAAAGCGACCATATATTTTTAATACAAAGAGGTCAGAATCACTCTCATATTTCAGATTTTAAATGCAGTGATTATAAGCGTGTTTTGAACTAGACTTCAAGTTAAAAAAAAAAAAAATATGACATCCAAATTGACATCTAATAACTAGGAGTAATTATGAATTCCTCGAATGGTCTCACTTCGAACAATCGTGACCAAAAAAACCATTGGAATCACCTAAGAAAACATACAACTTTCTGCAATACCTGTGCTTTCAATTTCATATTCACTTAAGAGAGACATGTTGTTGGCAGAGCTTTATGAGTTTCCTGAAGTTGCTCAAGAGCAAGAAGAAGCCCGTGACAATTCTCAAGGGAATTACCGGCGTGATAAAACCCGGAAGGTGGATAGACAAAACTACTTCTCTCTCTCTCTCTCTCTCAAACAATGTGTGTTGGTGTGATGACAGGATGACCCTGCTACTATGCCCTCCAGGGGCTGGAAAGACCACCCTCCTCTTGGCTCTCGCAGGAAAATTGGACAAAAGCCTCAAGGTGGGTTCACTCTTCGTACAATTTCATCTCCAAAATTTGGCACTTTTTAGAGAGAAAAAGAGAGAAACTTCAGTTCTTTGGGTGTGTTTTGACAGGTTTTGGGCAAGGTGACGTACAATGGGCACAGTATGAGGGAGTTTGTGCCGCAGAGGACGTCGGTGTACATCAGCCAAAAGGATCTGCACATTGGAGAGATGACAGTCCGAGAGACCATGGATTTCTCTGCTCGATGCCAAGGCGTAGGAAACAGATATGGTTCGTCTCTCTCTAACAAACTCTATTTTTTGCTGCTGATTTTGTTGGAATGCTCTGCTTAAAAGCCACTGGTTTTTGTAGCCGTTCTTGCGGAGCTTTCAAGGAGAGAGAAGGATCAGTCCATAAAACCAGACCCTGATATTGATTTTTTCATGAAGGTAACATAGCAATGAAACAGACCTAACCCAGAAAGAAGTCATGGTATTAGCAGTCTCAATTCACCCACTGTTTCTTCTTCTTTTGTAGCCAATTGCATCGGAAGGACAAAAATCAAGCATCCTGACCGACTATATACTTAAGGTTTGGCACCCCAAATAAGACACTCTCCTCTCCCTTTCTCCCTCCAACTCAAATTTAGATTAGCATATTTGGGATATGTTAAAGAGAATGAGATGTTTTAGTGAGAAAATTAAGTTAGGAAGTGTGTGCAGCTGCTTGGGCTGGAGGTGTGCTCGGAGACCATGGTCGGGGACGACATGAGGAGGGGGATATCAGGCGGTCAGAAGAAACGCGTCACGACAGGAGAGATGATGGTAGGGCCCTCGACTGCTCTGTTAATGGACGAGATATCAACAGGGCTCGACTCCTCCACCACTTTCCAAATCGTAAACCGCCTCCGACAATTTGTTCATGTCTTCTCTGGAAGCCTTGTTGCCTCTCTCTTGTAACCGGCACCGGAGACTTATGATCTCTTTGACGACATCATCCTTCTCTGTGAGGGACAGGTTGTGTACCATGGACCGAGAGAATCAATTCTCGACTTCTTCCACATGATGGGATTCCGATGTCCCGAAAGGAAAGGAGTGGCCGATTTCTTGCAGGAGGTAAAACCTCTCTCTCTTACTGCAAGAGTTTCAATTGCCTCTCATTCTTACTTAACCCGTCCTATTGTTAAGGCAACCTTCTGTATCCGTCTAAGAGTTTACAGTCTACATATAGAATGACTTTCAATCTAGAATCTTGCACCACAGGGACTGAGAAACCAATGATGTGTCTGAGAAGCCAACGAAACTAATTACAGACACTATAGTCTTTCTACCAGTCATGACTTTTATTTTGTTTGGGTAAATCAGGAAGAAAGCCCGCTATCCATTTTTCATTAATAAAAGATAGAAAAAATTATATCGTACTATCTTATAACTCTACAATAAGATAATTGTGTCATGAAATAAAGGAAGGTTAAAAACATTTGGAGGCCTAGAGTGCCAAGTGGTGGCCTCCGCAAAAACTGTAACCTTTTTGACAAGAACATCGACCACCAAATTAGCCTTACGGTAAACATGGCAAATGAACCGTGAATGATTCTCATAGCTTTCAACTAAACTAATTTTACTTTTAAACATAAAACTTTATCCAGTGGTTAATCTACTTTTACTAAAGAGATGAGTATCCATGATTCAACACTTTGTGAACCTAAAGAGTTCCAATATTTTGGAACTCGGCATGGGCCCCGGAATTGGCTATTGCTACAGCCGAAGCCGAATTACTCAAATGAGTCCAAGTAAACACGTGTAAGTAGTGCACAGAGATAAAAGAGCCCTTAAAAAACCCAAAAAAAAGAAAATAAAAAAAGGGAAAAACTCAAACTAAACTAAAAACAATATAAAAATTCAAAATAATCTAAAATATATATATAAAACAGGGACATAGAAATATTCATTTAAAATTTAAGATATTCAGAATAATTCAAATATATATATATATATATATATAAAACCTTTCTTTTTGGGTAGTTCAGTGGGGAAGGGATCCCCTACTTGTGGCATGAACAGAACTAAAGACATTATGTTGTTGTGCCTAGCCACCTTGACCCCCTGGACTTCAGCCAAATTCCTAGAAAATATGAAAATCGAGCAAGAAAAACTCACAGATCATTGTCATACATCCAAATCACACAAACAGGATTTATACATGGATTCACTATCGAATAAAATTATCATATTTTTTAGTTTCTCAATTACCCTGAGCTTTAACCGTGTACTCAGCTGAATTTTTGAACACTGAACAATACCTTAATAACAAAAAACTGGACTGTAGGACACCTAGAAAATTTTGAATCAGTGTAATTCCTAATATCTTCTGCCACTCTCATTTCTTGCAAGAGGTCCTCTCTCTCTCTCTCTCTCTCTCTCTCTCTCTCTGTCTCTCTCACTTGACTGCCAATACAGGTGACATCAAGGAAGGATCAAGAACAATACTGGTTCAACAAGAATCAACGCTACAGATATATCCCAGTACAATAATTTGCAGATGCATTCCAGTCCTTCCATGTCGGCAGGGAGATGCAATCTGGTCTCTCGGTGCCCTATGACAAGTCCAAGTGCCACCCTGCCGCCCTAGTTAGAAACAAGTATGGCCTAACCAAGATGGAGCTCTTCAAGGCTTGCTTTGACAGAGAAGTGCTCCTTATGAAGAGAAGTGCCTTCATCTTCATCTTCAAAGCTATTCAGGTCCAACCATTCACTCTTATGTTCTTCCTCTGGTTTCATTTTAGATAGATATATAGGAGGACAGATAGAGAAACAGAGAGAGGATACTAATGGTTTCTCTCTCTTTCCCTTGATATTGAATGAAAGAGTTGGTGAATCATACGGTTTATCTATGAAAATCATTCATTTGATGGACCTTGTATTGCTCTTCACAGATAGCCATTGTCGCTACCATGACTACGACAGTCTTCCTCCGCACAGAGATGGGAAACAAGACCTTATGGGATGGGTCCAAGTACATGGGAGTTTTGTTCTGTGGGCTCGTGAACGCGATGTTTAATGGTCTAGCAGAATTGCAAATGACGATAGTGAAGCTGTCTGTATTTTACAAGCAAAGAGATGCAAAGTTCTTCCCTGCTTGGGCCTATACTCTCCCCACATTTCTCATGAGGATACCAATCTCTTTACTGGAGTCCTTCGTATGGGTAGCTATAACCTATTACTCAGTTGGATTAGCACCGAACCCGAGCAGGTTAATTCATCCTCCTCTGCCCTACCAAAGCTCATGAATTTTATTTTTTTTAATTTAAATTAATCTTGTGAATTTTGTTTGCTCTTTTTGTCTTTCTTTTGTTAATTGTAATGTTAGAATTGACAATGAATTGCCTATGGTTTTCCTGTTTTCAGATTCTTTAGGCAATTCTTTTTGCTATTCAACCTGCATCAGATGTCTTTGTCTCTCTTCCGCTTTATCGTGGCACTAGGTCGAAACCAAATCATTTCTAACACATTTGGAGCATTTGCGCTATTGGTGATATTTGTCTTGGGAGGCTTCATTGTCTCAAGAGGTAATGTATCATGGATGTAGTAACATTTGATTATGTGCAATGTTCATATTGTAACTGTCTCTGCGCTATTTTGCTTTAGTTTATATTACAAAAGTATGCACACCATTATAAATAAATTATTATCCAAATTTTCGCAGAGGACATCTACAGCTGGTGGAAATGGGGATACTGGTCTTCTCCTCTCATGTATGCTCAGAATGCTGTGGCTGTAAATGAGTTCCTATCAAATAGATGGATACAGGTTAACATGAAATACGCAAAAAATCCCTTTAAAACTTTTTTGGTTCATGTAGATTAGGATAAAAGAGTGCATGGAGGAAGTAGCTAACTATCTTGTACATGTGCAATAGAATGGTGTCCACATAGGCCAGCTACTCTTGAAGATTCGAGGGATTTTCACTGAAGCAAATTGGTATTGGATTGGGATTGGGGCTCTCATGGGTTACAATGTCCTCTTCAACATCCTTTACACCTTAGCTTTAAAGTATCTTGACCATGAGTACAACATTTCAATTTCACCTTTTGTTGTTTCTACTGTTAATTGATCGAAATGAAAAGAAGTTAATGGGAAAAAAACGTAAATTGTTTCATTATGCAGCTCTTGGGAAGCCTCAGGCATCTATCACAGAGGATACATCAGAGGGGAAGCATGAAGACCAAATTAAGGTCAATTGACATCTGAATGGAAAATTATTTGGTAAGTAGAGAAGTCATAGAGGGAGATAGGCTCGTTTTCTCAACATTGAAAGTGTAGTTTGGATCCTATTACTTACCCAGAAAAATTTAAAAGGTCTCACTCTTTGTCATGTGTTTCTCTCCTTGTAGGAGACTCTACTACAACAAATGGAATGAAACAGAAGAAAGGAATGGTGCTACCATTCAAACCGCTTGCGTTGGCCTTCAAGGAGATCAAGTACTTTGTCGACATGCCAGCCGTATGTCAAGATCTTCTTGACCCAATTTACTAGTAGTAGTGGTAGAAGTAGTAGCAGTTAATAGTGGATACTAAAATGATCCTGATGATAATTATGTCGATAGCCCCCAAAAAAAAGATAGTGAACTGAAAGGCCTAGGTGTGCAGGAAATGAAGGCTCATGGGGAAGAACAAGACCGATTGCAATTGTTGCAAGGGGTGAGCGGAAGCTTCCGGCCAGGCGTGCTGACATGCCTGATGGGTGTGAGCGGAGCAGGGAAAACAACACTCACAGATGTCCTTGCCGGGCGTAAGACTGGTGGCTACATTGAAGGATCCATTTCCATCTCTGGCTACTCAAAGAAGCAAGAGACCTTTGCCAGTATTTCTGGTTACTGTGAGCAGAATGATATTCACTCCCCTAATCTCACTGTCCATGAGTCGCTCCTCTTCTCTGCCTGGTTGCGACTCCCAGCTGATGTCCAATCGCACACTCGAAAGGTTACACTCCTCAAATTCCAAATTTGATTGTCTTGTTTTTGGAAGTTCGGCAATGGGATTTGAACCTTGGACAATGTGTTGCAGCCCCTAATATCCTAACCACCAAGCAAAGCACACCAATGTAGAACAAATTCGATTATTGCACCCTTAGGAATAAGTATTAAGAGTTTTGTCTCTCCATTTAAAGCATCTAGGATTGTTCAATGGTCCAACACAAGAAAGACTATAGTGCTCGAAATTTTTCCTCAATCAACTCCATATCTTCCAAACTATATTGGACGGAAAAGATCTAACTGGGATCTCTGCTAAATTAGCTATTGGCCTTTCCCTCGACTTAATTTTGGGCAGTGAAATTAATCCTGGTACAAAATCTCTAAATATTTCTACAATAAAGGGTCAAATTCTAGTTTCTTTTACGGAGTTGTACTTTCTTATAAAAAATGGAGCTTTGTCTAAGTAACTAGAAATTTATCATTGTGATACCCAGGCCTTTGTCGAGGAGGTAATGGAGCTGGTGGAGCTGAACAACCTGAGGGAGGCTCTAGTGGGCGTGCCAGGGGTCAATGGCCTCTCCACAGAGCAAAGGAAGAGACTGACAATTGGGGTCGAGCTCATTGCCAACCCCTCCATCATCTTCATGGACGAGCCTACCTCGGGGCTCGATGCTAGAGCAGCCGCCATTGTCATGAGGACTGTAAGAAATACAGTGGACACAGGCCGCACCGTGGTCTGCACCATACACCAACCTAGCATTGACATATTTGAGTCCTTTGATGAGGTATGTACTCTCTCACGCGTGCGCGCGCACACGCACACAAACAAATACTTAGTTTTAGGAATTCTGCCTTTAATATGTTCTATCCATTCATTCCTATGTAATCCTACAAACAAATTTTCATGTTCTTAGCTCTTCTTGATGAAACGAGGAGGACAAGTTATCTACGCAGGCCCATTGGGGACGAACTCACAACAACTCACCGACTACTTCCAATCAATCGAAGGTGTCCCCGAGATAACCTCAGGATATAATCCTGCAACTTGGATGCTAGAGGTCACCTCCATAGCCTCTGAGAATGGACTTCAGGCGGATTTCGCAAACATTTATGCCAATTCTCCTCTATATGAGTGAGTAGTTGCCTTAGTTCTTCTCTGTCTCTATGATGAAGTCACTCGTGATCCTCCCTTTTGATCTCCTTGGGAAATTTTAGTGTTTCGTCTTAAGATTACTACTTCCCCCATAATTGTAGGAGGAATTTGGCATTGATTGAGGAGTTGAGCAAGCCGACACCAGGGTCTCAAGACCTACACTTCGAGACTCAATTCTCACAGCCATTCATGGTGCAAGCTGTGGCCTGCCTCTGGAAGCAACACTGGTCCTACTGGAGAAACCCTCAATACAATGCAGTACGCTTCTTCTTCACCCTGGTAGCCGCCCTCCTGTTTGGCAGCATATTCTGGGACATGGGAAGCAAGATGTAAGCATTCTCTTCTTTCTCCATTTCTGGTCCAACAGAAAAAATTATGATTGAATTGTCTCGCAAGTTTCAAATTTTTTTTTAACAATTTTCTTTATGCTTCCATTTTTCTCAAATTTTCCAAAGCTTTTTCTTAAAATTTAACTATAAAAACTAGCACTTGAGAATGTCTTCTTAAACTACCTAACCAAGAATGTTCAAGATAGATATTTATATTGCCTTCCATGCTAGTACTTCATGCATTCCAACTCACTGTTGTTCTAACCTCACTGTGCTGCACGAATGGTCAAAACATAGAGAGCAGCAACAAGACTTCCTCAATGCGATGGGTTCCATGTTCTCTGAGGTTCTCTTCCTCGGGGTGAATAATGCATCTTCAGTTCAGCCAGTGGTCGACATAGAGAGAAGTGTATTCTATAGGGAGAGAGCAGCTGGGATGTTCTCAGCCCTTCCATATGCCTTGGCTCAGGTATGAAACAAATTCAACAACTCACAACTTTGATAAAAGAAAATACAGGTATATCTTTTGATGGCAATGGCAATGAAAGTGAAATTGTGTTTGTAGGTTTTGGTGGAACTGCCTTATGTGTTTGTACAAACAGCTGTATATGGGGTGGTGGTGTACTGTATGATCGGATTCGAGTTCACTTTGGCAAAGTTCTTGTGGTTTTTCTTCTTCATGTTCTTTACCTTCCTCTACTACACATATTACCGGATGATGACTGTGGCCTTAACTCCCAATGCTACTTTTGCCTCCATTCTTTCTTCTGCATTCTATGGTGTATGGATGCTCTTCATTGGCTTCTTGCTCCCACGCACTGTAAGTGAATTACACATCTTTCGTTTTCCTGGTTATTTAATTTAAAATATAATTGCTTCATATTTTCTTGAAACTAGGATTCCAATCCAGCCAACATAACTATGTTTTTTCCTTCAAAATATCATGTTGTATAGGTTAGCTCCAATAGAGGACCACATAAGCCTTCCTTGTATGGCTCTTTATTACTTTCATTAAACTTATGTCGAATGAAGTCTAAATTCTAAGTTCTTTCCAATTAACTTATAAAAAACAAAGGTCAAATGCTATGACATTAGCAAAATAGAGATAACAACTTCCATAACAATGTATAGATCATTTGTGAGAACTTCATGGCCATTCCCATGTTTGCAGAGCATCCCCGGCTGGTGGAGGTGGTACTACTGGGGGTGTCCCGTCGCCTGGACACTTTACGGTTTGATGGTGTCTCAGTTTGGAAATGTGACTAAGCAGTTGCTCACGGCCGAGGGCAACCCCGTACCGCTACGCGACTTCCTCAATGCTTCATATGGATTTGATTATGACATGCTGCCTTGGGTTGCCTGTGTTGTTGTTGGCTATGCCATCCTCTTCGCCCTTGTCTTTGCCTTATGCATTCGCACCCTTAATTTCCAAGCTAGATGAATGTTTCATGATCCTCTCATTCACTTTATTGTTTCCTTTCTTCTCCCTTTCATTCTGGAAATGAGTGTATTCACAATTTTCTCGCATGTATTTATCCATGTTTTCTCCCTTGATATAAAGTCAGGTGTATTTTGGCTTGCAATGTCCCATCTCAATTCAATGAAATATGATTGAATTTTTGTGTACTTGATCAAGATCTCGTTTCCTTTGTGCTTGGTTTCATTATATTATAATGATACGGTGACATAATATCACTCCCCTTCTTTAAATGTCTCAACCTGCATTCTTAAGAACATAAAATTCCTATTTGGTGTTGACAAAGAAAATTACCAGCAGACAATAGCAATAAACAATATCATAGAAAAGAAATGACGAAATATTTTGTGTTGAAGATCATAGTCGACTCCCACGGTAGAGTAGAGTACACCCGTCGTCGCAAGACACCTGCCCAGGAGGATTCCTTTTCTATAAAATTTTGCAAAACATCATCAATTCACCCAGTGTTCTAAAACCATGGCAAACTCGGGCGAGTCTTTGGGTCCAATAACAAAGAAACAAAAAAAAGGAATAATGATAAAAATTTAGAAATGACATAAATCAAGCAATTCTGAAGGTGTAACATAGACCTAGATCATCCACCCACCAATCTCAATCTGTATCGACCAATTTTGATCTGGATAGACAAGTTTTAGTTGTTTAAATTCACAATATGAATAATAATTTAATAAAAAAAAAATTACTTAAGAACCCAGCTATGAGCAGATGCTTCCTGGACCATTTGTCTTATGTAAATTTTAAATTTTTTTATTTTATTTTTTAAGATTGACAATTGGGACAAAACATAGAAAATCTACAAATTTTAACCCATATGCAAATATTTACATGTGGGATTAAGTTTCCAGTATACTTCCTCTAGAGGATTGAATTGTTTTCGTTTTGTATTAATTCATAGGAGGTTTTTAATAGTTAGCCAACTAAAAAGCATTTTGGTCAAAAACCAATGATTTGAAACTTATATAAGTTATTGGTATTGAGGGTGTGGTTGGCATCGAGGGCGTGGTTAGAAGTGGTGAGAAAAGATACGAAGACGTATAGAGTCGTCGATGGTATGGTCTAAAAAAAGCAAAATTGCGAGATGATGTTGATAATAAGATACCCGAATTGGTCAGGCTCAACCGATTTGCCGATTCTTTGGGTGACAAACAAAAAAAACAAAATAATACTTCTAAATTTTGAAAGATTAAAAAATAAAAATAACAAAAAAATAAAGTTCCTCGTGTGATTCACCTATTTCTCTCACGCAAGTCACTCTGTACCAAGCCAATTCCAGGTTATGGACAAGAAGTCCCAAAGCATGATCAACGATTCATGATCTACATTGACATTTCTTGATCTGAACCTCCGATTTTTAAATCATCAAAATACAAAACCATCGTTCTTCTTCTAAATGAGGCAGAGAGGGGAGGAGGTAAAGAAGAAGCTAGAAAGTAAAAAATTCTTCTCCTTTTTTTCCTCCCTGTGAGAAAGGGGACCTCATCGTCTGCAACACCAAAAACATATTCAAATTAGAACTAATCAAATGCCGAAGCTTGGGGCAGCTGAGGTCAGAAAAGAAATATATATATAAACATCAAAATGATGTTTTCTAGCTAATACCCATGCACAAAAAATTCACTTATCTTGAATGAAAATACCCTTCCCTCGTAGAACAAATTGCTTTCGATAGAGAAGGCAGTCCGGCATTTTGAACCAGTGGTCCGGTGATTTTTTTTGCTGGAATGGGCGGTCCAGCGATTTTTTTTGTTGGAATGGGCGATCCGGTGTTTATTTTCTTTGTTGGAATAGGCGGTCAAGGCATTTTGGAAGTTACTATCCGATATTTTGGAGTTGCGGTCAGGCATTTTGAAGGAGCAGTCGGTGTTTTGATATGGCAGTCCGGAATTTTGGGAGTACATTAGCTGAGCAGTCCGGCGTTGTACAAATGCGGTCCATCGTTTCTTTTTATTGGGATTCAAAAATGATTTCTCATGTGAAAGGAGGGTATTTTTGTCAAAAAAGATGTAACTTTTTGAGTTGGGTGTATTAGTTATAAAAGGTGGGTTTTGAGAAAAATAAATGCAGAAAGTTTAGGGTAGGGGTAAAGTGTCTAAAAAGTATATTTTTGGGGGTTTTTAGCAATTTTCCCTATTTTATATATAATATCAAAATTATTTATATGAATTTTTTAAAAAAGTCTTGAGTCTTTCCCCTAGTCAGCCAAAACACCGAATTGCTTCATTTTTTTCACCAAATCGAAGAACTCTCGTAAGCGAATCTGGCAACATTGGGAAAATGATGGTCCCTGGTTAAAAAAAGTGCTAATGGGTAAGGTATACGACCACAAACTGATAGATCTGGTGGGTCAGGTCTGAGTCTACTTCAGGCCTTGGTCTGCTTGACTCAGACTTGACCTAGGGTGGAAACGGGTCCCGAACTAAGAAGTGAGATGTGTGCATATTCTAGTGGCATATGTGTATACATGATATTAAATATGGTGCGCTTTGCATAGAGCCGAGGCTCTGAACAAGCAAAGTAAAGCACACCTTCAAATAGTGTCGAGAAAATGTGGTTTCAATATTGGAAATCTTTGTGATAGCCTTAAAATAAATTTTCATCTTTAATTATAAAATTTAAAGCTTCAAAAATAGTGTAGATCGAGCAAATCTATGAAAACTTGAAAATCTTGAAAATTAACAATCCAAAAATGTGTTACAAGGGCAATATTTCTAGAGCTTAAAATCCAATTTTTTCTTATGCCCATGCATCTTGATCTTGAGATGATCAATTTGAGGATATTTGGGCATCAAAACAACCTCTTCTAGTGAAATTTTTGACGTTCGTCCTAATTTGATTATTTAGACCCTCGCACTTGTACAAACTTTTTCCAAATATATACGCTAATTATCAAAGCTCACCCTTCCCTGAAGAATATGCACTAGTTCTTGGGAAGATTGCAAAACCAAATTCAAAGATGAATAAAATTTATTAATTGAAGCCTTTATTCCAAAAGTATATTCTTTGTTCTCTAAATTCTTCAATGTATCTTTCACGGTCCTGGTGTTTGGTTCCTAAAATAAAAATAAGGAAATATTAGATTAAGAAATACTTGCAAGTAGTGAACTTAATTTTATAATTAAGTTCTATATTCTGAACATATATTGATATGTTTACCGTAGAACAGTCTAGCTATTTCACTTGTAGTCCAACCTCATTAAATAACTCTCATTCAATAGAAAAAAGTTTATATAAGTGTGAGGCTCTAAACAATCAAATTAGGGCGCACTTCAAAAATTTCATTAGAAGATGTTGTTTTGATGCTCAGATGTCCTCAAATTGATCATCTCAACCTCAAGATGCATGGACATGAGGAAAAAATAGATTTCAAGTTTTAGAAATAGTATATATTGTAATGCATTTCTAGACTTTCAATTTTAAAAAATTTCAAGATTTCATAGATGTGCTCAATCTACGCTAGTTTTTAAGCTTTAAACTTTATAATTAGAAATAAAATATATTTTAAGACTATCTCAAATATTTATGGTCTTAAAACCATATTTTTGGACACTATTTCAAGGTGTGGTTTACTTTGATTGTTTAGAGCCTTAGCCCTATACAAACCAGACCCTATTAAATATTATGTCTTATTATAGTAATTAATATAATTCTTGTAAAATGCTATTAGATATAACTAAATTTGTTACTTAAAAGTTCAATGAAAAACAATAATACTTCGATGTCTATCGAAATTAAAAGTAAAAAAAATATTATAGGACTATTCCAAAAAATTATACTTTTAATTTTAATAGATATCTAATTATTATGGTTGGGAGACTATGCCAAGGTAGAGAATTTGATATCTCCATAACAAAATTTGATAAATATCTAATTATTATGGAACGTGATAAGATATCTTTGAACTAGAATTTAGGGAAAATATCTCCATATCATCTATTTTTAGGTTTTATATTTGATAAATCCAAGGTTTCAAAAGATATCTTCTAACCCGGTGGTCATTTAAACTTATTTTTTAACCTAAACAAATATGAGAAAGACATGCTCTTT